>NW_026067996.1:1805868-2031505 GCF_014885135.2 Alexandromys fortis
AGAATTTTCTTTTGGGTTCTGGTCGAAGAAGCAGTCAGAACTCTGGGCTGAACGAGATCCTGAGTTTGCCCCACCATCGAATTACTTTGTGGGTCAAAAGAGAACTGGTGCTTTGAGTAGCCAGCCATGGAGCAAACCGGGACCAGCACCAAGCAACTCGGGACACGGCTTTGGCTCGTCACACGCATCTTCTTCTGCCTCTGAAAGCCCATCACAGGCCTCCACAGTCACTTTCCAAACCCTAGATGATATGATATCTTATTATAAACAAGTCACATGACCTTGAAAAGCATGATGTTGCGTTTGTGTCATCAGAAATCAGGATAGGACTGAGTTTTACATTTTCCTTCCTGTCCTTTCCCTAGGATGCACAGGCTTGAGGCCAGATTACTTAGAAGGGAGGAGTGAGTCTGCCCATGAGAGCTCACTGGCTACTTAGCTGTCCATTTTTAATGCTTGGTGTAGAGGGAATTTAGCTCCTCCCCTTCATGCTGACCCAGTTGTAACTCATTTGGATTTCCAGGTGTGAGAACTGTAAATACTAATCTAAAATTTGATACTGAATAACTTGTTTCTTTTTTAGGTTATTTTATGTATGTGAATGTTTTGCCTTTCTGTATATGTGTGCACAACGTGTGTGCCTGGTGCCCAAAGGGGTCAGAAGAGTGCATTGGAACCCTGGAGCTGGAGTTACGGATAGTTGTGAGCCACTATGTGGGTGCTGGGAACTGGACTTTGATCCTCTACAAGAGCAGCCAGTGTTGTTAACTACTGATCCATCTCTCCATACCTGCAGAGGAGCTTATAACCCTGTTTCACAAACACACCCACCCATGACTTCGCTTATAGGACTACATTCCTTTCCTTTCAGAAATGCTAGCATGCTGGTATCTGCTCCACAGATTCAACTTCTCAGACAGGTAATGGAGCAATATCAGGAGTTTTTACCTGTCTATCAAGCAAATAAGGGACTATTGTAGGAGGCGAAGTGGAAAAGGGAAACTGGTAGAATGCTAACTAAGCAGTCACATCTGAAGCCATAAGGTCAGAAAGAGCACCTACAATTCAGAGAGGGAGAAGTTGATTGTTGATCTGGGTCAACATGTTATCCAGTTGCCTGCATCCCTGTTTCTCTGGACATCTGGAGTTGTGCTGAATTACTTGGGCATTCCTGAAGGCTGCTGAACCTGGTTAGAGACCAGCATTCCTAGTTTTGCCAATTAGAGCTTTGACCTTGTCTTTCTCTCCTGCCTTAGTATGTCCTGGTGTTTCCATTGCTTGAGGCTTTTTTGACTCTCTATAGCCTGACTTGGACCCCATTGTGTAAACTAGGTAGGTCCCTGCCTGTATCCTTATTGAATCCTCAGGATGTCACTAAGTAGGGGTGTCAGAGGATTAACCCATGCATCTGCAAACAGGCAGTCAGGAGTTGGCTGCCAAGCCTTTGGGAGCAGTGGGTCGTTTCCAACTCAAGGAAAGTCTCTGCAGTGCCCTGAAAGAATGGAAAGAGGTGTGAGGGAAGACCCACTCTTTGGGGTCTCCTTGATAGTTTTTTCTCTGCTCACATAGCACTGCATCATGAGTAGAAGTGTTTGATTTGTCCTGTGATGACCCACCTAGCGCAAGGTCACGTGGCATCTAAGCGTCAGTTCCAGGACTTAAACAACTTATATCTAACCTCTAGACTCATGCACCTTTTTCTAGCACCCAGTCTTCTTGTCCCAGTATGAAGAAAGTTACCTTTGAACTGCACAGCAAAGGGAAACCTAGACATAATGTCATTCTTTCAGTCTCATCAAACAAAAACCTCTTAATATACATCAGAATGCTAACCCAGCTGCTTTTTTTGTTTGTTTGTTTGTTTTTTCCAGAAATGACAAATGCATCCTAAAATTCAGTGGAAATGCCAGGGACCCAGAATGGCCAGAGAAAAGATGGAGGACCAAACTTCTTGATTCAAGACTTAGCAAAGCTAGCACAGTACAAATGGTGTGGTACTGGCACAAGAGCACAGGCACATAGGTCAGTAGGGTAGAATAGAGCCAGGTATTCATGGGCAGTTGACTCTTAATGAGGGTGCCAGGACCATCCAATGGGAAGGAATGCACATTTCACAACATATTGTCCAGGGCAAAGCAATGAGTTTTTACCTGATGCCATATCTAAAAGGCAACTCAGGATAAACTAAAGACCCAAAAGTAGGGCCAGAAACTAAAAAGTCAACCTGTAGGTGGGCAGAAGTAGTCAAGCACAGCCACTCATCACTGACAACTAGTAACTATAGGTCACGTTTTCTCTGGGATTTTGAAGACTCTGTAAATCTCTTTCTAATCCCTTGTTTACCACATCAATTATAAGGCTTTTTGACAAGCCCAGCTTACCTTCCTGTTTCAGCCCCTCAGATGAAACATGAAATCCACTTCAGAAAGTTGTTTCTCATGGAGCAGTTTTGTATGCGAGTGTCCAGAAGATGGCAGCAGACCCTCAGTTCGGATCCCTGCTCTGAAACAGTACTGGCGTCATAGGGATGCAAGGAAAAGTGTCACTTTCAGTTTTCTTTCTTTTTGGTAGACAGTTTTATGCAGCTCCAACTGGATATGTAGCAGAGATGATTTTGTAGTCAGTACAATTTCATACATGTATGTATATAATGCATTCCATTTCCCTTCACCCTCCATTCTTATTTCCTTCCACCTGTCAACTCCCCCTTTTTCTTACAAGTCCTATTTTCAGATTCTATTCTTTTGTTGTCTTGTGATCCACTGATTTTATCTGACTGCCTGTGAGACCATGGGTTTAGTTAGTACTGTCTATTAGAACCTGGACAATAACAGTGACTTTCCCCCAAAATCCATTGTAGACAGTTGTCCAGCAAGGAGAAATAGGGTCCCATGAATCCCTCACCAGTCAGTGATTGCTTCTTGACAGTTGTAGTCTTTTGGAGGTCCTGTGCAGGTAGTTGAAACTGCTCTGAGACTATATGTGCTGTGTCATGTATGCAGTGGCTATGTTGTGCCCTGGAGATGGCATTTCACAGCCCTCTCTGTCTTCTAGTTTTACATTTTCTGTTCCCTTTCCTGATGTTCCTGAGCATAGGATAGGCACTCAGCCATCACTTGTTCTCAGAACCTTGAGCACCATGTGCATAGTCACAGAGAGGCCAAAGTGTCAATATTGCATTTCTGATCCCCCATTTGTGCCTCTCTCTCCAGAGTGCTAGCATTATAGGTGTACACCATCACATCTGGTTTATGCCTTGTTGGACGTCTTTGCATTCTGGATACGCATTCTACCAGCTGAACTACATTCCCAGGTCATTTTAGCTTTGTAAGAACCATATTTAAAAAGTGAAATTAGTATTTTTCTATTGAACTTAGTATATCCAGAACATCTATCTCAGTATATAGTCAGGATACAGGGACCATCAGGAGATACTCTATTTGTTTTTTTTTTTTTTTTTTTTTTGACAGGGTCTCTAAGTAACCCTGGCTGTCCTGAAACTTGCTATGTAGACTAGGCTGGTCACAAACTCAGGGATAAGTCTGCTTCTGCCTCCCTGGTGCTGGGAATAAAGATGTGTGTGCAACACAACACCCACTTTTGTTTTTGTGTATATGTGAGTGCCTGCCTGTATGCCTGGTGCCCTCAGGTCGTAAGAGGGTGTCCTCTCCTGAAACTGGAGTTACAGGTGGAGCTGCTCCATGGGTATTGAGAACAGTCCTCTGCAAGAATAACAAGCACTTATAACTGATAAGACCTCTTCGTTCTTTTTCGTATTAAGTCCTCAAAGTACACTGTATCCCACAGTGTAACTGAGCTTGCATACTCATTTTTCACCAGAAACATCTGTATTTAGGTGTCATAAAGCAGTTGAAAAAAAATTCATATCCAAGTTGTCCCAAACATTTAAGTTCTCTGATAATTGAGTGAAAATTTAAGAATTTTCATTGCTTTTTTTTTTTGAGATGTTAGGTTTTATCTTACACATGCTTGTCAAATGCACTACCACTGAGCTACAGCCCCAGCTTCAATTTTCAAGTTCAAATTTTATTTGTTATTATTATATGTATATTTGTGTGTGGAGTGTATGTGCCATAGCATACATGTGGAGGCCAGACGACTTTGTAGAGTTAGTTCTCCTATTCCACCTTTACATGAGTTAATTCCAGTTCAGACTTAGGTTTCCAGGCAAGCAGCTTTACTCTGTTATCTGGCCCTCCTTCCCCACCATTTTCATCTTCAGTGAAATTGAAGTTGAATTCTTTTCTTGTCCTAACCTCTTCTGAGTAGGACTGTTCCAAATGATCATTTACTGGTTTTGTGGTCCCTGTGCATTGTCTACCTGTTAAGTGACCAAAGGACTGGCAAGTCAGTGTCTTCCAGATGCACATCTAAGACACTCTGTGACTGTCTTACATGTGTGGACAGGAAGTGGTGAAACCTACAGAACATTCCTGCATCTTATTTGTGCCTCTGGAGAGCAAAGCAGACCGTTTAGGAAGAGGCTGCTTTGAGTCCTTGTTTTCATTGTAACCTCTCTCCAGGCCCCATGTGCATTGGTGTAGTTCATCTGAATTGGTGCAGTCAATCATTCTGCTGGTCTGCAGAATTCCCAAAGGAGAATGTTCAAATCCATATACATGAGATGCATAGTGTACTTAGCTATACATTTGCCAAAGACTTGGGTCATTCCCCAGGGTTGCTGTTCAGCTGGCCTAGTTGTGACATACAGATGAGGCAGTGGAATTTAGAACCTGGAACGGGGGTGGGTACTGGTCTTTACAGTTAACACAGCAGGCTAGCCACAGCATATGTAGTTCAAGTTTTCTTTTGAGCCAGTGAGGCAAGCTGAGACAGTTATATGTCAGACTGATCACATAAAATGCTACTTAACCAAGGTGAGTGATGATATTGAAAATGATTTGGTGACTCAGAAAGGTGAGAGGAGACTAATGCTGACTGACTGTGAGGACTCACGTGGTTGGTAGAGGCTGTGGGCATCTGCCTCCATGTTTGAAGAGTAGGCAAGTGTGGTGCATGTGTACTGGTGAGGGCTTCAGTGTGGTGGGGTTGATGCTGATGTCTGGGAAACTGGAAAGTCAAGATGCTCATGTGAAACCATGTTTTCATAAGAACCCATGTTGGGGTTGGCTGTGCATGCCTTTGATCTTAGCACTCAGGCAGGCAGATCTGAGACTACCCTTAGTCTACATAGTGAGTTCCAGTCCAGCCACAGTTATACAGTGATAATGTGTCTCAAAAACAACTAAATTAAAAATAAAATAAGCCCTGACCTCTGGCAGAGCATTGGTGCTTTGCAGTGGTTTCTTACATCCAGGCTGCACATGTGTGTGTACAGTAAATGAGTATCCACCAATGGGAGCAGTCAGGCTCTTTTTTCCTTTTCACAATCACTTTGAGTCCCTTCCTCCCTCCCTTTCTTTTTCATTTAAATCCATTTCTAACTGCCCTGTTTTCCCTTACTCCAGAAGCCTATATGCTCTTGTCAGTGTGGCCTGGCTTCAAGCATTTTCTCTAGGCTGTGCTTTACCCTCTTCTGTGTCTTGTTCAGTGTCAGCGTTAAGCTCCCCTGAACTGGAAGCTGGTGTCCACCTTTTCCTTCCCCACCTGCTTCATCCTCTCCACCTTTCCACAGTTACTGTGGTCTGAGGTTTTGTGAAAAGAGCTGGCTCTGCTCCCTACATGGTCTCCCAGGTTACAGGTATTCTGAGTTGTACAGGACATGTGGTTTATGTCAAAATCTTTCTCTAGTTCTATGGATGCTATTTTGAATTTCTAGAGAATGGTGGTCAGTGCAGTGTAGAATGTAAACTAAGCACCACGGGGCTGGTTTGCTTTTGCTTAAGATTTCTAAAACTGAGCTGCTCAGTTATTTTCAGTCCCTGCCTAGTAGTTCATTAAAGTAACAAACACACAGGTCAGCGTTCAGACTTGTTAAGAAGGAACTACCAGCTAGGGCATCTTTCAGATTGATTTAACAATTGTCTTATACTGTAGCCTTCCCTCTGCTTTTGAAATGTTGCCTTGAGCATCACTTTGAGACGTGCTATTACTAGGTCATATGACAGACATTCTTGATCTCTCAGGAAATCCATCGCAGTTGGGACTTGTTAACACTGCAGCGGATGTCCCTGCAGAGGGGCCAGTTATTTAGAAGTGTTGGCATCCCAGGACCACATCACCAGGGTTTCATGTTGAGCCTTGGCATAACATGAGGTGAAGCAGACTGCATACTAGCTCATCATGTGTACTAAGATGCACTTTTCCATGCAACCTATTTTCTTCCTTGCTAGAGAGTTCTCTAGCATCTCTCCACATAATCCCTCAGGTGCCAGGCAGCTCAGAGGGGATGAGCATTTCTGTTCTATCACCCACAAGCCAGTCAACACAAACCACCTCCTACAACCAGTCCCTTAGAGGGACATCTGTAACTAAAGCCAGAGGGAGCCAGAACGTAGAAAGGCAGAACCAGATGACCTGAGGAAGCCTGCTTTCTCTTTGAGTATTGTTGTATGCACTGTTACCCAAATGTGTTTATGGCTCAGTGCCACAACAGGGAAGAATGTGTGTCCTTCCTTTTAAATCTCAACACAAATTTGCCTCCTGTCACATGTGCCTTGCTGTTTTGTGGTATGTGTGCTCACAGCACTGTCACAAAAAGTAGGAGTAATTTGCTGCACAGTGCTGCCATGGCCTAAATGATTGGACATTTCAACTCCATTGTGACCTGAAGTGCTGAGCATGCATTCTGTCATCATGTGCCCTTGGCAGTGCTGCCTGAAATGTTTGAATACACGGCAACCTCAAGCTTTAGTTTAACAGGCATGATCTTGTTCCATCTGTGGCTCTCTCCAGCCCACTGTCCTCAGAGGGCTCTGTTATAACATGTGTTTTTTTTTTCCCTCTTAACTGCTTGTTGCCTTCTTAACTTCAGGGACATCTTCTTTTGACACTTCTTTGGGTGTTATGGTGGTTTGAATGACAGATGTCCCTCTATTTTTAGGCATTTGAATACTTGGCCTCCATTTTGAGGCACTATTTGTGTGTGGGGGTGGCGGGTAGGAGCTATGCCCTCATTGGAGGAGGTATGTCACTGAGGTGGGTTTTGAGACCGTAAAGACTCTACCATTTTGAGTGTGTTCTCTGCTTGTGGCTTGAGGTTTGAAATTCAAGCTCTAAGATGTTCCTGCTGCCATGCCTACCCGCTGCTGAGCTTCCCCATTGTGAGGTGATGCTTATCTCTCTGGAGCCATAAACCCAAATAAATCCTTCCCTTCATAAGTTGTTTATCATGGAGTTTTTTTTCACAGCAATGGAAAAGTAACAGGTTGGTACCAGGAGTAGGGTATTGCTGTGACAGACCTGACCATGCTGTCTTTTGGAGGATGTGGAAAACTTTGGAGCTTTAGATAGAAAAGCAGTTGAACACTGTTAGCAGACCTTAATGGGCCGTCTTAGTTGGAGCGCTGAAAACAGTAGTGCTGAGAGCTATGTGGATTGTGGAGGCCCAATTCAATAGGTTTCAGGGGGGAACAATATTAGCAAGTGTGCAGGATTGGTATCTTGGTAAAACTGTGACTTCTGTCCTAAGAACTTGCCTGAGACTAAATTTAAAAGCAATGGACTTTGGCAGAGGAGATTAAGACCTCATATTGACTCTGTTGCATATTTAGTAATCTTATGCAGTGAAAAAGAACAAGTCGAACAGAAAGAAATATAAAATGTAGTTTCAAGAGAAAAAGAACTCCAGGAAGCATTGTTGCAGCCAAATCTTGTGCTGAAAGAGATAGGGAAATTGAAGAGAGGTCTGATCTATAGTAAAATAAAGGGAAGAGTGCCCTCAGGGAGAGACCCTATCTAGCTAAACTTCCAGCTTGTGAAAAGAAAAGGTCTAGGGAATTTTCTGCACCTAGAAAGGAACAGTAAACAAAAGTGCAGCAGGTGTGACTCAGTGGGGCCCAGGGTTCATCCAGATCTGGCAGCTGAACTTGGCAATACTGCCTATGTGGTGTTGATTCTAGAGTCATAAAGGATATATACTAGTTAAGAGGTTGTGGAACATTCCTCTGTAGTGTCAGAGAGCTGCTGAAGCCAGGCGTTTGAAGGGGAGTCCCTGTATGGAAGCCCTGAAAAAGTCACTGTGTGGAGCTGTGGGAGTGAAGCTTGTGTTGCGTTGAAGACCCCAGTATGTTGGAAAGGCCAGAGCTGTGAGGCATCTGCCAAAGGGAGAACACAGGGAGTAGGACCAGTCTGAGAGGCATGCAGCCGAGCTGGAGATAGGAAACATATAAGCTCTTTGATAACAGGCACGGAGTTACAGGATTTGGAGTTTGCCCTGCTGGGTTTTGGTCTTGCTTGGTCTAGTGTTTTCTCCCTATGCCCCTAGTCATCCTATTTGAAATGGTAATGTATGTCTATGCCATTGTATTTTGGATGTATATAACTTGCTTTTTTTATTTCATAGGAGGTTATAGTTAAGAGATTGCCTTGGTCTCAACAGAAACTTTGGACTTTTAAAACACTGCTGTGACTAAAGACTACAGGGCTTTATAAGTTGGACTGAATATATTTTGCACTATGATATGGCAATTACACTATGGGGGCCAGGGAGTGAAATGTGGTAGTTTTGGACAATGGATGTCCCTTTGTATTCTCAGGCTTTTAAATACTTGGCCCCCTGGCAATGTTGGGGAATGTGGCTTAGAAGGATCTCATCATCGAGACAAGTTTTGAGAGCTTAAAGACTTGTACTATTTTCAGATTACTCTCTGCTTGCTGCTTGAAGTTTGAAATGTGGTCTCTCAGCTGTTCCCACCACCATGCCTTCCTGCTGCCATGTTTCCCCGTTGTGATGGTAGTCCTGATCCCTCTGGAACCATAAGCCCTTCCTTCCATAACTTGTCACCTCAATAGAACCGTAGATATACAGATATCATCCATGGCATTTACACATTTTTCTGAAGTGTGATTCCTTATTGAAGTCAGTTTCATTTCATTCTTCCTTTTGGCATTGAAGTTCTCCAAGGCTCATTCCTGGAAAAGTGAGTGGCAGAATAAAACTAGACAAGAGAGTAGAGTGACCTAAAATGCTACTTCTCAGAAATCACGTTTGATGGCAAGAATAGAGGTGTGAATGAAGAAGTAGCTTTTAGACACTAGGAACAAACACAAAAGGGTCATCTTTTTATGTGAGAGAATTTGGAGACAGGCAAAAGGGTGGTATGGGGTCCTACAATGTTATCAGTAGTTTAAGTTCTATTGTTCTATATGGCTACCTCTAGCTCATGGCTTCCCTCTTCAAGGTAACCTTGTGGTTCAAAATGACTGCTGGGAATACACCCATTTCATCCCTTCCAGGCAAGACATATGAGAAGGGCAGTGAGTGACTAAAAGGTGTGTGTTCTATAAAGACAGCCTCCTTTACAGGTAAGTCTCAAGGTCCTGTACTCAACAGCTTCATATTCATCTTAGAGATAGACTGTAGTTAGATACTTTTTAAGGCTAATTTTGAAGAGATGTAGTATGTTATCTGTGCATTTAATTAAAATAACATTTCTTTTAAAATTGCTTCTTAGACCTGAGTAGATATGTTTCCAATTATATAAAATATGGTAAGCATATGGAAAAGTGCTTAGCATCTCTAGACACATGGGATTGTAAATCAAATCACTATCTTCATACCCACTGTTATGATACCAGAATCAAAACAGTAGTGACAAGATTTGTTCACAAGGACATATAGAAATTGGGATCTCTGTACCATTGCTGGTGACTGTGAAGTAGGGTTACTGCTTTGCTAACGCCTGGAGTTCTTCAGAGAAGTAAACAATGAGCAATGGTGCAGTCAATAAAGTGCCTGCTGTGCAAACTTGGGGACCTGGGTTCTGAGCCCCAGTGTGGGGTGGAGGAGTAAATGGGGATGGGGAGAGACAAAGGCCAGACCAGCCAATCAGTGAGCTCTAGTTTTAGAGAAAGACAAAAGTGAAATGGAGAATGATCAAGAAAGTCACTAAAAACTAATCTGTAGCCTCCATTTACACACGCACACATGCACATGTACCCTTCCATACATGTAACACACCCCACCCCTCACTCACAGATATACAACCTAGTAAGAGGACACAGCAGGTAAAATGCTTCTCGTGCAACCCTGCATAACTTAAGTTGAGCCCTTTGAATCCATGTAAAGCTAGAAGGTGAGGGTCAACTACATACAGTTGTTCTCTAATCATACAGATGTACCAATAATGATAAAATGAAAAACAAGATCTGGTGTTTTTTATTTTGTGTATAGGTATTTTGTTTTCATATATGTTAGTGTACCACATGCATGAGTGACGCCATCAAGGCCAGAGGAGGGCATCAAATCTGGAACCAGAGTTACAGATGGTTGTGAGCCACCGTGTTGGTGCTGGGAATTGAACCTGGGTCCTCTGGGAGAGCAGCCAGTGCTCTTAACCACTGAACTATTTCTCCAGCCCCATGGCACCTGCCTTTATTCCCAGCAGTCAGGAGGCAGAGACAAGTGGATCTCTGGGAGTACTGAGGGCAGCCTATTCTACATCATTTCAGACAAACCAGAGCTACAGTGAGACTGTCTCAACAAACAAGCAACAGTAAAACCCAAAAAGTAATGAAGTACTTGTGCATGCTGTTACATGGATGAACTTTTAAAAATTGTTTTGTGTATGAGTGTTGTGTATGCATGTTTGTCTGTGCACTGTGTGTGCAGTGCCTGAAGAGGCCAGAAGAGGGGCATTAGATTCCCTGGGTCTGGAGTTACAGATGGTTGTGATTTCTAAGAACCTGGGTCACTCTGAACTGCTGATCCATGTCTCCAGGTCATGGCTATTTTTTTTTTCTTTGAGACAGGGTTTCTTTGTATAACCTTGACTGTCCTGAAACTTGATCTGTAGACCAAGCTAGCCTTGAACTCAGAAATCTGCCTGCCTCTGCTTCTCCAGTGCTGGAACTAAGGCATGTGCCATCATGCATGGCCCATCACAGATAAACTTTAAAAGCATCATGGCAAACGAAACAACCATCACAAAGGAGCATATTTATGTTTTTATTTCTTCTTTGAGAATTTCATACATGCATATAATATATTGTGACCTTATCCACACACACCCATTCCTTCCTACTACCCCTCCCAAAATCCGCTAATCTTTTCACCTGGTAACTTCTTGTCTCTTTCTTTCTTTCTTTCTTTCTTTCTTTCTTTCTTTCTTTCTTTCTTTCTTTCTTTCCTTCTTCCTTCCTTTCTTTCTTCTTAAAAAAGCCCATTATATTGACTACCTTTCCATTTTTGTGACAAAATACCATGACCATAAGCAACTTACAGAAGCAAGAATTTACTACTTTGGCTCACAGTTCCAGAGGGAAAGCCTGTAATGTCAAAGAAGGCGTGGCATGGAACAGGAAGATAACTGTTTACAACTTTATTTACTCACCCAAAGCAGAGAGAGAAAGTTAGATTGGGAAGTGAGGCAAGGCTAAAAACCCTCTGATGGAGGTGGGTCTTGTATCTTATCTGTTGATTTCATTGGTTAATAATAAAGAAACTGCCCCGGCCCTCATAGGACAGAAAATCAGGTAGGCGGAGTAGACAGAGGAGAATGCTGGGAAAAAGAAGCTGAGTGAGTGAGTCGCCATGATTCTCCCGCTCCAGACAGACGCAGGTTAAGATCCTCCCTGGTAAGCCAGCTCGTGGGCTACACAGAATATTAGAAATGGGTTAGAACAATATGTAAGAGCTAGCCAATAAGAAGCTGGAACTAGGCGGGCCAGGCAGTGTTTGAAAGAATACAGTTTCCGTGTAATTATTTCGGGCATAACCTAGCCATGCGGGCGGCCGGGTGCCGGGGACGCAGCCCCACCGCTCCTAATGCAACAGAGTGGCGCCCAACATGGCAGGAAGCAGTTGGAGAGAAAAAACTACGCCCATGTTCCCAAATATTGTTTATAAATGTTCTTTTACATTTAAAGGGGGACATGATATAGATATGAATAATTTGCATTGCTATGGATTTTATGGTCAATTTTGTTATATGTATATGTATTTTTGATCTTGATTAAGGTATTGTGATTGTGTAGTTCATTTTAAAATGTAATGTATAATTAGGAAATATAGGTTGCTAATGGGTAATCATCAATAATAGTCAAGCTTGTAGTCATGTTAGTTCGATTTTCTAGATATATAGAGATATATTTCAATTAGATAGGCATTCTTCATATCTTTCAAAGACTGCAGAATATGGCATTTAAAATATTTTAATAACTTAGGACTTTTCATGACAAGGAGACACGTCTGCTCCTGGCAGCACCAGCTACTTCAAGAGGAAGATGGGCATCGAAGAGGATCCTTATGGAGTTGGATAGTCATTTGGGCAAGAAACTGCTCTTGCCTGGACTGTTGCATAAACTGGACACAGAGAACCCTCAGAGAGAGGACTGCTGAACTTGCCTAAAGGTGAGATGGTCTTTCGGGGTTCCTGATTCATGAAAGAGTCTGCGAGACATTCTGCAGGACACAGCAGAAAATGACTGAACTGTCTTTGAAATTTCCTGCTTCATGGAAATGTATCTGGATACCATGGGCCTGTAGGCCGAAGATGGATGCCCCAACGGTACAGAGGAACTTTGGGTGACTGTCCAGGCAGCGAGATGTCTCTGTCATTTCTAGAGTTTTCTTATTTCTTGTTTACTTAGATAATATTATATCCTTCTGGAGTCTTTGATGGAGTTGAAGAATAAATAGTTATAGTTTTCCTTAGTTATGATAAGAGATAAAATAGATATAAATATTGTAACTGTAATTCTTACTTGATAACTGTTTTGTTATATGTAATTTTACTATGTTAAAGTTAAAGCCTTTCTTTTTTGTTTAAACAGAAAAAGGGGAAATGATGTGGGAGTGATTTCTTATTAATAAAGAAACTGCCTTGGCCCATTTTATTGGATAGAAAATTAGGTAGGCGGAGTAGACAGAGGAGAATGCTGGGAAAAAGAAGCTGTGTGAGGAGTCGCCATGGTTCTCCCGCTCCAGACAGACGCAGGTTAAGATCCTCCCTGGTAAGCCAGCTCGTGGGCTACACAGAATATTAGAAATGGGTTAGAACAATATGTAAGAGCTAGCCAATAAGAAGCTGGAACTAGGTGGGCCAGGCAGTGTTTGAAAGAATACAGTTTCCGTGTAATTATTTCGGGCATAACCTAGCCATGCGGGCGGCCGGGTGCCGGGGACACAGCCCCGCCGCTCCTAATGCAACAACCTCAAGGCCAACTCCGGTGACACTTGAGTCAGCAAGCTTTTCACAGGCTCCCAAAACTTCTCTCAGGATAGTGCCACCAATCTAGGACCAAGAGTTCAAATATGTGAGCCTGAGACATTATCCATTTAAACCACCATGCCCACCAAGTCCAATTAGTGTTGCTGGTATCCATATATACCATACACATATATGTATGTGTGTGTATGTATATATGTATATATATGTGCTGGGAACCATATATATCCGTGACCATATTCTCAAACAAACATGACTTCTTCCTCCAGTAGCCATCAAGTACCAAGAGCTCTTAAAGGGGTAGAAAGGACCACATAATTCATGATTCCCTTTATATTAAATGTTCAGAACAGGCAAATACGGGCTACTAGGAGATAGGAGATAACTCAATTGATATCTTGCTGACTGTGCAAGCAAGCATGAAGGCCTGGATTTGACCTCCAGTACTATATTTACTGTGCAGTAATTCCAGATTTCTGGGGAGAAACAGATTTCTGGGGCTTATTGATCATCTGTTCCCGCTTATAAGTGACTCCCAGTTTCTAGTAAGAGACCCTGTCTGAAAAGAAACAAGGTGTGTGACTCTTGAGAAGCAATATCTAGTCTCCACATTCTTTTTTCTGGGGGGAGGGGGTGTTGAGACAGGGTTTCTCTGTCCTGGAACTAGGTCTATAGACTAGCCTCAAACTCAGATCCGCATGCTTCTGCCTCCCAAGTGCTGGGATTAAAGGCGTGTGCCACCACTGCCCAGCATAGTCTCCACATTCTTGAACAAGCATGTACATATATCTGCACATACATATGTATATAAATATACATAAAAAGAGGCAAATCTGGGGCTGGAGAGAAGTCTCAGTGCTTAACATTTGCTGCTCTTCCAGTGAACCCAAGATCAGTTTACAGCACCCAAGAAAGGCAACTCACAACTTGTCTATAACTTCAGTTCCAAGGGGATCCCATGCCTCTGGCCTCTGCAGGCACTTGCACTAATATGTACGTACCCACATGTGGATGTACATACCTACACCTTATTAAAATCATTAAAAATACCTTAAAAACAGCTAAGTCTATATACACAGGCTAGGTGAAGTTGTTTGGGGTGGGCAAAACGGAGTGATCACAAATATACTTGTTTAGGAGATGAACTACTCTAAAATTCAGTAATAATATTGGCTGCATTTCTGAATATACAACACATAAATGTTCATTTTACAAAAACATGCATACAATGTGGGGTTTATAGCTCTGCCTGTTCTTTTATCTATATTATAGCATATCTTCATAATTAATCTCAAGTGGTAGGAACTAATTAAGGGTATGGGAGAGAAGTTTCCCAAACAGTTAGCATTGCAGGGATTTCAGGGATTGCTTAGTCATCTTTTTTTTTCTTCATTTCAGTCCTAAGTGAAGGAAGATGAGGAGAGGGAGGAGGAGAAAAATGAGGGTGGGACGGTGAGGGTGACAGGAGAAGAGATATCATCATCATGTGCCCTGTACAGTTAGGGTCAGACCTCTCTGACTTGCTGCCCTGATCCCTGAGATTCTGAGTGGTGTCTTTGTTCTGTGGACTGACCATTCCAGAATAAATCTATTTTTCTGAGTCTACAAAGCTGAGAAATGGCAATGCCAGAGGTCAGCAGATAGACACAGGAAGCCACCTTGTCTTCAAGCCTGTAGAATATTAGGAGCTTTGTCCTATGGGACTCTTGCTGTTTGGGAACTTTGTTCCTGATGGGCAAAGATAGATCAAAGGCCGGGGAGAAGTGGTATAGTGTTTGCAAAAGTCTTCATGCTAGGGACAGACATCTCCCAATCTAGAGCTCTGGTTGCTCTTCAGCAAGTTAGGATAGAACAGTCTTCTCACCACAGGTTGTGCACAGCTAGTGGGCATGGACCTCTACAAGCACTTCAGGTGTGTGCCTGAGGAGCTGTCCTGGAATGGTCCTGGAACTTGGGGTGGGCCCCCATATCAGAGCTTGAAAAGGAGAAGAGGATTGCCTGTGTGGGGAAGTGGTGGTCAGGATGGAAAGTGGAAAAGGGGATGATTGGGAGGCTGCACTCTGCCAGATGCAGCCAGCAGCCTACCTCTGCTCTTGTGGCTGACATGGCAAGCATACTAGATTGGCTTCTAGATAGATGGTAGAGATAAGCCAGCACTGTAGGGAGAAGCTAGAAATGCTACCAGAGGACAGTCCTGCATGAACTTCCCTCAAATGGACAGTCCCATGTGTTGCCCTCTTGTAGAAGTTCACATCCTCATGAAGGCCCTCAGAAATAAACAGGCATTATTGGGCATTGTTCTTGTTGAGCATAAGAGAGAGGATTTATGTTTTCATAAATGTGTCATCATCTAAACCCAACCCCCTGCCTCCCAGTGCTTACTTGAGCATTGAGACTCCTTAAGCATCTCTGTTAAAGGAGGAAAATGCTCCCCACAGTCCCTAACAGTATGCATTTTTCACACTGTAACATCTTCACAGTTGTGTTACATCTTCCAGCCAATGGCATCTTTATAACAGTGCATTTTCCAATTGTTGATGTCCTAGACTTGGTAGAATGTGGTCTGTGCTATCAGATACTGAATTGTGGGGTTGCATTGTCCTTCATGCCCTGTCTCTGGTCTAGGCTGTACATGTTGAGTAATCGGATACCCAGCCCAGGTTTGTGACCAGAAGCTTCCATGTCTCTTGTTTCTGGAAAGAGCCAATGGCATCCTTTCATTTTTGCAGACTTTTGCCAGTAGACCACAGGCAGATCTTCTGTCCTCAGGTTGCTAACTAACAAAAGTATGGTTTTCCTCCTTGCTCTGTCCCTTTTGTTCATCTAGGTACTCCGTTTCTGTGGCCCTCTCTGGAACCTCTCTGGGCCCATCCTTGTCAGCAGACCTTTCCCAGTGTAACTCACCCACATTGCTGTTCCTGGAAAGATGAGGGAAGGTAACAATGCTTTATTCTAGCATGGAAGAAGGACAAGAAACTTTCTTATCCTTCTGAGACTCTTATCCTGCTGGCTCGATGACCTGTGAGGGCCATTTCTGCATGTACATTCCATCTTTTCTCAAGGCTTCTCTGTAGGTAAGAACTGACCCTAGACACTTCACTTCTCAGACTACAGAGTCTTTACAGCTGAAGGTCCCTCTCCTCTGAGATGGACAGTACCACCTAGCAGAATGCTTGCCCAGGCAACATGAACCAGGTCAAAAGTAACCGAGAACTGTTCCTACAATACTCAGCCACAGCCCCCAAACTGCTGGCCCGCGTCTCCAAACTTCTCATTGTCTGCCGAAACTCAGGCATTACCATCCCAAAAGGCATCAGGAATATCTTTGAGTTCACCTGGGAGGAACTCATCTGTGACCCTGCAGTGCCCACCCCGTCTGAGATCCAGGATCTGGTGATCAGCTTTGGAACTCCTACAGTGGTGCTTGCAGAGGTGATCCCAGTGCAGGTCCCCTTGCAGAAGAAGCCACCCCCACCACCCCCACCACCACCAGTACTGCAGACAACCCCCAGCGGGCGCAAGCACTCGACCCCCACTCCTGCCTCTACTCGACTGGTGCCCTCTGGTCAAGATACCCTGCACAAGTTCCAGCGGCAATCCATCCACCTGCTGACAGAGCTGCTTTCCCTGAAGATGAAGGCCATGGTGGAGTCTGCCTCTGGTAAGGCTGCTCACAGATTCCCTTCCCCTCCGTTTCTGAACAGGTACGTGTGTGTGTCTGTGTGTGTGCGCGCTGTGTGCGCACACATGCATAACATCTACCCCAACAGGTATGAGTTGTATGTGTGTGGTGTCTGTGCACATGCATAACATCTACCCCAACAGGTATAAGTTGAGCATCCACAATCCAGAATCTAAAATACTCTGCAGTCTGAGGATGTTGAATGCTCACATAATGCCACAGAACATTCCACAGCTGACAGTGCACAGTGATTCGAATTCCATGTCTGAGTCCCATCCCCAGATATCTCCATATGTAAAGGAAGACATTCCCAAATCCCAGTCTCCCCCAAAGTCCCTCACTCTTTTAGCTCAAGCTCTGTTTTAAGGGATACTTAACCTATAGAAGTATGCACTGGAAATGGGAGTGGTGGCCGTGGGTCTGCTGCAAGAACCATGCTTCCCTCTTCCCTGCCCAGTACTCTCCTTTTGCCTTCTTTGCTTTCCCACTCTCCTCCCATCTCGAGTGCCTGTTCAAAAGTTAGCAGTGTTGGCAGTGAGACATTAGAGACACTGAAGGGAGCATTTGGGATGGTGATACAGAGGTGGAAAGAGCTGCATTGGAGAGAAGAGACATAGAATTTATGAATCAAGAGCCTGGTCCACCCTATGCCAAGAAAAATCTGAGCCCAGTGCCTCCAAACCGAGGGCATCATTCCAGGAATGGGGAAGAACCCAAGACAGTGTCAGCAGAAGTCTCTTGGAGGCCTCAGTACTCAGCTGTGGGCAAGGTAGGCCGGCAGGCAGGGAGACTGGGAGTAAAGTACTGCCTGCCGATCTTGAGCTCTCTGCTCAGTCGAGTGTACATGTCAGGAGCTCCTCACCTTTACATCAGGAATGAGTTCATCTTTTCCTGGGCCTTCCTAGTCTTCTACTATTTCCTGGGTCATTTGCAAAGTTTTTTTTTTTTTTTTCTGGAAGAGACATCCTTGCCAGGAAGAAAACACTTTGTCTTTGTTCATTCCTTCAGCAGGCGCTAATCCTCTGGACATCACCAAGCGCTTTGTGGAGGCCAGCCAGCTTCTCCATCTCAATGCCAAGGAGATGGCCTTTGACTGCCTGATTGGCACTGTCGGAAAAAGCTGCTTTAGTTCAGCACAGCTGGGGAAAGGTGGGTACCCTCCTGTAGGGAAAATATGCAAACAGAGCCAACAAGAAGGTAGGTACTAGGAAGGTAAAAGCTACAGTTGAAAGGCCAAAGCTCCCAAGAGCTGAGGTGGCTGTGGAGTAGCAGGAGCCCTAGACCCCAGCTGCTAGCAGGGACAACTCACACACCTCTGATGGAGGACAGCCTAGTTTTTTGTTGGTAGAAATGTCTACACCTTCCAACTCACCGTGTAACTCCTCTTTCTAGTTCTAGAGTATGCTTCTCAAGAGTAAGCTTCTAAAATTTCCAGTCTCTTGCACACCAGCCCTTTAGTACACATGGTAAAGATGTCATAGCAATGAAATCACTACTCAGATTGCTGTCAGTCCTGATGCTTTATGTCTGAGCTCACCTGTTCATGGCATATGGGAATCAGCTCCCATCTGCTGGCCACAACTCAGCCCTTACATACAAGCAGTCCTACAGGAATGTTTATCACAGAACCATTTGGAAAGGCAGAAAGATTAGAAACAGCTTTCTATCAATGGTGATGAATTATGGTTCATGCAGATACTATTTCATAGTGAGCATCAAAAAAGAACAAATCAAGCTGGGCACATAACGCATACCTCTCGTCCTGAGGCAAGAGAATTAGGAGTTCAAGATCGTTCTCAGTTACCTAATGAGTTCTAGGCCAGTCTGGGCTACATGAGACCCTGTACCCCCAACCCTAAAGCATTAGCAACTCAGCAGTGTAGGTAATTCTTAAAAAATATCATCTGGCAAAAGGAGGTATGAAAGGATGTGTTTGTGGTGATTTATTTAATAGTTTAATATAAGCAAAAAGATATTGTTTATGAATATCACAAAATACGGCTGAACAGAATGGGAGGAGAAACATTAGAGGAGGTGATCTCTGGAGATATGGAAGTAGGGGGGAGCAAGATCTGCAATATCACAGTTCACTCGGGTCAGCAGTTCAATGTTTGTAATCTGTTTTCATTTCACATATTTACCTGTGTGCATAAAGAGACCAGCTAAGCTCTACCGACCTTCTTAGCAAATATCAAGTGCACTAAACTGTAAAAGTAACAACACTGCCATGCTGCTCATTTGATCCCAGGACTTAGGAAAGTTTGTACCTAATACCAACATCACCCTGAATATGCACGGCAACCACCATTGTTCTTTCTACATCTGTGAGTTTGAATGTTTTAGAGTTCACACATGAGTGAGCTCTTGCAGGATTTATCTTTTGTGCCTGGTTTATTTCACTCAGCATAATGCCCTCTAAACTTCTCTATCTTGGTGTAAATGGTAGGATTCCACTACCTTTTAAGACCAAATACTATCCTACTCTCTTTACGTACCACATTTTCTTTATTTGTTCACCCACTGATGGATACTCAAGCTCATCCCCTTTGCCTATTGGAAATTATCCTGCAGTGAACACGGGTATGCAAGTATCTCTTTTATGATCCTGACTTCATTTCCTTTAAATTACCTGCAAGTGGGGTTGCCATACAGTAGTTATATTTATAAGTTTTATTATTTTTTGTTTTGTTTGATACAGGGTCTTGCTATGTAGCATTACCTTATAATTTTCCTGCCTTAGATTGCCAAATGCTGTGATCACAGTTGTGTGCCACCCTGCACAGCAGTTTTAATTGTTCAGAGAATCTTTATTATGGTTATATTCAGTTACAATGCTACCACAATTACAAAACTCTTTTTTCCATGCCCTCATTAGCATTATTATTGTTTTTATTTTCGTTTATTATTATTATTTTGTTGCTTTTGTGACAGGATTTTTCTGTGTAGCCTTGGCTTGTCCTGGAACTTTCTCTACAGACCAGGTTGGCCTCAAACTCACAAAGATCATCTTGCCTCTGCCTCCTGAGTCTGAGATTAAAGGCAGGTGCCACTGCCACTTAGCTATTGTTTGTTGAAGTAGGAGCAGCGGGGCTGCATCCCCGGCACCCGCCCGCCCGCATGGCTAGCTTATGCCCGAAATAATTACACGGAAACTGTATTCTTTCAAACACTGCCTGGCCCGGCTAGTTCCAGCTTCTTATTGGCTAGCTCTTACATATTGTTCTAACCCATTTCTAATATTCTGCGTAGCCCACGAGCTGGCTTACCAGGGAGGATCTTAACCTGCGTCTGTCTGGAGCGGGAGAATCATGGCGACTCCTTCACTAAGCTTCTTTCTCCCAGAATTCTCTTCTGTTTACTCCGCCTACCTAATTTTCTGTCCTATGAGGGCCGAGGCAGTTTCTTTATTATTAAGAAATCACTCCCACATCAATTGTTGTTTTTTATTTTTGATAAAAGTCACAAAATAATATTTTATTGTGACTTTGATTTATGGTCTTCTGATGATTAATAACTTAAAACATCTTTTTATATATTGTTGGCCATTTGTATGTCTTTAGCAAATATCCATTCTGATTTTTTTCAATCAACATCCCCCTGTGATGTTTTATATCTTTAGTTTGGTTTGGTACACTAGTGTTCATTTGAATGCTTAGCAGTACTGTCATTAGACCTCAGAACAAATCTTATACCTGTGCTCTGTTGCCTGAGGAGTCAGCCACCATTTCACTACTCCTTGCCACCAAGGCAGTGACTTTGTCAAGCTCCCCTGATGATTGGAGGTTAAATACCTGATAATGATAGACATATCCAGAGTAAATCAGTTAAATAGTAAAATTCCAGATCTAGGAAAAAGCATAGGATTTCATGGAAGTTAGTGAAAGTAATATTGGGAGTCCATGAAAACTGCTGGTGCATGCTATGGTGGGACTAAGAGGTGATGAAGAAGTTCCAGGACAGCCAGGCCTACACAGAGATCTCACAGCAGGAAAAGATGCCAGAACAATGGAAAAGCCCCTCCCATCATTGAAGTCACTTAGAAATCTCTCACTGGTTGATACTTGGCGCAGATATTTATCTCTCTCACTTTAAAATTTTTATTGATTGCTATTGTATATGTGTGCATGATGTGTACATGTGAGGTAAGAGCACAGCTCTATGTAGAATTTGTTCCCTTCTTTCATCGTTAGACAGGTTCTGGGGATTGAACTCAGCTCATCAGGCTTTCGAAGTGTTTTTATCTACTGAGCTATCTCCCTAGACTGAGATAGTCTTCTCTTTTAAAAAGCTCTGAGGATCTTTTTGCGGGGCAGGGGGCAGGTTTTTGCGGGTCAAAATAGTCAAATACAGTGAAAGGAACGATTCCATTTATTTCTTCTGGGAAGGCTTTCATTTGACTCAAGATTTTAATTAACTAGCCGGGCGGTGGTGGCGCACGCCTTTAATCCCAGCACTCGGGAGGCAGAGGCAGGCGGATCTCTGTGAGTTCGAGGCCAGCCTGGTCTACAAGAGCTATTTCCAGGACAGGCTCCAAAACCACAGAGAAACCCTGTCTCAAAAAAAAAAAAAAAAAAAGATTTTAATTAACTAATTTCCTAGTGCATTAAGTTCAAAGTTTGATATTTTGTTGCAAAATTTGTGTTTTTATGAGATGCCTTCTAGTAAGTTTGCCTGGCATATCTCCTTAAACATACCCTTTGCTAAGGAGACATTTTCCTGGTGGAAGACTGCTTTCTGCTTGTCTTCCTGTCACGATACCTGCCCTGCTGATTTGTCACAGACTAACTCATGGCTGCTCCTTTATTTTCCTTTGACAGTGGCATTATTGAGTAAAAAATTCCAAAAAGAAAACACTCTTGTTATCTTGGTTCATGCATATACGTTTTGATAGTATTGCCATTGTCTCTCAGTTTCTGTTACATGTCAACTGAAGATGTTTGCTAGGTGGCTGTATGGTTTGCAACATGTGCCATGTGAGTGGGGCTAGACTCCAACACTCAAGTTCCATATTTATCTAAGAGCTTAGCTTCACACGCTTTTTGCTTCTACTTCTACATGCCAACTGTATTTTTCATTCTGTTGCATTGGTTAAGACCAATTTCCTAGGTGAGAGATTACTGGGGCAGAGGATTACAGTCTGTGCATAGCTTTCCACATGCTTTTCTCTACATGGACAGACTGACAATTAGCTCTTACTCATTTTTCTCATTTGTGTTGGAGTAGAAGGTGCTGAAAGCTGTTTTCATTTTAATAGCTGAAGCATTAGCAATAGTGATTGTTCTTGTGTTTTGCTCCTCCAGGGTGGAGACTCTGTCTTTGTTTACATAATTAGGTTGAGTTTACCATTTTCTTTATGAATTTGAGTGTATTGAATGAATTTCTGAGTGTTTTCCAACATTGGTTTTATGCCCAACCAGTAACATAACAGTGTATGGGGAACGAACTGGTGAATGAGGCTGTAGGTTTTCTTATATGATTGTAACTAGGAGTGCAGATACTCTATAGAGACCATTTGTGCTCTTCCCTTTGGCTGTCAGACTACTGGCACATGAACCCCAAAGAAATTGAATTTCCCCAGGAGCCTCATGCTTGGGAAGGAAAAAGACTTGAGTCTTGTTGCCAATCAGTGGGAAAACTTGTCTCCAAGAAAGAGATTTCACACAGAACAGACAACTTGTAGGACATAGTTCAGAAGCAGTGCTCTGTCAGTGTTGGACAAGCCTGCACCTGGGGCAGGACTACTTGGTGATACATAATTCTTGTCCTCTATTTAAACCTAAGACTCATGTATCAGGTGGTGGCACAGAAGACAGTGTGATGCTGTGGGACTGAGAGGCTGTTGGAAGAACATCTGATTCCCATGCGTTAGATAATGGGAGCGCCCATTCTCATCCCTTCCTCCCTACTGCCTAGATTTGTCCACACCTAGTGCCAAACTGACATGTGCACTTGCCCTTTGAAGATTTTCCCCTGTGCTTTCTTTCTGCTCCTCATGTAACTGTGAGACACTCTTCACCCTGAAGAGGCTGGGGCAGGGAGACCTGTAAAGGGAGCCTTAAGATGTTGCTTACTTATTGTGTTCTTGTGTTTATGTCTAGAAGTCTCTCGTCAGAAGACTTCCTGGTTGGTTTATGACTATAGGTAACTTTGCAATATCTGGCCCACCATCTTGTTTGAACGAGAAAACTATATTACATTTTTGTAATTTAGGTAAAATTGTAAGAGATTGTAAAGAAGATTCATTCTTCTTCTCTAGACTCCCCCATGAACATCTCTGCCATGGGAGTGAACACGCCCTATCAGCTGGTCTACCAGAATTCCACAGCCTGTCTGAGCTTCTCCCTCTCCACAGGAAAGGAAGGCAAGAAGAAAGGTGAGAAAGGAAATAGTGTTTTCAGCCAGACACACACACTTCTCTGTGCCTGTTTCTCTGGTGGGGAGAGTCCACACCCTCTATCCTTGATGATGGTGCATTGGGAGGAGAAATGAATGGCTGGATCAGCATCTAACCTGTGCAGTTGGTAGCATGGTTAGGTCTCATGTCTGCTAGAAGGATGCTCAGCTCACCGAGATTCAGCAGCCTGTGACACAAATCCTTATAAGCACTCCAGAGCTGCAGCACATCCAGTCACTGCAATCAGAATTGCATTCCATTCCAGTGTGTGTCCCTCATGCAATTAAGTCCTTCAACCCAGGTAGTATCCATATCTGATGCCTGTGAATAAGACAGCTCTGTTCAGCCACACAGCCAGTGGAAAAATAGTGATCTTTGTGTCCCAAACTTAGCAGGCTCCAGTTCTGTGTTCTAGAGGGGCTACAATGCATGGGCAGAAATCAAAACCACAGAAGACTCCCTTGCCCTGTTGAGAAAGGCCCATGTAGAAGGGAAGGGAACTTTAGGGAAACAACAGGTGAGAGAAAGCAACTCCAAGGGGAGGGGCCTGCTGAGAGTGAGAGAGACCTTAGGACCTTCCACCCACCCTGCCAACTATGATGACAACATGAACGAGACAGACAGGTAGGGGAGGAGTGGATAGTAAAGGAGGGCAGGGTTGGTTCACATTGCCCCTTTGATTCCCACAGACACTGGAGGTAAGGCTGGAAGTTGAGAAGCTTGAAGCCAAGTCTTCACCCATCCTGGCTGCCTGTGTGACTTGTCTTCTCATGCTTCACCCTCCTTGGTAAAAGGGAACTGGTTACAGGGGCCTATGGAAGCATCAGCCACACTTCATTGCTGTTGTTACTGTTCATTGCTATGTTCCTCAGTCTCTGATGTACCTTTAATTATTGGCTGGCTAAGTTCAGCCAATGATCCCCATTGCTGCAGAGTATAAGAGCCTCCTAACATGTTCTGCAGCTCTCCCCCAAGAGAATGTGATGCTCAAGAACTCACTCTGAAGCCCACCATATTTCTACTCCTTACCTCTAACTACAGGCAAAAAGGCTACAGATGAGCTCACACCCCCACTCCCACTCCCACGAGCCCGAACCCCTCCTGAAAGCACTGTCGTTGAGTTCCAGGACCCCTGCCCTGAGGCCCGGGAAAAGCTGCATGATATGTGTCGTCACATGTGAGTGCCTAGATGTAGGGATGGTATCCATAGGAAGTGGGACACAAGGATCGATGGGTGTCACAGCAGTAAGTGCACCCCCCATGCCAGTCCAGCTGTGTCCTACACACACACACACACACACACACACACACACACACACACACACACGAGCCTATGGTCCTTCCAATTTATAGATAATAAGAAAAGTAAAGCAGTTCCTGAGTTTGCCTAGCTCTGTCAGCCCAATTCCCGTTCAATGCTCTTTGCCTCTGTAACATCCTCCCTCACCCAAGGAAGTCCTTTGTGTGGCTCCTGGCAATTCATAGACTTTATGGCATGATTTTCCAAGTGTTCAAAAAAATCTCCCCCAAAAATATATCATCCACATAGGTGATTCCTAGTATATTATTTGGGGATACTGTGAGGCCTAACAGAAACCCATTTTTCTAAGGGCCCAGCTCATAAAAACTAAAATTCCTTTCATACCTAAGTTATATATGTCTCCTGGGATCATAGGGCCAGGGCACAGGTAGGCAACAGCCACCCAGTTCACCTCTGCACTATGACATTCTAGATGGGTCCCACCTGGAACTTGAGGAGGGGGGTGGGTGGGTGAGGGAATAGTCTGTCTCCAGCTGCTCCCGAGTTTGCTCCATAGAGCTCCACTCCATATGTCCAGACAGTCAGACACAGCTGGTCTTTCCAGGGCATATTGACACCTTCCCACTTCCTCCTAAAAGTACTACCTTTGCTCATGGAGAAGACTGGGAAGAAGATGTGCTTTAGGACAAGGGGACTGGGCTGAGAAGGGGCTATAGAGAAAGAACCTCTCTGGAGAGAGAGAACCGAGCGCCTAGAAGATGCGTTCATCTCCTTCCCACAGAGAAGCCGAAAGGATCTTGTGGAAAGGGAGGAATGTCTCCTGTCCCATGATTTTACGCAACTACAGGGCAAAGATATCCTCTCATTTAATGTTGACCTCCAAGGGGGACCCTCACCAACCTCCCACTGCGGGGACTCAGGTTACTGCTTCCACTCTTAACCAGCCTTCCAGCCACCATGCTCATATGGGTCGCCATTCTCAAGATTGGAAGGGGCCCAAGAAGCCAATCAAGCTGCATTACACTTTCTATGATGGCTCTTCCTTCATTTAATATCCTTTTGGTGGGTGTTGCTCTTTCTCCTCAACTCAGCCCCAGAGAACTCCAGGGCTTGAAACAGCTAACTAGTCAGTGGGGATTCTTGGTCAACTAGAGAATCCTGGTGAGGATGCGCCAGGGGTAAGTGGTGGTTCAGGTCAAGCTCTGGAGGGAGTGAGGAAGGAATTTAAAGTTAAGTACAAGTCCAGTATAGTTCACATAGTAGGAGTATATCAAGCTCCTTATACCTGTGAGAAGCTTGGCTGTGTAGACGGATCCTTGCCTTCAAGGCATCTGCCAGGAGAGAGAAAGCTATAGACAGGGCAGTTCATTTCCAGCTGAGAGAAAAAGTGAGATGTCCCTAAATGCTGTGGTAGGGGTTGTTTCTTGGTTCCTTATTCACTGGTTTTACCCAGTGGTCCTTGCACATCACCTCTAAGGTTCGAGTGCTTAGAGTCTAAGCACTCATCCCACTTGCTGTACATCTGTTTGACCGCAGCTGAGGTCTGCCTTGGTGTGGCTGAATGTGAATGTTGGGTGCAAAAGTGGCAGAAGAGGACACATTTCCCCCTGTGAATCTGATGGGCAGCACAGACCCTCTTTCTAGAAATATGCATATGTGTGTATATCCACACACATGCAAATTATGAGCTGCAGCTGCAGGGGACTTACGGCCCACAGAAAACAGCCTTTTTGCCTGGGCCTGAACTCCAGTCCAGAAAGCTCAGATGTTGAAAAGGCAGATGATCCCTTCAGAGGGTGAGCCCTAGGTTTGTACCATGCCTTGGAGTGGGTTGAGTTGGCTGCTTTTTCTACTCACAGATATGTAACAAGCAGCTATTATGTACAGTGGGTCAATAGAATGAACTGGATAGACCTGGTTCATGAGAACCTCAGAAAGGAGCAACTTTAGTCTGATTGTTGTCTTTTAAAATTAGGAAGGGAATTTGAATTTGGCTATAAAGATAAAAAAAGAGAGATCCTTTTGGAAAACATGGAGTTGAAAAGTCCCCTTTACCGTCCCTTTCAGGCGTCTCTCTCCCATTTCCTCTCCAGCATCTTCTAGAGCTACACCAGATCCAGATGTCCAGCCTTAGGGCAATGTGAACTCTGAGGCCTTTGGAGGCAAAGCACTTATTCCAGGTTCTGAGTTACACTAATTTAGAGGATGGGAGACATGACACAGAGTCATCTAATTTTGCTCCTTTGTTGTAGAAACAGGGAAACTGATCCCCAAAGAGGCAGTGTGACCTCTTTGTCACAAAAGGACCAGAGAATGATTGCCTTGGATCTTTGTTCCTACCTGTCTCAGAATTATGAGATGCCTTATATGGAACCACCTCAGATCTCTTCTTCATTGCTGCAGGGACACTCGACTTCTATTTCCTCAGTAATGGCATCTTGACAATTAGTCTGTTTTCACCTTGGGAGTTATAGAGACCAGGTTCAGTTCTTTTCTGCATTCATTTCCTGTCTTGTCAGTGTGACAAAATACCACACCAGGTATTTGGGGAAGGAAGAGTTTATTTGGGCTCTCAGTTTGAAGGGATAGACCTTCATGTCAGGCATGAGGGCAGATGTGCAAAGTGGTTGATGACGTGAGTCACAGCCAGGAAACAGAGATGAATGCCAGTCTGGGACCCTGGCCCATGGAATGGTGCTGCCCACATTTAGGTCTCCCTACCTCAGTTAAAACCCTCTCGGAGGAAGTGCCCTCACAGACACCCACAGACACTTGTCTCCTACATAATCCTAAATACCATGAAGTTGACAGTCCACATTAGCCTTCACGGTGACCCTGCACACATTACTCAATCTGTGTGCCTCACTTCTCTTGGTTACATGATGAGTGAGGCTGGATCCAGTAATCTTAAAGAAATTCTGTGTCTCTGTGTTCAAAGGCTAAGGTACACTAGCCAGCTGTTGGGTCCCTCCCAAGTGAAACAGGTTTGGAAAGTTTTTCTTCACCTCTTGGCTTCTTCAGAACGATGGCTTTAGCTACCAACTCTGTTTTTACATAAAGAGCTCAGATAAAAATGATAGGTCTTTGTTGATGGTCACCAGGTTGGCCAGTTGCAAGCCATAGCTGATGTGAACCTGCTGGTCCAGCTGTCAGAACCAGTTCTGTGTTCGTGTCACCATTCTTCACAGAAATCAGCTGGGATCCCCTGGTTTGGACTTGTGCTTTCCTGATTACAGTGATGCTGGACATCTTTACATTTGCTTCTGTTTGGAGAAGTATATGTTCTTGCATTTTGCTCATGCCTTGGTTGTGTTTTGGTGTGGCAGTTGCTAGAACTTGAAACTAAGGCCTCAAATGTGCCAAACATGCTTCACCACTGAGCTCTGCCTCTAAACCCCAAAGGTTGTTAATGTTGATGAAGTCCAAATTTCCACATTTTATTGATCATGCTTTTGGTTTCAACATCCATGACAGCACTGCCAAATCCAAGATCATGAAGATTTAGCCTGTGTTTTTTTATATCGGCTTTATAGGTGAAGCTCTTAATATAAATCTTTGAGATATTCAGAGCCAATATTTACATCTTATATGAGTTAAGGGCCTTGTTTCATTCCTCTGCACATGGGTATCCCATTGTCCTAGTGCCATTTGTCAAAGAGACCATTGGAATGGTCATGGAGAGCTTGACAAAAATAAGTTGACTATAGATAGACGTGTCTATTTTTAGACTCATTTTTAATCCACTCTTATAATTTTGGTGTCTATCCTTATGCCAGATCACATTGGTTCAATTATTAAAGATTTGTGGTAAGTTTTTAAAACAACACATGCTGTGAATCTTCCCAGTTTGGTTTTTTGTTTTTGTTTTAGTTATTTGAAATTTCTTTCTTCTTTCTTTTTTGAAACAAGGTCTCTCTGTGTAGCCCTGGCTGGGCTGGAACTCAAGAGATTTTTGCCTGCTTCTGCTTCCCAAATGCTAGGATTAAAGATATGTGCAACCATGCCCAGCTTCATTCAGTATATTTTGCTTCTGTAGATTTCCTCTCTGTCTCCTCTCTTTCCTGACTTTCTAATGATCTTTCCTGGGGCTCTGAGGTTCTATTCTTTCTTGGATTAAAAAATATAATATCTCACATTGTAGTTCAGGCTGACCTGAAACTGTGTAGCTCAGGCTAGCTTAGAACTGACAATCATCTCCTGCCTCAGTGTCCCAAGTTCAGAAAGTCCGGGCATGAGTTCTCATACAATTCCTTCTTTTCCTTTATAATGTACAGTCTGTATAATTTCAACTCATTGACTTTCCAGAACAATTATTTTTTTCTTCTATTGTTTTAACTTGCTGCTTCATTTGCTTAGTGTAATTTTTGTTTCAATCACTGGACTACCTATCTAGGCCTAGAATTTCTGGTCTGTGCCATCTTGTGGGTCACTCTGTGTGACACTCTGTGTCTTTTCCTCCTGCTTATCACCCTCCCTCTTTCCACTTCTGTTTTTATTTGGCTAGTGGGAAAGATTTAGGAGGACACATTGTGGTACCAGTTACTACAGCCCTACCTGGAGCACTGCTTCTGCAATTCTGCATAGAGAAGGAGCTGCCGACACAGCTCTTCTGAGGACCAGTGCTTCTTGGGACCTCTCAAGCTAAGGAAGGAGCAGAGAGAACGTATTTTCCCACTAGATTGGTCCAAAGAGGAGGCAGCCTGACAGTACTAGAAATACTGCTGGTTCTGGACATCATCCCCTGGCCCTGTCACTCACTGGTGGTGTAAGATGAGGCAAAGCATGGGGTGACCTCCTCACCCTGTACCTAAGACCTTCATGTGTTAGTACTAAAAGTCTGTGTAGTACCATGTAGACCCATGAAAATCCTGACATGTGAAATGGAGAAAGGAGCACTTCCCATAAGGTAGTAGAAAGGAAGGCCCTGGAGCATGTCTGGGTTCCATAATTATCTGTGACACATGCAAAGCACAGGCAGGATCTTTGAAGGAAGGGAGCAATTCACAACAGAATAATCCTTTCGTAAGGAGGCTTGTTTCTGCGGGGACCCTGATAGCCAGCACCTGGAGAGTTATGTTTGACTTGACTGTGTCTGCCAGCTATCCCTCTGGAAACATTGCCATGCTTCAGATTCCCACGTGCTGCAGAGGGAAACCCATCACCTGCCTCTTTAATGACACGCCTAACACCTTCCTGGCTCTGTTCAATGCTGATGGCCAAGGCTGTGTTTACTACAACCTAAAGAACTGGTGAGTACGTCAAGGGACATCTAGCCTCATGAAGTATCCCTTGAGATAATTGGTACTGTGTATAATTAGTGACTAAAAGTTCCTAGTTTAAGGAGTCTAGGGAGGTGCTGAGGGCAGAGTGAAGCAGTACCTGTAGGAACCTGTGGTTCTTTGAGGCCCAGCTGCTAAGTACATATTGTACTTCACAAAGTGAGAAGGAACCTACTCTAAGTCCCCCCACTGGTACACTAGAACATCAAGATCTCCCTCCTCCTTGGTCCGATAAACAGGGTGGTTTGTTTGTTTGTTTGTTCGTTCATTAATCTTTGTTTTTGTTTTTTGAGTCAGGGTTTCTCTGTGTAGCCCTGGCTATACCAGAGTTTACTCTGTAGACCAGGCTGGCCTCAAACTCACAGAGATCCGCCTGCCTTTACCTCCCAAGTGCTGGGATTAAAGGTGTGCACCACCACCTGACTGATACACAGGGTTTTTGTTGCCATTGTTTTCCAGTGCCAAGGACCAGAACCTCATAAATGCTAGGCAAGTACTCTGCCATTGAGCAGCACCCCCAGTTTTCACCCCTGGGAGAATTTTTTAGTGGGAAAAGTATCTTACATTAGGAATGTGTAAACAAATGTGCGAATGCAACTTGTGTGGTGTATTTATTACCCATTACTGTGGTGAAGTACCTGACATTAATAACTTTAAGGAGAGATTTATTTTGGTTTGCAGTTTCAGAGGTGTTAATTTGGTATAGCACAATGGATTAGAGCAGTTCACTTCATGGTGACCTAGGAAATAGAGACAGGAGATTACAAGGGATCAGAACAAAATACATCCCTCCCCAAGATACAGTTTAGTGACTAACTTCCTCCTTCTCTTGTCTTTCCCTACCTCCTAATGGTGCCAGCATATTATGAACGCATCAAAGAACACGTAGGATCTGTCCATCTCTGAAAACACAAATAAACCCACAGGCACACTCCACTAATCTAGGCATATCAAAGCTACTCAAGTTGACAGTTCAGATTAGGAGCAGCACACTCTCCTGATAGCTAAGAGTTGATCTTTGCGTAGCTTTTCATAAGTTGTTTTTTGGAAGGTGTTATTTTCATGTTTGGATGTTGTAGCTCACATTTTGGTGCTGGATATTTTTGTGCCAGGCTACAGAACTACAGAAAAAAATAATTTTTCATCCTTTGGGTTTTGCTTGAGCCTACATTATCTACCTCAGCCTGTCCCTTCTCCAAAGATGCCCCACTAGCGTCAGGTGGTGTAAGGAGTCCTAGACTACGGTGGCTGGAAAGGTGAAGCTGCTCACAGGAGTCTTCAGACTCTTTCCTTCCCTTCCTCAGGTTGTTTATGTCAGGTAAACATTCCTTCAGACTAGGGCAGGCTTTCCCAGCCCTGCCTGTTTGTAGCCTGCAGTAAGGAGGGAATTCTTTGAGGGCCTCTAAGTAGTTTCTATCTTCTGTGTATCTCCCAGCTGTCCATATGTCTTGGTTTTGGATGAGGAAGGTGGAATCACAAATGACCAAAAAGGCTGCATAGTCCATAAGTGGAGCTGGGCTAACAAGACTGAGACATTACTCTCTCTGGAATACAAGGTATGTGGGCATCATGGGTAGGGGGTGGCTTCCACAGGCTACTCAGCATCGGAAGGCAAGCACCTGTGAGACTGCACTGCCCCAGCAGCCACATGATCTTCAGAGGTTATGAGTCAGTCAGTAGTGGTTCAGAGTAGGTTCTCTTGCTTTCCTCCAGCCTGTAGAACTGTGGGCTACTTTACTGACACTTCATGGCAACCTCCTTTCTATTTGATTTTTATTTACATTGTTGCATTTTGTTGTGGAATATTCATTTTACGAAGCAACAGTTATAGTAGTTGACAGTGTTATTCTTGATAATTTTAATTTTCAGGTTTTTAGAAGTTTATTACATTTATTTTGTAGAAAACTGGCTAGTAAAGAATCAAGCAATACCTGAAGAGTTGGAGAACTTGAGTTCATTTTATGCTAGCTAGCTTGGGCTGAGCTCATGTTCTGCAAGTACAACTGCCCGCTTATAGTTTCTTACAGCTTTTATAGGCTTATATCAGTTTTGTAATTTATTGCCTATGTGGCTATTTACAGGTAACCTTATGTTTCATGATCATGGAGGGAAAATTTCACTGTGGTTAAGCATGTTTACAGAAGTTTGAACATTATGGGTATCAGCTAAGATATTCTACCTTCAGTAAGTAGGACTTGTCTAATCAGAGAACTAGCTGTGTCCCAAAACCAAATTTGGCATACTTAGGCTAGAAGTGAGTCTTTATTTCATTTGTTTCTAACTCTATAACTTTTAGGCCAAAATTGTTATTCAGCTATAAGAGTGCAAGACAGCAATTTGTCTACGTGAGGAACATAATAAACATGTAGCACATATTTCTTTGTGTGTGTGTGTGTTTGCGCATGCATGTGTGTTCCATAAAACACATGCAGAGGTCAGAGGACAACTTTGCAAGGAGTTTGTTCTCTCCTGCCATGTGAGTCCCCTAGTCTGTCTTGGCAGCATGCACCTTTATATACTGAGCCATCTTGCTGATCTTAGAGGGTTTTATGTGTGTCTATGTATGTGTATGTGTGTGTGCCCATTGTGTGACTTTCCTGAGATGTGAACAATGTCTATTTGCCCTACATAGGGCATAAATGCATGACTAAAGAAATGATTCTACCACAGTCTGGCTTATTGGAGTTACTTATGAACATATTCATGAGAGTTCCTTACAAAGCCTGAATGACTCTAAAGCAAGCTGCATTATCAGACATCTAACCCTGGTATGCTTGATAACCCACAAAGATGCATCCCTGGAGTTTTCTATACAGCTTGTAAGCAGCTAGACAGGTACCAGAGTCTCTCTACACAGCATAGCTGATACCAGAGTCTCCTCCCCAGAAGGAGACTATGTTATGTCTTGTATAGCCTAGGCAGAGGCCCCAACACTCTTTTAAATTTCAGCTTTCTTAGATTTGTAAACTTGTTTATTTCCTAAGTACTTCCTCCCTCCAGGACAGTGTTTCAGTTCAGAGAAAGTTGCTGTACAGTAATGCCTGTCTGTGGCAATAATACAGATAGGATGGCACTGAACTCCTGATCTTTCTGCTCAGGCTTCTGAGTGCTAGGATTACAGGTGTACACGGTCATGCCCAGCTATTTAGCACTGTGCCTCATATTTTAGTTCCCCCGGGAGGTGCACAGCAAAGGCCTATATGATCAGAAGTTGCTTGGAATCAAAAGTGGCCCATGAATTATAACTTGGAGTGACAGTGTATGATTCAGAGGTGGCGAAGGGAGTGCAATTCTCAGTAAAATGAAAGAATGAACATTACTTCTAAAGGCTTTGTGTTGGGGGATTGGTATGGCACCTTTTAAGAGTCCATATTTGCTTCCTATGGAAGAAAGTAGATAACATAGGGTAGGATGACAGGCACCAGGTATCAGGCTCTGGAGAGTTTGCATGCTCTCTTAACTCAAATACTGGCTTTTTCTAACTCCCTTCATTCTGCCCTCCAAATCCAAGCTACTCTCTGGTATTATTTCTCTTCAATCTGAAGAACTTCTTTGGCATTTCTATAAACAGATCTTTTGGCAACAAGTTTGCTGTTGTTTTCATGTGAAAAATGTCATTGTTAAAGGGATTTTTTCCCCCCAAGACATTGTTTCTCTGTATAGCTTTGGACCCTGTTCTGGAACTCACTCTGTAGCCCAGGCTGGCTTCGAATTCACAGAGATCCGCCTGCCTCTGCCTCCTGAGTGCTGGGATTAAAGGCGTGCGCCACCACTGCCCAGCTGTTAAAGGATATTTTTATGGGATATGAGATTCTGGATTGGCTTTCTTTTATCTTTTAACATTTTGAAAATAGTGTCACATTGTGCCTTCCTTCCATAGTTTAGGATGAAAGTCTGAATCTTTAGTTACCCTAATTTGTTTGCTTTCTCTGGTTGCTAGGTTTTAAAGGTTTTCTCTTAGTTTCTGGTGTGCTGGTTAGTTTTTGTCATTTTGATAACAAACATAGACATATCTAGAAAGAGAGAGAATTTTAATTGAGTCTCATATTAGATTGGCCTGTAGGCAAGTCTGTGGCAGGGGCATATTCTTTATTAATGATTAATGTGGGAGAATCCAACACACTGTAATCAGTGCTACTTCTGGGCAAAGTGGTTCTAGGTTGTATAAGAAAGCAAGATGAAGGCCTGGAGCGATGGCTCAGTGATTAAAAACTGGCTACTCTCCCAAAAGATCAGTTTGATTTTCAGCACCCTTATGGCAGTTAACATCCATTTGTAACTCCCATTCCAGAGGATCCGTCTCCCTTTTTTGGCTTCCATGAACAATGTATACACATGGTGCACAGATGTACATACAGGAAAAATACCCATACATATAAAAATAAAAGTAAATGTTTTAAAATAAAGAGAGCCAAACAGTGATGAGGAACAAGCCAGTAAGTAGCATTCCTTACTTCTGTCTCTGTTCCTGCCATGCTTGAGTTCCTGTGTTAGCTTCTCTCAGTGATGGACTGCGACTGGGACATGGAAGTCAAACCTTTTCCTCCCAAACTTGCTTTTGGGCAAAGTGGTCTTTATCACAGCAATAGAAAGCAAACTAGGACACTTAAGTTTGATGATTTTTTTAAAGTATGATTGTCATGTTTATCCTATTTTATTTGCTTTTTAATCTTTTAAATTGTAAGTATATGTAAATGCATTTAATCAAATTTGAAAAATCTTCTATCATTTCTAGAAGTATAAACAATCCACAATACAACTATGTCCCAGACTGTCTCCTTTTCTTTGGAGGTGCCAATTATATATATTATACTTTTAAGGTGTGTTTGTATGCCACATGTGTGTAGATGCCCTTGAAGGCCAGGGAAGGATGGTGAATCCCCTAAAAGGCAGTTGTGAGATACCTGGTATGGGTTCTGGAAACTGAACTCTGGTCCTCTGGAAGAGTAGCAAATGCTTTTAATTCCTGACTGCCCCATGGGTCTTTCAAGCTCTTTTTGTTATGGTTCTAATCTTGTCTCTTTGCTTTTCAGAAGTAATTTCTCTTGATCTGTTTCCAAATTTTCTGGATTCCTTATCATCTCATTTTTGCTTTTATGATAACCTTATAAAAAGTTTAGATTTCAGTATTCTAGAATTCTCTTTAGTTTTCTCTATATATTATCCTTTTGCAGAGAGCTTTCCTTTTAACAGTTCACAAGCGTATTTCCCCTTACATCATTGCATATTGTTGCATCATGTGTCTCAGAGTATAATGTGTAAAGATTTCTGTGTCCTGGTTGTGCCAAACATGGCCAACTTTAGTCATTGACCTGTTGCCTTGAGAATGGCTCATTATTTATTAGTCCTTCTTCTATCATAGAATTTTGGGTTATAGACTGCCCTTGTCATGCTGTGGAATCTCAGAATCCTGGTGTCTTTCTGTGAATGGTATTGGATGTAATTGTTCTAAAAGGCAAAGATCTTGGTCAACTGAAGCTATGAACTTTTCCCCATCAGCAATAGACATAACCTCAAATCACAGCATTTTAAATTTCTCTGTGAGCTGTCTTGAGACTGTCTTCACATTTAGGGTTTAGGGACTGGCCAGAGATGTGGGCAAGTTTGTACATAGAATTCTAGACTCTCCTCAGACTCAGTCCCTTCTAGAACCCTTTGTATACTTTACTGTGACTTCTGTTGCCCATGTTCTGGTCTTTGGATCCTTCACCAGAAAGTGGTAGTTTTAACCATGACTGTGGCCTCTAAGCTAGAACTTTGAGACAGAAGTTCCTTTCATACTCATCCTTAAGTTTGGCTCTTCAAAATCTGCCTGACTGTGCTCACTCTTCTGAACCACTAAGTAGGTTTTTTTGGGGGGGGGTTGTTTTCATTTTCTTCAACTATTTAGTTACCTGTGGGAGGGTCAACCTTTTAGGCATTGGTTTAGCTCTACTAGAAGTAGGGCTAAGGCTGAGAGCTAGAATGCTCGGTTCAGCTTCAATGTGGAAGGTTAATGAGAGTAAAGACCAGAGCTAGAGCACCGACTCGTGCTTAAGATGGTGTTCTGCTCTTGTAATAGGACCTGAGTTTGGTTTCTAATACCCTCACTGGATGGCTCACAATGACCTGCAACTCCAGCTCAGGGAATCAGAAGACTCTGTCCCTGTGGGCATCTGCATTTGCATACACATAACTCCCAACACACATAATGAAAAATAATACATTTTTTAGAAAAGGAAAGATCAGCAGATGAATGAGTAGAATGATTAGTGTAGTTACTAGCAAGAACTAGCATGGTTAGAAATGTTGGCAGTGTTTTTTTTTTAAACAGGACCATTTCATCAGATGAATGCTAGCATTCAGGCATGAACTGCAGAGATAGATGAGGATGGAGACATTGCAAGAGTCCTGGGATTCAGGAATGAATATGAGCATTTTAAAATTAATTTTTAAGTTAGCATGCAGAATAACAGACTTGTTATAATATTTTGCAAATATATATTACTATACCCTTTACAATTTTAGATGATCATTATTTGACTTAGTAGAAAAGCTCTCTGGGTACCTATGACCTTATTTCTGACCTGGAACAAGAACTTGGAGAGAACAGACAAGCCAAGTATCAAATGATCTCTTCAGAAGGGGAGCCTTGACTGAGTTTATAGAACATTCATATTGTGAGCTTTAGAAAAGGGCACATCTTCAGGGAGTGGGACAATAGCTGTACTATGTTAAGCTTTGTGCATGTTTTAGCCCACAAACTATATCAGCACCCTTAGAGAATGCCTGTATTATTGATTTCCCTAAATTATTCAATTGCTAAGAGGCAAAATTAGAATAGAATCTGGTCCCTCAAGCAAAGCTTGAGTTCCTGAAGACATCTCTATTCTGTTTCTCTAGAAGACCCAGAGTGGGTAGTTTCTCTTAAGTGAGAGTAATCAGCAAGTCTGAAGAAATCCAGAGATTTGGCACATCATGGTTTATTATCTTTCAGATACTGATGGGCCAGATCCAGATGACAGTGTGTGTGAGGCAGAGACTCAGAGATGAGAAAATGAAGCCCTGGCTACCAGGTCAACATCTGAACTAGTGGAAGTAGGAGGAGCAGAACAGAGAATTCTCTTGATGCAGAACAGTCTGGGGTATCTTGTCGTTAAAGAGATGTTGTAGGTCAGAACACTGAAGACTGGGACGAGCACAGTGATGGAGGGCTACACGCTTTGTGGTCTCGTATGAATAACACTCAGAATTGGCAAACTGTTCACAACTAAACAAGCTGCCCTGTTGTACATCCTCTGACACTGTTCTCTTATGAGGGCAGGAGCATTTAAGACTTAAGAAGACACTCCTGTCATTAAAAACCCCCTTTGAACAGTACTCCATGGCTACTTCATGCTAAAGGGTTTGAGATTCAGACAGACTGAACAGCTTGCTAACAGAACAAGACTCAAATTAGTTGGTATTTGAGTAGTCACATCCCAGGGCAGCCTACGGATTCAGACTGACTCACCTGTTTGACACCTGTGCTGCTTTCACAGCTGTTTCCAATGGTGGAAGGAAGGAAGGAAGGAAGGAAGGAAGGAAGGAAGGAAGGAAGGAAGGAAGGAAGGAAGGAAGGAAGGAAACAGGAAATGAAGGCATTGTTTACTTTCTCAGTTAATCTTCCAAAGAACACTGGTATTCTGTCTTCTACATGAAAGTTAAGAGTCTAGCAAAAGGCCCAGAAAGAGCTTACAAATCTCAGCTCCAAGCCAAGAAGGGTTTGTGCCTTGGACTTGGAAGAAATGAGGATTTATGTGTGCTGGTTTCTTTATCTGCAGGTGAATGAACAAATGAAGCTAACAGTCTTGGGGCCAGACTCCATCACTGTCACCTTCACCTCCATGAATGAGACGGTAACACTCAGTGTGTCGCCCAAAAGCTGTCCCCATGGCATAGTGCATGACAAACGGGTAAGGCAAAGTAGACGAGTAGAGCAAAGTAGGTGGGGAATCTAGCCCTGGCCCAGGGTGTCTCAGCAAAGCTAGCCACATCATAGCTCTGGAACTTTTCTCCAACTACCTCCTATGCAAGGCTCTTCCATAGCCTCATATTTAAGCAACTATGAATGGAAAATTCTCAGAAAAAGATACTGTGTCTGAACTGAGCACACACAAACTGTTTGTGCCTCACTCCCTGAATCACACAGTGGAGCAATAACTGATGCAAGACCTGCACTGTACTAGTCTGCCAAGTAATCTAGAGATGGTTAAAAGACAGGGGATATGAATCCCATTTATACAAGGGACTTGAGCACCTTCAGGTTGAACTATCTGTGGAGATGCTCACATCTGTGAGGCTATAGATCCCACAAACAAAGAGAGGCGGTGGCTGTATTTCCTGTTATTTATTGGGGGGATAAAATTGAACAGAACCTTTTCAAGTTCAGTCTTTCGATTCATTGGTCTAGCTATGGCCCAGGCTAAATCGGCATTGTGGAAAAGATAGAGCAGATGAAGAGGATGCCATCCCCAAACTTTGAGGTGTCCAAAAGGCAACCCTTGGCATGGGAAATAAAATTGGAATAACCGAGAGCTCCTGTGAATGGGGCAGATCACCATAATTCCCGTTGATACTTTGCTAAGATTGGCTTAGAGGACCAGAAGCAGTTTGCCCAGTGCCAGTCCATATTCACACTTGTGCGCCTACAGAAATTACAAATAGTATCCCTTTCCCATTCAATGGTGTCCCGCTGGGATGGTAAATTCTAAGGATCTGGCCAAGAGGCTCTTAAGCTAGGGGATATTACCATAGTATGCCATAAGCTGTCAGGCGCTCCAAGATAGCTAACATTGAGTTAGACAAAGACATGGGACAAGAATTCGTTGTAGACCCAAAGTATATGAAGAAGACAATGCTCTCCCCAGAAGAAAGCGTTGTGCCTGCTTTACCCATTGCATTTTCATTCTAGCAGCATTTCTCTCTCATTGATTTACCAAGTAACCCAGCAAGCATTTGTTAACACTTGTAGTGTGCCACAGTAGCTGCTGGAGGTGCAGAAATGAAGGCACTTTCTAGTGAATAGAACTTTCAGTCTAAGGCACAGAAGAACACAAACCAATTATGAGTCCAACCTGGTTAGTGTCATGGGAAAGGCCTATGGGAGCTGCTGAGACATGAGGAGAGACAGTGTTCATCAAGGCTCTCATAGAAACACCAATGACACTCAGATGCCTACAGTGGGCTTAGGTGCAGTACACAGTAGAGTGCTGCTAGCGCATGGGAGGCTAGTTCCATCTCCAGCAAAAAGGAAGGAAGGGAGGAAGGAAGCAAACATGGCAGGCAGGTAGACTTGTCGAATAAGCTGAGATGAATGTGCTTGCATGTTGATGCCTCTCTCATGTCCATTTGGTTCCAGGTTCTTGCTCTAATGGTCATTGTTAAATGCATACTATGTCTGATGATCTCTGAGTGTTTCGTGAGAGCCATGATATAAGCAACTCAAAGACCATCCTGAGAACTGAATGAAATGACTCTCAAGTCTGTGTGTGCAAGCACATTCTAAGCCTAGGAAAACTAAGTAATTCAAATGTGATTTTGCCTTACCTTAGTACAACTTAGTGAGCCAGAATTAGAGGCCAAAAGCATCTGTTCAATGTGGCAGACTCAAGTAAAAGTCATACAGGGCTGTCGAACCCTTGAAGTGCAATAAGTGCAAACTGATCAGAGATCTCAGTAAAAAAAAATTATTGTGCTTCAAAGACAATATAAAATTTTCCAGTAATTTCAAATTTTCATTGTGTGTTAAGTGATCATTTTTATATACTGAGTAAAATAAATATATTGTTAGAATGAATTATAACTTTAGGATGTTTTGAATGTAGTTGCTAAATATTAAACTAGCTTACATTGTATTTCTACTAGACCATGCTAAATGTCTAGGGTAGTGTCTCCATCAAGAGGCTCACAAAGGCACAGTCTGACAGTGCAGTAGAAGGGTGAAAAGTTATTTAAAATGACTCAATAACTCAAAGAACATGACTATCTTGGGAGCATTTAAGGTAGGGATAAACAGGCCGATGCATTAAAATGGCCTCAGAAAACATGCTGCATTATAGATGACAAACACTGGTGACAGCAAAGGCAGCCTGCCAAAAAAGCATTGTCTGTAATTGCTTGTATTTAAAAATGCATGGTATGTTCTATAATGTATATTTATAACCAGATGAACATAAATATAAAAATAAATGTAATCATTTTCTGTGAGCAACAGGATTTCCAAACTTTGTCCTGAACACCAGGTTCAGCATTTCAAGTTATTTTTGCATGAACTTCCCAGGTTCAAATAACTGGTCATCTTAGGTCCTTGGAATTGATAAAGTTTCAAGGACCAAGAAAACTTTCAGAGTACTGGGTCTGGCAAAGAGCCCAGGTTAGGAAGAGAGCACAGGACCTAACTCCAGGCACATTTCTGGTTGAGCCCAAGTTTTCCCATCTATATAGTGATGTGTAAAGGCCAACCTGACTTTAATTCCATCCTAGGATTCTCACAGTCCTTTCAAACATACCATGTGTGCTCTAGTTCTATAAAAATCCATGGCCATCTAGAAAGGCTGAAACTGGGGGAGGGTAGTGTCTCTGTCATTGGGAAGCTTGTTAAATGGTTTCCCCAGACACCCATCCCAGAGAGAGCCACCTATCACAGCGACAGGCAGAATGGCAGACCCAGATTTTACAGCCCTGAGGCCTGGTTTCTCACTAAATATTTCTTATCTAGGCAGCACTTTGGAAGCGAGGCGATGCTTTGACTTAAATGCTTTATTAGCCAAGAGTGCTGCTTCCGATCCCTTTTGGAGCCTGGGTGGATATAAATTACAAATAAATAAATAAAATTATCCCAGAAGCAGTGGCTGGAACTGCTCAGAAGGAGGCTGGGACTTTACATGGTTCTTGCCTGAAAGACCAACTTAGTCCTTGTCCAGAATATCTGTCTACTCCGCATCCCACTCACTCCACCTGAGACTTAAATTGTACAGAAGAAACTTTCTCATGCTTCCACTAATTTCAGAGGGCAATAGAAAAGCATAGAGCCTGCTCTTTAGGAGCCAGCCAAGTTAAGAGATAAAGGAAGTGAGAAAAATGAAAAAGGCCCAGGAAAACATGTTGGGAATGGGTAGGTGCAGATGTTTATTAGAGAGCAAATGCCACTGGCTAAGGAAACAAGGGCTTCCCAGGGAAAGGCTGACTGCAGTGAAGTCTGGATTCTGAGCATGGTTTTGCAGTACCATGCAGGCACTCGGCTGTGCGCAGAGCTTCCTCGGAAAACAAGACTGGCACACAGCCTACTGCAAATGACTACTTTGAGGATGAGGGAAGAGAGAGGTTGAATTTCAGGGAAGCTGAAGCAAAGGCCTCTTGGATACCAAAGGGAGTCCAGGTGACCCATCAGAGTAATTCCAACTCCAGGTAAAGGCCTGGGCCTTTGTGCGGTAGATGACCCACTGGTCTCTGTAACCTTGGCCAAGCATAGCTTTCCAACTATGAGTTGTCCACAGCCAGTACTCTGGTAGCTGGCTGGGTGGAAGGATTCTAAAAGATGTATATCACCATAGGGAGAGACTGGCAGTGGACACTCCAGAGGAGCCTCTCTGCATCAGATTATTTATAAAGCAATAATATTTATTGAACACTTCTGCATGAAATCAGAGCACACCAAGGCACAGTCCTTACCTCCAAGAAGCTTGCAGTTTAGGGGGACAAAACATATGTACCCAATTGCTTAGTTAAGTGCTAACTTGTCTTGCAGTCACAGAGCACAGTGGGAGTCAATGCAAGCAGTAGTACTACACAGTGGAATTAGAGAGGCCCTCCACAATAGGAAAATCTGAGTTAGATCTGGCCCTGACTCAGGAAAGACTAGGCCAGGAGGGACAGAGATGTATTCTAGGAAGAAGGAACAGCCCCTTAACCTTCAGAGCAAAGTCAGTCCTGCTGAACAGGCAGACAGCTTCCTGGGGGCAGGTGACCACTACCCCCAACCCCTTTACCTTCCTCCAGCCAGTTCGCAGAATCAGTACCTTGGATGAAAAGATGTTAAAGATAAACAGAGCCCTGGTTGAGATCAAGAAGCGGTTTCAGAAGACTGTGACTCAGTTTATGAACTCTGTGTTGCTGGCAGCAGGTAAGGGTAGAAAGGTGCATAGGCCTACTAGAAGGTCTCTTAACTCTTGGGTCACCTGTTTCAAAATTCAGTCTTTTTCACCTCTTGAGTTTCAGCCTCCTGAGAGGTAAGGGCAACCAGTATTTTCTATGGGGAGTGCCTGAGGACACACAGCTGGGACTGGTGAGCTGAGAGAACTTTTTCCCTATATGCCTTCAGTGTCTCCATGCAATTATGTTACTTTTCCATAGCTCATAGATTTTGTGCATCCCTCTGGGCCCTTTCTGTTTTGTCCCTTGTACCATCTGTCATTTGCTCTACTCTCTTCTGTGGATAACAGAAGAAGAGAAAAATCCAATCACTTCACAAAACGGTCCCTGCTAGACACAGAGCACTCTTGGGCCCAGTCAGACAGGCTTCAGGAGCTTTCATGTCTGTGCTCTCTGCTCTACTTGCGAGCCCTTGGAAACAAGGTGCTACCTCCTGGCTGGGCCTGCAGCCATGCTCCCCACACAGCTTCCCCAAGGAATCTCTCCTTGGCAGCAGAGGCTTAGTTCAATTGTGCCTTTCCTTTGTGAGCCTTCCTTGACTTCCCTTACAAAGTAAGGCTCCCCTTCCCATTCTGATGGTTCCCATTCTGATGGTTCCCATGGCTGCTCTGATGGTTCTCAACACTGCTCTAGGTATAAATCTTGTTACCAGGGCTGGAGAGATGGCTCAGTGGTTAAGAGCACTGGCTGCTCTTTTCCAGAAGACCTGGGTTAAATTCCTAGCACCCACATAGCAGCTCACAATTGTCTGTAACTCTAGTTTCAGGGAAATCTGATGTCTTCACACCAATGAACATAAGATAAATTTAAATAAATTATATATAAAAATCTTGTTACCTAGCCTTGTGAATATTTATCTCCTTTTCTTCCCATCCCATCTTTTCTCAGCAGCAAAAGGCCTGTCTTGAGTTGTCTTTACGCATAGCATACTCATTCAATAAATGCTTGCTAGGTGAATAAAGGAGCACTAGGTCTCTGGCCTCAGAAATTTCTACTGGACTAAGTAAAAAAGCAAGCCAGAGAAACAAAAATCCCACAACACACCAAAGAGGAGGATGAAACCAACCTCTTCTCAGCAAAGGGAACACATGGTGTACCTAACCTTACTGTTGAGTGCTATAAAGTGCTGAGTGAAATACAGGGCATCTGGGAAAGTAAGACTAAAGCTGGATCATGAGGACAATTAGAAATGAGATGTGTTTATTCTTGCTGACTACTTACTAAGGCAGTGTGCTAGATACAGAGCAAGGCAGACTGGACAAAAGCCAGTAAGGGGTCTGTGGGTGTGAGCCAAAGTAGACTCTGATGGTCCAGGTAGGAGCCAAGAAGCAGGGGCAGAGGTGACGTGGTAGTCTGGGAAAGTGACAACAGTAATCTTGTTGGCAGGTCTGTTTACCATAGAATATCCCACCATGAAGGAAGACACAGAAGCTAGTCGTGTCAAGTTGAAATCTGGGTCTTATCCTGATCGGAGCCGTAAGTCAAGTTTACACCAAGGAGAAACCCTTGTACGATCCCAGTCAACCCGACCAGATTCCTTAATTGAAGACACACTGAAGGAAGAGTCTATACAAACACCCTTGATCCCTGTTCGAAAGAAGAGTAACAAAGTCCAGGCCAGAGTCACACCAAGGTTGGCTTAATCCTTCGTTTCTCTCATAGAGCCAAGGGATGTGATGGGCAGTACAAATGTAGTGGGAACCACGCAAGCCCCCTGCCTTTGCAGCTCCCACTCTAGGGGTGGAGGAGATACACATGGATTTAAATGGTATCTTTGACTTTTTGAACATTTATTTACTTATTGTTTATGTATTTGTATGTATATGGGTATACACATGCCATAGACTACATGTAGAGATCAAAGGATACCTCAAGGGAGTTGGTTTTCTCCTCCCACTGTGTGCGCTCCAGAGATTGAACCCGAGTTGTCAGCCACAGCATCTTTACCTGATAAGCCATCTCACTAACCCCAAAATGATGTCATTCCAGATGGCCATGGTATAACCGGAGGTTTCTTTTTAGTCTGCCAGTTCTCGAATAACCATGTTGGGTGCCAATTTGTAGACAGAGGCTGCTGTTCATTTCCCGGCCACCCAGACTGGAAATAATCACACAGAAACTATATTAACTAAAAAAACTGCTTGGCCAATCACTTAAGCATATCATTAACTAGCTCTTATATCTTAAATTAACCCATTTACATTATTTTATATTTTACCATGAGGCTCCTGGTTTACCTGTAAGGTTCTGAACAGCATCTGTCTCCTTTGGCAGCTACATGGCATCTCTCTGACTTTGCCTTCTTTCCTCCTCTATCTGTTTGGAATTCCTACCTTATTCTATTCTGCCCTGCCATAGGGCCAAAGCAGCTTCTTTATTAACCAATGGTAATAAAACATATTCACAGCATAAAGAGGGGAATTCCACATCATCAGACTGTTTGACTGGTGGCTCAGACTACTTACTGGCTAGCTCTACATATAAATTAACCCATTTCTAATAATCTGTGCGTTGCCACATACCCAGTGACTTACCAGTAATACTCTGGCATCTTACTCCTTCAACAGCTGTTGTCTCTCTGACTCTGCCTTCCTTTTCCCTTTATCTTTGCTTGAATTTCCTGCCTGGCTCTATTCTGCCTGAATATTGACCAAATCAGCTTTTTATTAACCAACTATAGTAAAACCTATTCACGGCATAAAGAAGGGCATCCCACATCACCACTGGGCTAATAAAAAAGGTTTAGAACAGTGTGACATAATAGAGACTGGTCATGGGCCAAATCTAGCCTGGATTCCTAATTTTTTTTTAATCTATTTTTAAATGCTTTGGGTGGAACCAAAAGGAGGCTTTTTTATGAGATATGAAATGAGAGGAAACTCATTAGTATTTATTGATGATATTCTATTGGAACACAACCATGTCCACCATTTCCCACCATCCATAGATGCTTCCCCATAGCATGAAAATGCTGAGTCCTTGTGACAGAGCTCATCAGGCCTCTGAAGGGTGGGATACTTACTCTCCGGTCCACTGTAGAAAAGACTAGCCCATTCCTGGAACAGAGTGGCTGTGGAGTAGACTGGCAAGGCTGCCTTCAATAAGAGGGTCAGGAAAGCTGTTTTAAAGTGATATTTAAAGTGAGAAGGTGTTGCAATATGAGCGGCGGGGCTGCTTCCCTGGCACCCCGGCCACCTGACTAGCTTATGCCCCGAAATAACAACAGACAAACTGTATTCATTTAAACACTGCTTGGCCCATTAGCTTTAGCCCTTACTGGCTAATTTTGATATCCCGATCAACCAATCTCTAATAAACTGTGTAGCACCAGTCTTACCAGGAAAGATTCAGCATGTCTGACCTGGCGGCTTGCTTCATGGTGTGCGTCTGCCTCAGAGAGCAGAGCTATCACGTTTGCCCGGGAGAGGGGAGCATGGCGTCTCTGAGCTCACTTCCTCTTCCTCCCAGCATTCTGTTCTGTTTACTCCACCCACCTATGTTCTAACCAATAAAATGGGCCAAGGCAGTTTCTTTAATTTTTTAACCAATGACCTTCCTCCATCAAGAAGGGAAGGATGAGAAACAAATCGCCCAAACAGATGTGATAAAGGAACATCACAGAGCCCCAGGAGACAAGAACAAGCATAGTGTGTGTGAGAACTAGTAAGAGCAGTGTGGCTGGGATGTCACAAAAGAGGCCATGGGGCTGGCAAGTACAGATAATTTCTGCCAGGCCCAACATCATGAATTTGACCCCTGAGACCCACATGGTAGGAAACAACTAACTCCTAAAAGTTTTACTCTTATATTCTGCTGTGGCACAAATACACACAATCAATGTTTTTTTTTTTTTTTTTTTTTTTGGTTTTTCGAGACAGGGTTTCTCTGTGGCTTTGGAGCCTGTCCTGGAACTAGCTCTGTAGACCAGGCTGGTCTCAAACTCACAGAGATCTGCCTGCCTCTGCCTCCCGAGTGCTAGGATTAAAGGCGTGCACCACCATCGCCCGGCAATCAATGTAATTTTTAAAAATCTTTTTTTAAAGAATAAAGCCATGATATTAGTTGAGAACACAGGAGCAAGCAGGAGGCTAACCAAGTCGCCTCACTATGCTAGAGGTGCCACCCCATATGTGGAAATGGAACCTCATTAGATTTATCCGTTTTTATTTTAAGAACTTAAAATATGTATATTGGGGCTGGTGAGATGCCTCAGTGGGTAAGGGGCTGTGTTATCAAATTTGATGACCTGAGTTCAATCCATAGGAATTTACATGGTAGAAGAAGAGAGCTGTGTCCCACAAGTTATCCTCTGACTTCCACATGCATGTGTGTAATTGCACATGCATGTTCACAAATAGACATGTATAATTTAAAGTATATATTTTAAAATATGAAATTGAGCCGAGCAGTGGTGGTGCATGCCTTTAATCCCAGCACTCAGGAGGCAGAGGCAGGTGGATCTCTGTGCGTTCAAGAGCTAGTTCCAGGACAGGCTCTAACACTACAGCAAAACCCTGTCTCAAAAAAAAAAATATATATATATATGTATGTATATATATATATATGTATGTATATATATATATATATATGAAACTTACACAAAAGAATGAGAAAATTCTACCCACATAGCTCAAGTGCACAGACCCTGTAGCCACCAAATCAGGAACAGACCCTTACCCACTCCCTAGAATTCCTTTTTGCCAATCCAGTCTTTGCTTCCTTCCTCCCCAGGCCAAACATTGTGAACACTACAGACTAGCTTTTGTTCTAACTTTATGTGAATGGATGTGTGTGGTTTGTTTTCTGGGTGTGTGGTTTTTTTCATTCATTGTTATGAATTGACGTTTACCAATGTCCTGTGCCCGGCACTCATTTGTTCTCTCTCTTCACTATATAACAACTTATTCTGTGATCATGCCACAGACCATGCATTCTAATGACATAGGAGTTTGGTTGTTCATGGCTGTTGTGCTGCTGTGGGCATTTGTCTTTCATGTGATCATCAAATGCCAAGGTACAAAACCAGAGTGTGTATAGATATGCTCTGCTCCCTGTATAGATGATTGGTCTTCCAGTCTTTCTAGCAAGCTCAGCTCCAGCAGCAGTGTATAAGAACTCCAGTTCTCCAGTTGCTCCACGTTCTTACCAGTGATAATGTTGTTCTTCTTTCTCTGTCTAAAAAAAAAAAAAAATCGTGTGTGTGTGTGTGTGTGTGTGTGTGTGTGTGTGTGTACATATGCACACTTGGGGGACATTGAATGCCCTTTCATTGAATACTCTGATTCTCTGCCTGATTTCTTGGAACAGGGTTTCTCACCGAGCTGAGTTGCTCTGGCATTCAGCAAGTCCCAGCAAACTTGTCTCCACTCTCTCATAGCCTGTGGCTATAGGAACTTGTGGTCATGCCCTGCTTTTTATTTAGGTGTTGGGGATTTTAACTCAGGCCTTTGTGCTTGTGCAACAAACACTTTTACTTTATTGAACCATTTCCCCAACTCCTAGATTATGTTTCACACTGTCAATTTTGAGGTAATTTTGTATAAGATACAGTGTATGATTTGAAATTTGTTGGTTTTACACATGGCTATATATTCGTTTCCACAGAATTAAAAAAATAGATACTTTTCTTCATTAACTTGTCTTTGCACCATTCTAAAGAAAAACGGTGGGTCCTATTTGTGTGGGTCTCTTTCTGTACTGTTTTATTAACATGACTTTCAAATATAGAAGCAGCCTTGTATTTCTGGATAAATTTCTTTCAATTATAAAGGTTTCTCTCCCTGTATTTCTAGGTTCAACTTGCTAAGATTTTGTTGAAGCTTTTGCATATATACTTGTTAGGGTTCTTCATGAATAATTTTTTCTGGTAATGTTATTATCTGACTTACTAGAGCAATACTGACTTTAAAAAAATGAATTGGGAAGTATATCCCCGTTATTTGTGTTGGATCCAGGTCCTTTCCTTTAAAGGTTTGTTAAGATTTACCAGAAACCATCTTACTCAGAGTCTCCTTTGTAGGGAAGTTTTTAAAAACAAAATTGTTTTTGTAAATATGGAGCTAGTTAAGGCACTTGTTTTTTCTTGAATGAATGTTTAGTAAGTCACCCAAGTTATTGGATTTATAGACATGGAGTCATTCCTAGTTTTCCCTCGGGAAGTTCTTTTGAAAACTTTTTATTTTTATTTGGTATTTGTGCATAATAACTTGTAACTGGTATACAAGGGAGGTCAGAGGACAGGCAGGGTCTTGCTGAGGTAGACGCTTTCTTTCCTCCATGTGAATGGGTGGGTCCCAGGGATTGAGCTCAGGTTGTCAAGCTTCTGGCCAGTGCCTTTACTGGCTGAGCTCATATGACCTCCTTAATGTCTGTAGGATCTCTAGTGCTATCTCCTCACTTCTGCCACTTCTTGCTTCATGTATTTAGGACTCCCTGGTCCATACATACAGATATAATCACTGTGTTTCCACATTGAATAACTTCTCTCCATTGTCATGTTTTTCTTTTCTTTAATATCATTTTTAGCTTCATTTATTATTTGTGTATGTGTATATGTGCATGTATGTGCTCATGAGTGCAGGTGCTTGTGGAGGCAAGAAGAGGGTGTCAGATCTCCTGGAACCATCCAGTATGGTGCTGGGAACCAAACTTGGATCTTCAGCAAGAACAGTTCATGCTCTTAACTAGTGAGTGATTTTTCTGGTCCCAGACTGTAATGATTTTTTAGTATTAGTATAACTACTTCTTATTTCCTAAATATTATTTGATTGATATGCTTTATTCCAACCTATCATTTTCAACTTAATTGTTTATTTGAATCTAAAATGCATCTCTATGGAGAACATGTATTAGAGCATAGATCATGGTTCTATTAAGATTTCTATATATTATTTACTTATTTGCTGTCAACTTATCTCTAAATGTGGTGGGTTGCTCCTCTCCTTTTCCTCTCAAGGTTCTCTTTGTGTGTGTGTGTGTGTGTGTGTGTGTGTGTGTGTGTGTGTGTGGCATGTGCATGAGCGTGCTCGCACGTGCACATGTGTGCGTGTGATGTTGTTACTGTATTGTTCTGGAACTGTTTAATTCTCCTATTTTAAGCCTCTTGAATACTGGGTGTTGGGAGAGCTCCTTCTTCTCCTTCAGCCAATAGCCGCTGAGATACCAGCACATTGGGGTGTGGTCTCTCTTCCTTTAAAAAAAGCGGCCACTTCCCTCTCCTCTCTCTTTTTGCTTCCTGCTCCGCTTCTGGTGACTAGACTCCCTCCTGATTGTGCAGAGGGCTGTTGTCTGGGATGGTGATCTGTAAGTTTTTTCCCCTTTAAATAAATAACCATTCTGTTAATCATAATTCCAAACTGGTGTGGGATTGTTTGTGATTTATGCCTTCAACTGGGTTTTCAGTACCACCACACACACCTGCCTTTCTCTAAACAGTTTGTAAAGAGTCTACTATACTAATCTTACTATCTTCATGTTAGTGGCTCTCTGTTGCTGAGATTCACTCTTGAATTTTTCATTTCAGCCATTGTGCATTCAGTTCTAGTTTTGTTTTGTTATATTTTAATTTCTACCTCTATTGATTTCCTATGTTTGATGAGACACTGTTCTTCTGGGTGCCTTGGTTCTTATTCCTTGGTTTGCTTTGAGTATATCTAAAAGTTAACTTAAGCCCCTTTTCTAGGAAGTCTAGTATCTATGTTTCCTAAGGAGCAATTTCTTCTAAGTGTTTTTCCTTATAACCTTTTCTTGAAAACTGATCATTTTAAATATAGTAGCCATTGAAGACCAATTCTTTTTCCCTAGGGATCCTTGTGTTGGATTTGTTTGTTTAGTAACTTTTACAAACTCTTTTTGCAAGGGCAGTGTCCTTTATTGCTCACAGTTACTGGTGTTCAGCTAGTGATTTAACCTGAGAGCCCCTGAAGCTAAGGCCCAGAACATTTTTGCTGTTGCAGATAGCTCTGTGTTGGGGCTTTACTCCTTTCAGCCTTTGCCCAAGGGCATCTACAACTGTGTATCAACTTTATCACTCTATACTTGCATAGCTCCAGAGGTGAAAGATGAGGGTGTTCTTGGATCTTTCCCAACCTGACACCTAGATCCTTCAGTGTACTCGAGAGGCTTTAAAGCCTCCATTTTGCATTCTACCTCCTTCCTTCATCTTTTTTTTCCTATTGGGGCTTTCTTTTTCCTTTTTCTTTTTTGTCTATGCCCATGTGTCTTCTTTTGCACAAGAAGTAATGTCTGATTTTTTTTTTGTCTTTGCATGTATTCTAGTTAACTCTCATTGTTGCTGTAATAAGCACTGACCAAAATAAAACTGGGGGAGTGTCTTAGTCAGGATTTCTATTGCGGTGAAGAGACACCATGACCACAGCACCTCATATAAAGGAAAACATTTAATTGGGGTGGCTTACAGTTTTAGAAGTTTAGTCCATTATCATCATGACAGGACATGGCTGCATGCAGGCAGACATGGTGCTGGAGAAGGAGCTGAGAGTTCTACATCTCGATCCACAGGAAACAGGAAGTGAACTGTGTACCACACTGAGTGTAGCTTGAGCACAGGAGATCTCAAAGCATCCCTCACACACACACAGTGACACTCTTTCTCCAATAAAGCCACATCTACTCCAACAAAGTCACACCTCCTAATAGTGCCACTCCATGTGGAAGCTATTTTCCTTCAAACCTCCACAGGGAGGAAAGGATTTATTTGGCATACAGGTTATAGCTCATTTCTGATGACAGACAGGAACAGAAGCAGATACCATGGAGGGACCTTGCTTACTGACTTGTTCCCCTTGGCTTACTCAGTTGTCTCTCATAAGCAACCCAAAACAACTTGCCTAGAGATGGCACCAGCCACCATGGGCTGGGCTCACCCACATCAAATTAGCAAAAAAGAAAAATCCCTGCAGACATGCCCAGGCCATTCTGAGGCTTTCTCTTCTCTGGTGTCAAGTTGATAGATAAAACTGGCTATGACAAGTGCTTTCAACAATTTTTGGCTGGGGCTGCTAATCCCTTAGGGAACCCAGACAGGTCAGCCACCCGGCCACAATTCTTTGAGCCTGAGCCCACATTGCCCACCTTATAACCGCACACAAGTTAAGCATAGGAGTGGCAGAGAAATACCAGCTTCCTTGCCCCAACGCTTGGCAGTTTCTTGTTCCTGAGCTTTACTTAAGTTCGTTTTGACTGGTCTTGGTCAGTTTGTCTCTATACATACTTGCCCAGTCTCCCTCTCTCCCTCTCTCTTTCCCCAACTTTGTTGCCACCTCTAGTGGAAGAATAGTTTTGATGTTCTACCTTGCTAATTTTGGTGACTTCTCTGTTTCCAAAGTTTTAAGAACTCATTCTGAACTCATTGTTCATCACTCTGTGTTGAAATAGGAGCGGCGGCGGGGCTGCGTCCCCAGCACCCCAGCCGCCTGCTAGCTAATGCCCGAAATAACAACACACAAACTGTATTCATTTAAACACCACTTGGCCCATTTCTATCTAGCCTCTTCTAGGCTAATTCTCACATATTAATTTAGCCCATTTCTAATAATCTGTGTAATCACCCCAAGGTGCGCTTACCGGGAAGATTCTAGCCTATGTCCATTCTGGGTCTGAGCTGCCTGGGAGAGCGGAGCCTGGCGTCTCTGCTCCAGAGAGCAGAGCTGTCGAGTCTCTCTGGGAGCAGAGCAGAGTCTGAGCTTCATCGTGTCTGCCTCAGAGCGCAGAGCTATCGCGTCTACCCAGGCTGAGCATGGTGTCTCTGCTCCAGAGAGCAGAGCTGTCGGGTCTGAGCTCACTTCCACTTCCAGCATCCTATTCTGTTTACTCCTTCCACCTATGTTTTAACCTATCAGGGCCAAGGAGTTTCTTTATTGCTTAACCAATGAAATCAACAGATTGATATATGACACTCCCACATCAACTCTGTCCTCATTTCATCAGATGTTAATGTGTGTGCATGTGTGTGTGTGCGTGTGTGCACGTGTGTGTGTGTGTGTGCGTGTGCTATATGTGGATGTTCTTATCTATGAGTATACATGTGGAAGCCAGTACATGTGGAGGCCAATGTAAATTGACTTCAGTGTCTTCCTCTATCATTGTTCACCTTACTTTCTGAGAAAAGGTTTCTCACTAAACTTGGCTGGCCAGCAAGACCCTGGGATTGGTCTATCTCTACCCACCTCCAGCACTGGAGTTATCTATGTGCCCTGCTATGTCCAGCTTTTTACATGTGTGCTAGGAACACAAACTTAGGTCTTATGCTTGCACAATGAGCACTTCACTCACTGAGCTATCTGTCCAGCCCCAAATGTTGGCTTTTCTAATACACTCCTAGGCCTTCACATAGCAACCTACTACTTGCTATAGCTGGGGAAGGAGTTCCTGCCTCAGTTTCTTCTTTGCATTTTGTACTTTTACCCCAAAGGTCTTTTCTCTTTGCTTTGTTTGCTTTGTTTGATCATCTGAAATAGGGTTTCTAGCCCAGGCTAGGCCTAGAACTCCCTACGTAGTTGAGAATAACCTTGAACTGTTGGTCATCCTGCCTCTGTCCCCCAAGAATTGAGATTACAAATCTATATCACCATACCCAGTTTGAGTTCTGGACTTTTAAATTGGTTGCAAAAGGCTTCCTTGCTCCAAAATTGCAGAATAATTTGTTCTATTTTCACTATTACAAATTGTAAAAAATTATAAAGTCAAATTCTCCCACATTAAAAGCCTTAATCATTTTGAATATCTCTGGTATAAATTAAGGTGAATATATTCAAGATTCCCCATGGATGTTTAGGTTCATAAACAAGAGATACTCTTACTTTATTTTTATTATTTATTTGGTGTTGTGGGTCAAATCCAGGACCTCACATACTAAATGTGTGCTCCATCACTGTGCTCCACCTCTCTTCCACAAACAGATTCACTTACTAGCTTTGGTCAGTGAATTTAAATTTCCTCTGAAGAATTTTAAATTGTAAAACTAGGTATGATAGTGTATGGGTATAATTGCAGCACAAAGGAGGCTGAGGCAGAAGGATTACCATAAGTTGAAAGCCAGCCTGGGATACCTGGCAAGATGCTGTCAGAAAAATAAGATAAATCAGGACAACCTGGGCTGTAACACAGAGAAACCCTGTCTTGAAAAATAAAGAAGTGGCTAGAGATGGCTCATCAGTTAAGAGTGCTTGTTGCTCTTGTAGCAGACCCAGGCTCCAGTCCTAGTACTCATATGGCAGTTCACACCATCTGAACCTCCAGTTTCAGGTGATCTGATGGCCTCTTCTGTGGACTGTGCACACACTTACATACAAGGAAAATACACATGAAATAAAATGAATATATGTAAAACAAACTTAACAAGTGATGAATCATGGCATTGCTCTTATTTTAGGATGACTTGATTCCAATTTGCCTGAGGCCTTGCTAATTTAAAGACTTCATTGAGCTTGGGCAACCCATGAGAGGGAGCCTACTATATTTTGACCTGTAAATGGTAATAACAGTTTCTGTCCTGCCTATCCTGTGGGGTTTCCACAAAATTAACCATGGAAATGCCTATTCAAAGGCCGTAGAGCCTGTAAAATTTTAAGTGTGTAAGATGGCAATAATGAAAGGCGTAAAAAAGGAGTACTTTACATCTACTAGTGCTTTTTTAGACTAAGCACCATGCTGCTATAGCAGGTCGCTGATAAATGCTGGAGTGTTGACTGAATTTCTATTGCATCTTTGATTTGCCACGTGTTCCTATTGTATTCCACCAATCGAAATACTGCAGGTAGCTAACCTCTTGGTACTTGTAATGGGATAGAAAAGTATAATAATAAAAATAATAAAAATTGCTTTAAAAGTAAGCAATGCTTGAGAGAAAGAAAATAGGCAAGAAAGAGTGTTGAGGTGGAAACAGTCAATGGGTGCTTAGAAAGTCAACAGGAAGGCAACATTTCAATAGATGTAAAGGTGAGGAGAGGGAACAAGCAGAGGCGGAAGTCAGTTTGGCCTTGCCAGACTACCTGGGGAGCAGGGTGAGAGTACTGGGGAGTATGAGGGGCTTGAGGGGAATGAGAAGCAGGAGCTAGATCTGATACAGCCTGCTGCTGCCTTAACTAAAACTAAGCTAGAAAGCCCAGGAAGGGTTCCAGAGAATGATTCAGATTCCGACGGAATCCCTAAGTGGGTCCAAGAAAGATCAGGAGGGAAGTGTAAACCCCTAGGAACTACTTAAGAAATGATTGAGGCTGGATTATGTTGGGGGTAGTGGAGGGCAGTTAGATTCTGTGTAATTGGTTGTTTTATTATTTTTTATTCTTTGGCCCTTTTGGGTGCTTGCCACCCAGCACCCAAATACACACAGAGGCTTATTATTACTTATAAATGCCTGGCCTAAGCTTGACTTATTTTGCCAACTGTTCTTAAATTATACCATCTACCTTTTGCCTCTGGACTTTTACCTTTTTCTATTTCTCTATATCTTTTCTTTCCTTCTTGTTCCATGTCTGGCTGTGTGGCTGGTCCCCTTCTTTCCTCCTTGTTCTCTTGCTCCTTCTACACTCCTCAAAGATTTCTCCTATTCATTCTGTCTGCCTGCCAGTCCTGTCTTCCCTTTTTTCTGCCTCGCTATTGGCCGTTCAGCTCTATATCAGACCATCAGGTGTTTTAGACAGGCAAAGTATCACAGCTTCACAGAGTTAAACAAATGCAACATAAAAGAATGCAACAGATCTTTGCATCATTAAACAAATGTTCCACATCATAAACAAATGTAACACATCTTAAAATAATATTCTACAACAAATATGGATCTGTCAAAGTGGGGAAGAGGCTTGTAGATGGGACTGGTAAAATGTGGGGTGTGGAGTGAGGATCATGGATGACTGAAATGTCAGTTGAATAACTTCTTATGCCTCCTTTTGCACATGAGGAAACTGAGGCCTGGCGTAGTTAGGGGTCCCTCCCCTGAGGGCCTGGACCAGGATCTGTCTACAGCCCTGGCACTGCAGTGGGCCTCTTTCTATCTAGAAACAAGAACTGTAGGGTCATAGGTTGAAGCCTGCTCACATGCTCCTATCACTGTGTTCCCCTTTGTAGAGGGAAGCAGGGAGAAGTACGCAGCCCCACCAGATGGGCTGCCTCACCCTATGACTGCCCACTGGTGCTGCGGAGGCTCATTCGCAAGGAAGACATTCGGGCTGGCTGCAAGTGTATTGTGAAGGCACCCCTGGTGTCTGACTTGGAACTAGAGCGCTTCCTGTCTGCACCCCGAGACCCCAACCAAGTGCTGGTATTCGGGATAATATCAAGCCAGAATCCCAACAATACTGCACAGCTGCAATGGCTGCTGGACACACTGTATAGCCATCGGCAGCAGGGCCGTTCGTCACCCTGCACCCAGGTTGGTTCAGGATCCAGTGAGAAGACCCTTGGGCCAGGGACAGAGAGAAGGACCAAATGTAACCCCCACTGTATGAGGATGGGTTCTTTCCTGGGCCTTGGCATACACTCCCCTTTCTGTCTGCAGCATTTTGTCCCATCTTCTCTCTTCTGCTCATTCTTCTCTACCAGGATAAATGTCACCACATCAGAGCAGTGCTTCTTCTAACTTTTGAGACAAGGTCAAGACACAGTCCTTTTCTTTCAGAGAACTTAGCACAGTTTGTGTCCACAACTGGTGTGACTGTTCAGGGCAAAGATAGTGACCACTACCCATGTTCTTACAGTTCAGTATATGTTGGTGGACTGTCCCCAAGTCCCTCCATGTGCTGGACTTGTACCAGGCTCTGGGCACCTATTGCTGGTTCAGCATGAGCCAGTCCCTGAAGGAATTCTCAGAATGACTGCAGCTACAGAAGGTCTTTGAAAGGGCCATGCAGGACAGCTCTGGAAAGTGTGACTTCTGTCTCCTTGGCACAGAAAGAGCAGCCTAGAATGCTGAGGGCTTTGGCAGGCAACTGAGTATGCCTGGCAGGGCCTGTGCAGGAATGAGGACAGTTTGAGGTCCCAATTTGTCTAAGAGGTATTGGAGTACAAGGTTTAGGGCACAGGGAACCTCCTCCCTCTGGAGTTTTTCCTAAGCCCAGCCTCATCATCCTGAGTGTGCCTTATTTAAACTGGTGTTGGAGAATCCCCCAGACTCATGTGGACATGTGAGCTAGGTGACTTCTTCTAAACTGTCTTTCCTCTAAAGCCTGTTGCATTATCCCTGCCCTACTCCCAGCACCCTACCCCCCACTCCCACCCCGCTGCTGCAGAGTTCTGAATTTGTGTGGGAAACTTGGGGTAGGGGTCTGCCTGAATACCCCTTCTTAGCCTTTCTTTCTAGGAGTGCTGCCTGCCAGCCTGTTCCAGGAGCTCAGCATTTAGGGCCCTTCTAAAATAAGATGTCCCCTTCCCCACCAGGGCCCTTCTCTTGACTCTCTTCAAGAAAGCAGCCAGCCACAGCCTTGTACCCAGCCCTGCAACAGAGCCACATTTATTTCATGCATTATTTTCCAGCTTACTTCAATTTAGAGAACGTTCACTGAGAACCTGCTCTGGGCTCACCGTTTCCTCATGGCAATGTACAATTGGCTGTAGTTCACCTGAGGGCTATTAATTGTTCACTAAGGAATAAAATGCTTAGGTGTCTTATTCCAGCCACAAGCAGTGTGAATGGGGCCAAGATCTAACCTGAAGTAGTTGGAAGGGGTGGAAGGAATGGCGGTGAGTCTGCAGATGGGTATGGAGGGTAGTGTTGGTCTTTACAGAGGCTGGGCTTCTGCCCTGGCTAATAACTGGTCATTAATACTCTCATCCCACAATGGCTGGCTGAACACCACGAAGGGGTCAAGAAGGGCAGCCAGGGAGAGGTGGGATGAGAAGTTCCTCAGAGCTGTGCAACATAGCTTTCTAAATATGGTCCACTTAGGGCAGGACTTTCATTCCAGAGTGAGGGACATCATAGTCCACAGATCCCAGGGCAAACCTAGTGCTGTCACATGCAGGAGGGTCACTCTAGTGATGATGTCTTCCACAGGGGGCTCAGAGCAGATCTGGAGACCTCCTCTGAGGACAGTTGATGGCTTCAGGGAAGTTAATGTATGTCTTCTTGCATCAGGGTGACCAGTTCCCACATCTCTATTTGGCAGTGCCGGCTTGATCCTTATCGTCTGCTGCGGTATGACATAGACAGCCCCCTGCAGAAGGATCCACCCCTAATGGTGAAGAAGTTTGCTGTGGTGCACGGGATGGTTTTGGTGAGCAGGGGCCCTGCAAAGGGCTAGACATCCGTCACCAACCACTACTGTCTTAGCCGTGTGGGGGGATGGGGGATAAAGCAATCTTCTCACACCCACACTGAGGCCCAGAGAACAGGACTTCCTGACAGTCACCCAATAGACTCCCATCCCTATCCTAGGAGATGGAGGGGTTGGGTGACATTAACACAGAATATCAAATTCTATCCATCTGATTCTTACTAAATTATACTAAAATATAAAACTTTTATGTTTATTGAAAAATAGGGTATACAATTTAGAAAATATTTTTGGTTGTGAGCTTAGCCTTTTACGACTGAGCCATCTCTCCAGCCCGCTAGAAAATAATGACACCTTCCTACCACCCAGGATATTGCTCATCTATCCAGCACCTAGGTTCTGGAGCCCCTGCTAGGCCACATCCACCTGACACTGTAGTATCTGGCCTTTGCTGTCTTTCTCCACACGCATATTTTAGGGCACCATCTTTCCAATAAGATAACAGAGCACCATCCTATATCTTCAGTTTGTAGTACCAGCATTTTTACCACTGGATGAGTCTTATTACTACCCATGCTGCTTTTGTTGGACAGTTGGGTTCTTTCCCTCTCTTTCTTCTTCCTGTTTTTCTTTTTCCCACAATAATGGTATGATGAATATCCCTGCCTAACCATCTCTAGACAGATGTCCATGGTGAAGAATGGAGTAGAGGTATGAGACCTCCATTCCATAAAATGAACTGAATGGTACATCCTATTATGCGGGTTTGGAACAGAAGGGGCTACACAGCTCTAGGTAGGTGGGTAGGAGTCTTGAAAGTATGAAGTGGCTGGGCGATGGTGGCGCACACCTTTAATCCCAGCACTCGGGAGGCAGAGGCAGGCAGATCTCTGTGAGTTCGAGACCAGCCTGGTGGTCTATAGAGCTAGTTCCAGGACAGGCTCCAAAGCCACAGAGAAACCCTGTCTCGAAAAACCAAAATAAAATAAAATAAAATAAAAATAGAAAGTATGAAGTGTACATCTGACAGGCCCCCAGTAGGGGTCAAAAATTGGGCAGGTTGGGCTGCCCTCTGACTCAGGAGGGCCTTGCAGGGGCTAGGCTCAATCATGTCTCCCTGGGTTGCTGAGGGAGGGTAGCACACTTTCCCATGCTCTCAAAGGCCTGAGTCCTATCCCAGCTCTGTGAGACCCGTGGCCAGGCCTACTAAGACTTGGAACTTGGCTGTCATTATCGGTCATGCCACTATGTCAATACACTGAAGTGTTTCTTACTTCATTTCTTTCCTATCTTCCAACAGATGTTTGCTGGGGGGAAGCTCCTTTTTGGCGGCTGTCTCCTAAATGGCTATGGCTTCAGTAAGCAGAATCTACTGAAACAGATCTTCCGGGCTCGACAGGATTGCAAGATGGGCTACTTCCTGCCAGACAACTACAAATTCAAGTAAAACTGGATAAGGCATCACACAGGATGGGATAATGGGGCAGGGGACTTGGGCTATGGGAGGCCATGGGTGGGAAAGCAGGTAGTCCCAAAGGAGTGAAGTGGGGGAGATCCAGAGCCAGGAAAGTAGAGTTCAGTCTCTTCCTACAGTCCCCTGAGTAAAGGGTTTTGTAGGTGCACAGGGGAAGAGGAAGAAAAGGCAGGAAGAGGCGAACAAGGTCATACTGTTTGTCTTTTTGAGTCGCAAGTTTGGAGAAAGGGGTGTGTGGAGAAAAGAAGGCACTACTTGTTTGCACAATGTCCTGCTCAGATGGAGATAGTGTTAATATGTCTGGGGTGGGCAGGAGGTTCAGTCAACACCCATCAGGTCCAACCTGTGTGCACATTCACCTTGGCTTCTATTGGATTGCCAGATGGGCCCCATAGACACAGGCACTCATTGGTGGAATAGGCTTAGGTATCAGCATCCAACTAAGGTGCTGCCACCTACTAAGCATCTCCAGGCTGGTTCTGGTGTGTGGCAGAGGGTAGTCTGAGCTCAGGACACTCTAGTCTAGTCCAGGAGGAGCCTGGGCTTTATGCTAAATGCTGCATTCGAGGAAGACTGGCAGGTTCCGGATTCCATTGTGCTCCACAGTGCAGGTTCCTGAGAAACTTGCTAGGTTGGGTGTCCTAAGACAAGGTTAGAGCCCCACCTTTGCTTTGCATTATCTGGGTAACTGTCAGGTGGGCTGATCAGGTGGACTCTCAAATCTTTAACTCTTTGCCTTTACAATGAAGATAATACTCGGTCTTGCAGGACTGTAAGGATTTCACAAAAGAGTATTTGTTAACAAGCTCTGTAAGTGGTAAACAATGATGAAACCCAGGATAATGTCATCTGTCATATCTGTACACCAAGTTACGTCCCCCATGCCAATTTTCCATCTGTTTGTTTGTTTGGTTGGTTGGTTGGTTTTTCAAGACAGGGTTTCTCTGTGTAGCCCTGGCTGTCCTGGAATTTGTTCTTTAGACTAGGCTAGCCTCAAGCTCAGAAATCTATCTACCTGTCTCTGTCTCCCAAGTACTGGGATTAAAGGTATGTACCCCCATGCCTGGCTGTAGCTTTCTGTCTTGATGTCATTTCACCCCAGGAAGCTGAGTTGGGTTTTTTTTTTCAGCCTGCTTCTCCCTGAGGTTGGGGATACATTCATGGAAAATCCATGAAGGTCACACCAAGTGACCCCAATATTTTGGCTGGAAGAGGATGAGCCTGTGGGGATAAGGCAGGACAGACAGAAGATCCTGAGTGTTCTGAGTCCCTATCACTCAGAACATCAAGAGAAGAGAGTAGAGCGCTGGAGACTGATGTTGGCAGGTCCAGGGAGTTAAAGCTGAGTTTCAGGGGCTGTTGACAGTTAATGTGCCAGAGATATGTTGGGTCTTACTGGACATTTATGTCCATAAACTCAGCACCTTAGATCCCTGTAACAAAAAGAAACTAGAAAACAGCAAAAGAAGACGGATTTGTTTACAGTTTGAACAAATAGGGAGGAGTCTAATTATTTCCCCCACTGTGCTTGTGGCCACCTTATAGTTTATGGAAAGTTATGCAACAAAGAATACGGTATATGAAAATTTATCTGTGGGCCCAGAGTTCAGCTCCCTCACCCAAGCCTCTGGGTCCTCGGTGGGAGGGCGCAGCAGGTCTGTAGCCAGACAGCCTCAGTGGGAAGACATGTAGAATGTGGTCCTCACATGAGCATCCCTGAATGAAACTGTGTCCACCTGCATACAACACTCACACTTAGCCCCTGCCTCCTTCTCTAGGGTTGGGGACAGCTAAGGGAGGTCACATGTGGTGTGCAGGCTCCACTTCCTGTGTCTGTGAGCAGAGAGGTTGTTACCCTGCCATGCTCACTCCAGAGAGGATTAGGTACAAGAGGGACCAGGTTAGGGCAGTGTGAGATTTCCAGGGAGGCTAAGGGGATGGGAGAGCAGACCAAACAGAGAAAACAGTTTGTCCCCTGGAAGCACAAAGGGACTTAGCCTGCAGCAGTCCCAGAAGTGTGTGTGTGTATATGAGTCCTCCCTCCCCATATAGCAGTGAAATGGCTAGTGGAAACATTTCCCGTCTCCCTCCACCTGGGTTCTTATCCTTCCTTTCATCAGAATGAAGTGGACCAGTCAGTGAAGACAACCAATAGAAGGTTGGTTTATTGCTTTAGTGCCAATTTGAGATTAACAACTTTAAATGGGGGGAAAAAACAGCTTTAAACAGATTGGTTCACAGGTTTTGACAACTTAAATGGATCAGGTTTGAATTCTTGCTAGCAGAAGGATGGTAGCCTCTTAGAGCTCTTTCAGCTCTGAAAAGTTTAACAGCTTAAAAATTCTCGGAGGGCTTCAGGGCATTAATGTAGAGCAGACCCTTGCAGAACAAATCTGCTGGTCAAACAACAGGAATGCAAAGAGCAGCAGGCCGTGAAGGCTGGAAGCAGCTCAGGAACGAATTCTCATCTGCAGTGAAAGTATAGCATCTTGGAGGCTGAGGCAGAGATGAGTGCTCCTGCCTGCAGCTACTGCTCATGTCCTTGGAGGCTGGCTCACACGAATTTCCTGCATAGGAACAATTCTATCCCCTGCCTGTCTTAAAGGCTGCCCTCAGTGAGGGCAGCCTTCCTTCAGTGAAGATGAGCAACTGGCTGGAGCCCAACCTGAAGTCTTCCTTTTCTTCTTCCTCCCTCGGTTCCAGCAACACTTCTTCTGTCTCTTCATCTCCCAGAGCATCCGAATGTACTGGGTACCAGATGGACCTTGATTGGCTGAATGTGGGTATGCAAATAAAGTGGAAAATAGGACCAATCATGGAAGAGGTGTTAAACCTGCTTGGGGAGGGAGAAGAGCCCTTAGTCCTCCAAAAAGTTGCTAAAAGTTCACAATCAGGTTGTGAAGACTGTCTGCAGAGACAGAGACATTAGAAAGAGTATTAGTCTGTCCCTAGCTGCTACAGGAGCTCAGTGGGGGAGATTTTGGTCAGGTTTCTTCTTCTTTTCTTTTGTGGCAGCAAAATATGCAATTGTGTAACACTTGCAAGTGTGCCTGTGACATCTTGTGGCCATTTGCTGCCTGTGGGACATGGTCACCAGGGAGAAGAGTGTGGAACTCTAGGCTCCAAGTTCTCTGCTCAGTGTTGCTAGAGTCTGGGTGGGTAGCTGTGTCCAGAAAAGCAACCCAGGACCCTGACCCTGAGCCAGGAGCTCTTTGCATATCACATAAACTTTACAGAAGGAGAAACTGAGGGCCAGCAAGGACAAGGAAGGGCTTTGAATAGGGGATAAGTCCAGGCCGCAGTACAACTATGACCTTTGTTTTCAGTCGTGTCCTGAAGGAATGGAACATAACCTTTTTAGGGCTGTTCTTACAGGAGACAGTCAAAGTCTGTCAGAAACGGCCGCACTCTGCAGAGACCAAAGTGCTTGGAAAACAGTCTTGGCCCCATAAACTGAATGCTGTGTAAACTGTAATGTGCTCAGTGAACCACAGAGAATCTTGCAAATGGTCGTGAAATCTGTGAGAGACAAAGTCCTTTGTAAATTGCCACATCCCTGATAAGTCACAGTGGGAGCTGCTGAGTGCCCTGTGAACTAGGGAGGGTTTCTAGGCCTCCTCTCAGACCAGCTCAACCTAAACAGCACAGCACTTGGTAAGCTACATGGCAGTCTATGAAGGACAAAGCATCTTATAAACTGTCAAGTACCCTGTGACATACAGACTGGAGTGAAGCCTCGTAAAGATAATCTGGTATGCAAATGCCTGTGTGAGAACGTCAAAGGGTTTGTGAATAGTCGTGATCTTTATGAACGTCCAGTGAAGTCTTGGTGTGCTCTGAGTGCTACCAGTTGTGAGAGAGTTCTTCACCCCGGGTTACTATACTGTGCCCTATTTTCTGCCCATCCACCTTAGAAGAGGCAGGGTCACCTGAGCCACAACAGGAGGTGGCCAGGGACTAGTGAGGAGAAGTGGTTGCAGCAAGGTGCCATGTTCCACAGATTCATGTACTGAAATCCTTAGCTCCATGGCGATGGTGTTAGGAACGTGGACACTAGGAAGTGACTAGATCACGCGTACAGAGACTATGAGTGGAGTTAATACCTAGAAGCCAGCTTACCCCTTCTGCCGTGTGAGAGCAGTGAGAGGCTGCCATCCATGAGTGCCACCGGGCACTGAATCTCCTGGCACCTTGATGGTGGACTACCTGTCTGTTTTGAGAACTGAGTGTAGTTCATGTCTGTGATCTGTTTGCCACATAGGCACAGCACTTTTAGAGCAGCCAGAATAGCCACACTGAGTGGAATACGCAGCATCTGCACATCGTCTCAGTTCTGAGGACTGGAAATTGGATCCAGGTACCAGAGGACCATAGTCCCTCTCGAGTCACATTCTAGCCTCTATTTGGCTTTGGTGACAGCATTACTTTGATGTGGCACTAGTCACTCCAGAATGACTGCATCACAACTAATTATATCTATACTGATGCCAGGGTTCTGGGGTTAGAACTTCTGCATATGAATTTGGGGGACACATTTGGTCCACAGCATTGCATGATGGCATCATTTCCTTGACCTCTCCTTTTCTGCTTTGCAACGCCTCTGTATCCTGCGGGCATTGCCTATGGGTAGCATGGACCAGGTAGCTGGTGGCATGGGAACGAGGGCTTTGCAGTCCTATATAGAAGCCAAGGTTTCCCGGGTTCCCAGAGCAGACAGTTTCTCCCTTGGCACAAATGGGAGCAGGAGTATTTTGCTGGCCTGTCTAGGGCTGGGATAGGGGTGGTATAGCACTGAGTGAACCCTAGACTCTCACCTCTGTTTCCCTATACTGTGTCTTCCTACCACCCCTCCCTGCAGCGTGCCAACCTATATCACAAGCCTGGAAGATTCTGAGTTATCTAAAAGACCCCCATCTGAAGATTTCGAAGGAAGTGTCTCTTCATTGGCGCTTGGGGACAAAATGGAAAAAACCCCTTCTACCCCCCCTGACAAGTATGTTTTCCCCATGTCTCTGGTTGGCAGATTAGGAATGGCTCATTATATGATCTCTAGCTTCATCACGGGCCACTAAGGCTACCATGGCATGGCTTCTGTGCCTTCCAAATCTGTGTCCTTCCAAGGTACAGGTCAGCCCCTGATTTCCAGCCTGTTTTGCAGTATCCCATTGGGTGTCAGGGTTGGGCACTAGGATATAACACTTTGCAGCAAGGCCCCACAGTCTGGGCCCATCTGTCAGAAGGATGGAGGCCATCCCCGACTCCAGCAAGTTCCTTGGTGATGGTGACAGGGAACCAAATCAAAATTCTGTAGTGTGACTCTTTCCAGAAAGATGGAAAAGTGCTAAAATTAATGGTGCCACTGGTCCCCCAAGTTGGAGATGTCCCCTGGCACTCTTCCCTCCAGGGCCATGCCCGCATCATGTGGGCCATGCCCTGCTTGCTCCTTGCCCAATGCCTGCTTCTTCCTATTGCGTATTTAGGTTGAAACAGCCTGAAGAAGAACTGCTGCAGCCTTTCATCAAGAATAGGAGGAGCAGTAAGAAGATAAGTAGCTGGAAAAAGTCTAAGAAGTGATACCGGAAGAGCCAGCGGTGCCCTCCCCACACCCAGTCCTACTTCCTGGTCTCCCACCGCCCTTCAATAAATGTGCATGCCTCCAGCATCTGGGTGAGGCGGTGGTGGGTGGGAAAGGCCCAGCTTTGACTCCAAGAAAGCCCGAGGCCTCCCCAACTAGTTTCAGGCCATGTTCTTGGAAACGTGCCACCTCCAACTCAGAGCTTCCTCTGTGTCCACGAGTAAGCCTGAATCTGCCATTCTGGTGAACAAAGGTCTCGTGGTCCAGGGCCTGCCTGCTCAACCATTCAGCAACCCTGGGGAGCCTCAGAAGGGTCTGGATGGTGTGTATCTCACCCTCTGGTAGAAAGAAGATGAGAAAGGAGAGGGACACGGAAACGGAAGAGACTGAGGGAGTGGTGAAAAGAAATGAGGAAGCAGGCAGGAATGAGAAGGAAGGAGGGGCAGAAAGGGACGACGAAGGAAGTGAGAGACAAAGATGAAGAGGAGGAGTGGGCCGAAGGCCAGAGTCCAGCAGACACCTTGCAGGCTCTCATCACCATTTAGCTCAGCAATAGAACACATGGCTGGACTGGATTCTCCTTTTTCTGAGTGCACGGGCCTGGGGTATCCTTACCAACATCCAGGGGGCCCAGGCAACTGTCTTCTGGGGTGATACTTTGTCCTTACCTCTGAGAGAGCTGGATCTCTCACCGCTGTGTGGTTGGTAAGAGCTGTGTTTCCATAGCAAGGATTGTGGAGGGTCTGCCTTGGCCTTTGTGCCTAGAGTAGTCTAGGTCCCAAACAGGCAGTAATCATTTGTGCTTCTTGCTTTTTCAATCTGAATTTGCCACAGCTTAGTATTTTGTTTTTTTTTTTTTTTTTCATTTTGTTTTGTAGCTGTCAAAGACATTTTTTGAGTCATGTGTTTCTTCCCCTAGAAGTGTATTTGAAGTGGCCTGCCCTGTTCTTAAGTTGCATATGTTGATATTTTCAGGCCTTGAGGTTTGTTAGGGGGGTTAGAGCTCTAAGTATCCCCCATTCTTCCCCTCCAAACACAAAGACAGATAAAAGCAAGAAGACAAGGGGCAAAAGTTCGGTTCTATCCTCACATCCTCCAGCCTGATGAAGGTCAGAACCAAGGCCTCTGCTTAGGATAGTCTGCAATGAAGCCTCTGACCTGTGCCTCTCTGACCTTCAGGCTGTATGCTCTGCTGTGCTCAAGTGAATATGCTAAGCAGTCAGTGCTGTGTGCACCAGGAACAGAGGCAGGGCAGGTCCTGGTCCTCTGCAGGGTGCTCGTCACCCTGGAGGACTGCCTGTGAACAGGAACACCTCCCACTAGCAGAGAGCAGGCAGTGAATGTCCAGGGCAACACCATCAGATCGCTCCTGGAGGAGGAGGACAAGAAGGAGGAAATGACAGGAGAGAGAGGTAGGCTTTCTTCCACAATGGCTCCCACAAAGCAGGCTGCTAGGTGTCTGAGCTGTAAACTCTGTTGATTAGAGCAGGGCTTCTTAAACTTTTCTCACTTAGTACAAGAAATTTCTGCATAATCCTGGGCATATAGGTATGTAAAACAGGTATGCAAATCAGATATTTACTAATAATAAATAATAAATTTATTTTAAAGCAATTCTTTGATATACCTATGATTTTCTATTTACTAAGGACGAAAGCAAATTTGCATCCTTATGCAATGAATGCACTTATGTACTTTATGTAAGGAATTAAATCTTGCTGAATATTTAATGCTATAAAAGTTAGAGCATCTTGCCACTTTGCAGAGTTGATAGTCATTCTGATTTTATAATCATCAGTGCTAAGAACACCACATTACATAAAGTGGCAGAATTACATTTGGGGCCATTTTAGAAAAGGCTGGGAAATTTCAAAATGTGCATTATGTCCAAGTAAGGTTTTTCCTAAATATACAAAGCATCAAACACTAGTCAACATCACTCCCCATATAATAGACTAAAGAAACCAAATGCTGACTAACCACACTGGTGAAGAAATATAGCAAATACAACCATAGCAAACCAAAAATAGAAGATCAACATCTTAACTTCAAAAGGCTGATGAAGAAAACCTCCAGCAAACACTTTCTTCATAGTGGCTCTTTAAATGTATTGCCAGTGAGGTCAGACAGAAGACAAGGCTGCCACCAGCACCACCACTGACAAAATGCCCTGGACACCTGAGCCCTCTACACAAAGAAAGTGTGGGGGAGGACGTGAGAGGAAAGGAGCGAACTGGGTTGATGCAGGTGATTCTGTTGTCTACCTAGAAACCAACAGAATCAACGCACCAACATCAGACCCATGTGATAACTACATAAAAATATGAAGCCACTTTCTTACCACAAAATGCCTAGTACCAAGATGCAGGGCCTGTGGTGTGGAGTCCTAAGCAGAGTGACATCCATCAAGACTTTCATCCCAGAGTGAACTGAAACTGGAGGAGGCTGTTCAACCAGAAGCCCAGCATGTCTACCCAAGGCCATCAAGACACACCATGAATTCAAGGCTCCTGGATGCTGAGGTCCCTGATGCCTCTCACCCAAGACCCTTGAGTATCTCTTTCATAAAGTAAAGCCACTCTCCGCACTCTCCCTCCCAGCTGCACTGAGACTGCGCAAACCATTTTGGTGTCTGAGTCTCCATGTTTTCATCCATAAAATGTGATGTTCTGGGATAGTAATCTTCCAAGGACCTGGGCTGGATCAGATACGATGCAGAGAAAGAGGTATATTAGAACAAATTATTTGAATTATTAAGCACACCTTCCCATTGCCACTTTCCACATCACAGGGCTCACCTCCTTGTGGGTTGTCTCCCAGGCACCAGCATCAGCAAGGGTTAAGGAGCTTGGCTACTAGCCAAGCAGAAATAGTGTTAGCCTTGAGCGACATAGCATCCCCCTATCTGTGCAATCTCCCGGCCCCTAGCTCAGCCTTTGGAAATGAAAGCTCAGCCTAGCTGAGGCTCCTCTGCCTGCTGCATCCTAATGATCTCCACCACATGAGTGTGGGCAACCCGCCCTCCCCAGCTCCTTTAGCTCCCCAGCCCTGAGCTTCCCTGAAGCTGTCGGCTCACATGTGGGAAGAAGATTGGGTCGTGCCCGCAGCTGGTCCAGTTTGGAGGGGAGAAACTAGGAAAGGGAGGGCTGAGAGTGGGCTGGGGTGGAGAACAGGTGCTGGGGTCAGGTGCCCAGGGTCTAAGCTCATCCTGTGGGTTCCAACTACAGATTATGGCCTGCTAATGAGTGAAAAATCCGTTTGGAGGATGTGATCCACATTTTGAAGAATACTGGAATAGGAAATGGCACAATGCATGTAGAAAGGTGGCAGGCTTTGTTTCAGCCACCCCGAGTGTAATACCTGAGACACAGACCTGAAGCATACACCACCACCTCGCCCCAGCCGTCTATGCATGTGACCTTGGATACTGTTTGAAATGAGTAATGTTGGAGGGCCTAGTCTGTTGTGAGTGGTACCACCGCTGGGAAGGTGGTTCTGAGTCATATAGAAAAGCAAGCTGAGCAAGCCATAAGGAACAAGTCAGCAGCATCCCTCTAGAGCCTCTGCCTCAGTTCCCACCTCCAGGGTTCTGCCTTGAGTTCCTGCCCTGACTTCCCTTGATATGGAAGTACAAGTCAAACAAACCATTTCTTCCCTGGGTTTCCTCTAGTCATGGTCTTTATCACAGACATAGAAAGCAAACTAAGTTTGTGTGGCATATGTGCACATGCGGGTGAGTGTGCACAGTTGTGCATGCAGAGGCCAGAGGAGGACCATGCTTCACCCCATTCCCTTGAAGACAGAGTCGCTCCCTAACCTGGAGCTAGGCTGGTGCCATTGTCCTTTCTACTGCCTCCACCCCAGAGAGTGCAAGAGCTTTGGACTCAGGTCCTCACGCTTGTGCAGCCAGTGCTTTTGGCCACTGAGCCATCTCCTCAGTCCAGATTTTGGTCAATCTAATAGGCATGTAATGCTACCCCCATTGTCTTTTAAACTGCATTTCCCTAATGAGTATCTTCCTACAGGTCATTTGCCATTTTTATCTCTTGTTTTTGGTTTTTCAAGACAGGTTTCCCCTGTGTAGCTGTGGCTGTCCTAGAGATCCACCTGCCTCTGCCTCCCGAGTGCTGGGATTAAACATGTGAGCCAACCACAGCCTGGCTCTCATTTCTTCTTAAGTACAGTGCTTATTTGGGTGTTTGGTCTATTTTGTTAATAAAGTTTTCTCTTCATCAGTATTTATATTTATAGATATTGTTTATGTATAACCCTCCCCCCACCCAAGCTGGGCCTTGTGCAAGCTAGGCAAGTAAGTACTTACCTCTGAGCTTCAGCCTCAGTCCTTGGGCAACAGTCTTTTATTGGATATGGATTCTGCAAATATTTTCTGTCATGATCAGTGCTGTTTAAATTTTCTCTGGAGTTCTGTAATTTCCCCCTCTATGCTCCCATCTGTAATCTTTTATGAATTAGCCTTTATGTCAAGCTTGAGTCCTGTGCAGAGTCACTGTTGGCACGTGCCCGCCCAACATGACTTTTCATACTTTCTCCATCACGGCACCTTTGCCCCTCTGTGAATGGATGGTTGACAGCGTTCTGTGGGTTTATCTACCGGTTCTCGGTTGTGTTTCATTGATGTGTTGTCTTGTCCTTCACCATGGCTGCAGAGACTTGATGTTACATGTGATACAGTATGTCTTGAAGTTTAGGGGTGTCTCCAAGATTTGTTCTTCTGTCATTTTTCAGAAGTGGGAATCAAGATACCAAGATGTTAAGTCGTTTGCCCAAAGCCACACAGCCAGCCGTCTCTCTTAGGGCTGGTGGGAATGCAGGCTGGCTCAGCACTCGAGAAAGCATTACAGCTCAAGTCATTTGACTACAAAGCTTGCATCTGGGACCTAGGTTAAAACAGGAAATGAAGAAAGGGGAGAGAAAAGGGAATAGGATATCTTGATCATCAGCTTGATGGGATTTCAGATGATCGTGGAAACAAACTTCTGGGCATGTCTATGAGCAATCCTGTACGAGAGGCTAATTGGCCAGGGCCCCCCCAGATATGAGGGACACTATTTGTTGTGCTGAGGTCTCAGACCACGTGTGGCAAGAAAGTGCACACAGCACTCCTCATGCTGCTGCTCCCCGACTGTGGGCCCCGGGTGGCAAACTGTTTTCATTCTCTTGCTGAAAACAGGAGTTTCATGACTTCCTGCCATTGTAGGTGGGCGTTCCTCCTTTAATATGTCAGGTGTTTGAAGTTTTCCTTTTGTTGTTTGTATGTGTATGTCAGGCATTTGAAAAAGTAACTTCTACAGGAGATAATAAGAGAATGCCAGGCTCTACTGTGTCCCCCAAAGCCACCAATGGTGGTGAGTAGGGTTGTGCCACACTGGCCACTTACGTGGCCCCTAATTCCCCCAGGAAACAAGGGTCTCTTTTCCCCGTGAAATGCGACATATTTGTGTGTTCTCGAATGTGTAGCTCCTACCCAACCTCAGCAATGAGCCAGACAGGAAACCAGCCCTGGCTGTGGGAAGAGAGACCCCCCGACTCAGTCAGCATAATGCGTGCTGTGTTCAGTGTTGACAAGGGCTATGGGACAATGAAGGGGGAGTCTGACTGAAGAGATGGCTTTTGAACAAAACCCTGAAGGAAGTGAGAGGAGCCATGCAGATGTCTGGAAGGAAAGTCTAAGCAAAGGTCCTGTGGTAGGTACGTGCTTGCAGCAATGACCCAACCAAGGATTTGCCAGGTCTCAGGGGACTAGGACGAAAAATTAGGGGGCACTGAGGGGAAAGGTGAGTCCTAAGGGAGCAACAGCCTTGGGGAAGCGGGGTTGGGGTCCTAGAAGGACTTTGGTTCTTACTCCAGGGAGGAGGAGCCACAGAGGTACTGAGCAAGGTAAGACCACAGTCAGGGTAGTTTTCACAGGGTCCCTGTGGCTGCTGGCAAGAATAGTGTCTGGCCCAAGATGGAGGCTAGGAAAGTGTGAATATGTTTTAGGGATCAAGCTAAGATTTCTTAACCAACCACCTGTGAATGGCAGGGGAAAAGGTGGCAGGAACCTTCCAGAGTTTCTGGAGAAGGTTCTAGAGTTCTAAGGAACATGGGATGCCAGGAGCTAGGGCTTGTGTACCTTTGAGAGAAACTCCTGTCTCCCCATGGAGATCGTGCTAGTCTATGGGTCCCAATCCAACCTGTTACCCCTGCAGGTAAAGAAGGCAGGGAGGGGGTAGGGGGAGGGGAGGCATTTGCTGGGGAGGAGAGGCTCTGGAGTGTCTGTATCCTGAAGAGCAAGTGTCAGCAATAGTCACACCCATAAGAGCCAGGTGCAGCCTAGGTCCTAGAGCACCTCAGGCCAAGATCCAGGGCTGGATGGAGAATTCACACCTTGCTGGTACGGTAAAGAGATGTCTTCAGCTGTCCAGATGTCAGTGCTTTCTTTGAGTTGAAATACATAGGCCTAGAGAAGAGAGATCTTTGCACACTCTCCCCAGCCTCCAGTCGTATCAAACATGGTCTCACTCTGAACGCCACATGGGATCCTATGGCAAAGTTCAAGTCCTTCCATCTTCCATGCCTTTACATAGACTGCCACCTGAGGTGTGGGCCAGACTCAGGGTGGGTCTTCCACCTCTAAAGATTCAATCAAGAAAATCCCCCTCACAAGTGGACCCAGAAGTTTGGGTTTTAGTTAATTCCAGATGTAGTCAAGTTGACAACCAAGAATAGCTATCACAGCACCTTTGCCCTTGCAACGAGGACAGTCTGGTACACTGTTTCCAGGGTCTGGCCCTTTTAAATTTAGCTGCAGGAAAAAGCAGTTTGTGCAGGCCTGGAACTCGCAGACAATCAGCAACAGGAAAAAGTCATCCAAGGGGAGTGCTCAATGAATTATGGAGGCATTGTTCCCGAGCCCAAGGAGCCAGCGTTGCTGCTCTGAGCTCAGTGGCCTGAACCCAGCAGGCTCAACACTGCTGCTTGTGTCAAACAACACAATGTGGGGAGCCAGAGACAAGAAAGAAAAAAAGAAAGAAAGAAAAACACTAGAGGGAGAAAAATCCTGGAAATTCCCTGTGTCCAGGGACAGAAGAGCCTTTCTAGAAAATCGACAGCCAGGGAAAGGCGGCTTCACTCCTGGGCGGGGGCCTGCTTGAACAAGAGGAAGTTGCAAGCGATATTTTGAGATATTTTCAGTCTAGTGTGATGTCGATTGATTTTCCAAAACACGGCTACCTCCTGGGGTAGGGAGAGCTGGAGTTGAACTGGGGCTGACCAGAGGTGGGGCAGGGTGCAGGACCAGCCTGGACATAAACAGGAGCTGACCCAGTTGGAGAGTTCCAGTGCTCTAGATGGCGAGTTTGCAGCCCCCGGGGAAACAGGCTTGTGTTTCAGACCTCACCTTGATGGGAGAACCACAGGTGAAACTGAGGTCCCCTGCTCAGAAAGCCTGAAACATGTTCCGCTCGCCTCCCTCTCCTGGGGTTCTCTCTATTACACAACCAGTCCTGCTTCTGCACAGCAGATGAGAAAGGTAACCATGTTTCTGGAGAAGATACAACTGTGAACAGAGCGGGCAAAGGCTGCCCTGGTGGAACGGACATTGAGGGACTTGCTGTGCAAAAGGAATAGCACGCACAGCATGTTGGGTATGAAGGGCACCATGAGAAGATAAAGCAGAGAGTAGGCTAAGGATGTTTGGGTGCAGATGGTCAGGAGGATGTGCCCTCCTCCCCCTCCGAGGCACCTGCCCCCTCCTGCCTTGTGTCACAGCCTCTGTGTTTCTGGCATCTCCTTGCTCCAGGCTACGCAAGACCCACCTCCTCAAGGGCAGCCCTATCACCCTTCCCCAGGGGCCCAAAGGCAGGTAAACCAACCACTTTCCACCCTTCTTATGGAATGCACATAAGGTCCCTTTTAGCTGTCTTAGCAGTTGTATGCCCTAGTCTCCTAACGTCACCAACCTGATGTCGGATATAGTTAACCACATTGATCAACCACCCCATCTCCTCCATCTAAGACAATGTGGACTCACAAACCCAAGAGCTAGAATCTGAATTTGCTCCTACGGTTTCTTCCTGTGGCATTCTATCCACAAAGCTGACAGATGTCGTTTCCACACAGAGGTAGACCTCACATAAGAAAATGAGTTAATTTTACAACACACAAAGAGAAATTGGTAATAAAATGCAAAACAAAAATAAAGGGCACCTGGTCAAAGAATATAATCAGGCCACTCATTGACACATAAATGCAAATGGCTAATAAGCAAGCAAAAGATGAGGGCCTCCCAGGCAGTCATGGAAATGCAAATTAAAAGAACAATAGAATGCCATTTTTCTCGCATCAGATTGGAGAAAATATGAAATATTGATGACATCCCATATCAGCGAGGAGTGGGGCAGCAAGCAGTCTTGACACTGCTGTTGGAGTGAGCTACACAATCTTTGGGAACAGCCATCTGTATTAAAGTTTAAAATGTCGTGTGCCCTTTGATCCTGCAGTTCTGTTTTGGAGATGTGACTCTGCAAAGCCATCTGCCTGCACAGAAGCTTTGATGGCAAAACCAAAGGGAATGCAAATGTGGAGATAGAGTGGCGGTGATGGGGCTCCCGCGTCGGCACTGATGAACCTGTGCGAGTTTCTAGAGCACGCTAGGGCTCTAACGGATTCTGCAGGGCCTGTTCATCTTGAAAGTCTCTTTCCCTTCAGCATGTGTCAGTGGGGTGCAAGCAAATTTGTAGGTGCATCGCCATTTGTATGGGCACATGGGTAGTTGTGCATGTACGTATGCGTGAGTTTGTGGAAGCCAGAGGCTAAGATTGGTGTCTTCCCCAGTCACTGTCTACCTTTTGTTTACTGAGACAGTCTTTCAACAGACCCAAAGCTTGCTTACAAAGCTTACGCTGCGGAGCCTTTGTCTCTGTCTCCCAAGAGCTAAGATTACAGGGTGGCTGTCACTCACACATCATTTATGTCAGCTCTAGGGAATTTGAATTCTGGTCCTTGTGCTTGGGTGGCAAGCACCTTATCCAGTGAGCTATCTCCCTCGCCCTGAAAGTCATTTTGAGCAGTTCCTGTGGTGATCTGCCTGTCATACTATCTTGTCATGCTGTTGTAAGACACCAAAGCCAGACTCACTTCAAGATCCAGGTGGAAGGAAGGACAACCTCCCCCTGCCCAGTGGGAGAAGGGAGGCAGCTTTACGCTGCTCTTCCCGACCGATGCCCAAGTGCACAGTGGCCTTCTCACTCATCCTAACAGGAATCCCATGGTTCACTGGGCCTCGTGAGTTTACCCTGCCACCGTTTCTATGGTTTCATTTCTTATGCCTCATCCTACCTGTTCTGTGAATGGAATCAGTTCCTGAAATAACAGAGGGGCTGGGCTTGATTTTCTAATCCAGGACTGCTGTCAGTTACTGCTTCGCATGCCATCTCTGAATACTGGAGGAGTTCCCGGCAGTGCTGTGCTAATTCTAAAGTCATTTCTAGGTTTTACTGTTAAGAGTGCTATGATTGATTAGTGATGTCTGCTCTGGGAAAGCAATGAGAGGAATGCTCAAGTTACTGACTGCTGCTGGACATTCTGGGTCAGCACTTCCCGGACCAAATATGCCCAGGAGACTCTTAGAATGTATTGAAATACAGGCGCCTTCCTAGCAAACGTGGGCAGCCTGAGTGTCTCTGTCCTGACAAGCCCCAGCCATGCCATGTTTCTGGCCCTGGAACTACCCTTTGAGGACAAGGAACAAAGATCTTGGAGCTGTCTTTTACAGGTATTTTCTTGTCTTTTTTAACATCTTACACATTTGCAAACAGAAGTGACCAACCCTAAGCACATGTCCAGTGTTTTGTCTTGTTTTGTTGGTGGTGGTCCCCCCCCCACTTTTGAATCCATTACAAATTCTGATTCTTGGAATAGCTCAGGTGGATTTGTTTGGCAGGTGGGAAGCTGTAGGGCGGGGGCAGAATTCACAAGTTCCTCTGCCAGTATCCCCCACTGTATTGTCTCCTTTTCCTGGAACCAAACACCAGTCAGAGAAGTGCCTGCTAGTGCCTCTGAGTGCCTTACTCGGGACCATAAATAAGGCTTCAGCCTCGCAGGCTCTTTGCTGTTCCTGTGACATCTCACAGCGGGCTGGGGCTCCCGAAGCCAGGGAGGGAAGGGACACGTGGCCAGACAGTGTGAGTTATGGGCTCCGGGAAGCCCATTAGTCACCCAAGCGAGAGAAGTTAACCCGAGCTTATTAACTCTAAATGTTTATTGTTAACATTGATCACGCCGCAGACAGCAACCACCCTCCCACCCCATAGCTGGCTGGTGCATTCTGATGAAGGACAGGGATGCAGGCAAAGGGGCTCCCAGATTCTCCAGGAAATACTGGAGAATGACTCAACAACCTCCAAGGGGCCAGAAAGTATTCTAATCTCTGACACCTGCCCCTCCCCACCTCTCTGCAGACCCTAGTCCAGGAGCTGGGGAGCCTGTGGTTGGCACCATCGGGCACCTGCTTCATCATCCAGGGCTGCTCAGAGGTCTGACTGTGCCGCTAAGCTGCTGGTGACCTTGTATGTGAGTCATGTGACTCCTCTGAGAATTAGTTTGTCATCTATATAATGAGGATGCATTCTGTCAGTCAACAAATAGGGATGAGGTGCCAACTCTGTGCCTGGCACTCTTTAGTCCCTGGGAGCCAGAAAAGATGAAGGCAGACACAAAGCAACTGGTGAGGAAAAGCCAACAGAGCCGTTTCAGGTAGCATGGTGGGGGTGTTGAAAACCATCCCTGCACTGTGATGGAGGGTCGCTGCGGGTGTCAGGACAGTATTGGCAGGGTGTCCTCTCAAAGGAGATGACATTTGAGCGGAGACTTGAGTGACAGGAAGGATGCAGACATGGAAAGAACTGGGCACAGGGGAGCCCAGGCAGAAAGAACAAACACCAAGGATGAAGGTCAGAGGTCAGGTAGAGGTGGTGTGTACAGTGTGACAATAGGGAAAAGCCCAGAGTGGTCCAGAGGCACAAGTAGGGAGCTGAATGGAGTGGGAGTGAGGGATGGTCCTAGGCTGATCCTTGTGGGACTTTGGGGAGCTGCTGGGTGGGGTGCGATCATCCTAACCCTCCCTTGATGGGTTTTGTGACAGATAAAGGACACTGGATACCATCCCCCATTGCAGCGGCATCCACTAATAGCTATGAGCATTTCAAGGGTGGTCAGCAGGCACCTTGCCAGAGTTATGTCCCTCCTCCAGGCATGCACTCTCTGGGTCCATATGCCCCAGAGTTTCTAGGGGATTGGAGGATGCAGGTTCATAAGGGGCCATAGCTTCCTTCTGCCCTCCTGCTTTTCTTTTTCCAGGGAGGGCAGGTTTTCAATTGTTCATGTGAATCTGGATTCCTGGCTCCGATTCTGCTCCCAGAGACCAGGACCTAGCCCATAGAGGTTCCTTTACCTGGAGCATTGCTGTCTCTGCATCAGAAGGCACACATTCTAGGGAACCTCTCTAGTCATGGAAGTCACGATGCGTGATCACCCTAGGAAACAGCCATTCATGCATCCATCCAGCGAGCACTCCTTCGCCTTCCTTTGTACAGGTTCTGTCGTCTGAGCCAAGACTAGCTACTACCTTCCTTGTCCTGCCGCAGTCATGTAGGTGGTGACTCAAGTCTGTGGGTCAGGAGACCCTCCTGAGATAGGAAAATGGGACTTCTCTGAAGGAGGGAAATGGCCTGGCAGGCAAGGGAAGGTGACTTATAAGTGACAATTCATGGGTTCTGGGGGGTCCTAGCCTAAGCTTTTCCAGGCTCAGTTTTCTTATCCAAGAAGTTCCCTCCGCCACAGGAAAAAGGCCCACAGTGCCTACAGAGCTCTTGAGGAGGAGCTCTGGGACTGCAGGGACCATCCTCAGCCAGCAGGCTCTGTCTCGGTCCAGAGCCCCAGTGACCCAGTCCAGAAGATCGATTGTTCCCTGTTTGTAGATGCGGACGCCTGGGTGTAAAGAGGAATCAAGAGTTACCTAAAGTCACAGCAGGGGTGGGCTCCGGGTTCCTTTGGCTCCACAGCCTCTGAGCTACTTTAGTCTGAGAGACAAGGAAGGCACCATTACTTCTGTTTTTCTTCAGTGTTGGCTCCCCTCAGCCTCTTTCTTGCCTGCTGTGAGGCGGGTGGACCAAAGTACAACTGCCAGTCAGCTTGCCTGGCCTCACACCTATCATCGCCACGTAGAAGTGTGTGCCCTTAGACAAGTAGCCCAGTCCTGTTGTGCCTTGAGTTCCCGTGTGTCAGAGCGTCTAGCAGCGGCATCCCGCAAAGGGTTGCTGTGAGGATGAAATGCGTTGGTCTAGACAAAGCGTTTACAGCTTGGCACAGTCCGTCTCAACTACAATTACTTTTTTAATTACCATGACTTAGAACAATGCAACTTGTAACAATAAAACACTGGAAACAATGTAAATAGTAACAGGGAGTCAAGAAGTCAAGGAGGGTTTACCCATTTTGGTGGATATTGTAGTAATTAAGACGGGGAGGAAAGCTTGGTGCAAAGGGAGACAAATAGGCTCAGAAAAGAGTAGAAAGTCTTGAATTAGGCCAGCATGTATGGAACCAACAGATGGCTGACGAGAAGACCCTGCATGGCAGCAGTGAAGGATGACGTCAGAGTGGATGGTGCGGTGGGGGGGGGAATGGGGCAGCAGTGAAGGATGACGTCATGGTGGATGGAGCAGGGGAACAGGGCAGCAGTGAAGGATGACGTCATGGTGGATGGAGCAGGGGAACAGGGCAGCAGTGAAGGATGACGTCAGAGTGGATGGTGCGGTGGGGGGGGGGGAATGGAGCAGCAGTGAAGGATGACGTCAGAGTGGATGGCGCAGGGGAACAGGGCAGCAGTGAAGGATGACGTCAGAGTGGATGGCGCAGGGGAACAGGGCAGCAGTGAAGGATGACGTCATGGTGGATGGTGCAGGGGAACGGGATATTCAGGGGGTGGGGAAGATTCTGGAGGTCATGTGCACATTCTAGACCTATTTCTGTCTCAGTGACTTCTCATTCCCAGAACACTGGCTATGCATACACACAACCAGTTCCCAACCCACATGAGAAATGGGGACAGTGAAGCTGTTTGGAGTATGCACAGTGTGTCAACAAAGCTACATGAATTCTGTGGCTCCAGGTGAGCACAATTTGGGTCAGGGTGGTTGTTCTTTTAGTGAGAAGTCCATTCCTTTGTTTTAGTGTTAATTCAATGTGTTGACTACTTTTCCTCATTGTTATAACAAAATACCCACCCTCCAAAATAAAAAGTTAAGGAAGGGTGAGCTTCTTTTGGCTCACAGTTTATGGGGATACCGTCCATCAGGGCAGGAGGCGTGGCTGCAAGAGTGTGAGGCAATGGCTACTGCTACTCATAGTCAGGAAGCAGAAGGTGCTGAATGCCGACGCCTCACTCGCGTTTTCCTTTCTATCCAGTCCAGGACCCTAGAACACGGCATGCTGCCCCCCACATTCAGCATGGGTCTTCCCGCCTAGTTAAACCTTTCTGGAAACATCCTCAGACACACCCAGAGGTGTGTTTCCATGATGATTCTAAATCCAGTCAGGTTGATCATGAAGCTCACCCCTCGCCCTCAGATGGCCTCCATCTGAGTCCATCGCAGAAGGAAAATGCAGTTGAGACAGCAAGTCCTCGACACGAAGCTCCAATTTCCTCTGGAAAAAAAAAGGAAAATGTTTTGTTGTCGTCCCCCCCACCAGGGCAATGGAAAAATAAAATAACCAAGGGAAAAGTCACCCCACGCTTTCCTCGGAGCAGTGGGCGCTCACCACTGTGGCACCATAAGGAAGTTGAAGGCTGAGTGAGCAAAACATGTTTTCCTTCAGCAGGATGCCTGTCGGAACAGTGGGAATCAGTTATTGGGAAGCAAAAAGAAAACAAACCTCAGTCATAGTAAACACAGCCTTCTTTCTGGGAGCAGAAAAACAAAGGCTGGGGTTGGGGTCAATGATGATGTGTCCGCAAGTGTGAGAGGCAGGAATCTGCGCTTGGGGAGATGCTGGGTGAGACAGGTAACGTCTAGAGCGGTGGTTCTCAACCTTGCTAATGCCAGGACCTTTTCATACCCTATGTAGCGGTGACACCCCCCAACCTAAAATTATTTCATTCCTACTTCATAACTGTAACTTTGCTACTGTTATGAATTGTAGTGTAAATATCTGATATGCAGAATATCTGACGTATGACCCCAAAGGAGTCATGACCCACAGGTTGAGAACTACAGTTCTAGAGCCCGAGTTTACCTAATCGCAAATTCTCCTTTATACCTCACAGAGTCAGGGACAGATACGCTATTTCATTCATCATGTATATCCACCACACAAACATGCATATGTACACACACACACACACACACACACACACACACACACACACCAGCAAGTTAGAAAGAGCAGCACATGGCTAAAACTTTTCCACCAGCTAAAGGTCAGGTCCTAACACATCACCCACTAAGCTCTGTTCCTAATGGCGGTGTCTAATGCTTCCTAAGTTACTGAGTGCCGGGACAGAGGCTTCCTAGTGCATGTGCAGTATGTCTACAGATGAGAGGGTCCCAGAAAGGAAAAGACTGCCTTGGAACGCTGGCTGATGTGTGGTGGGGCTGTGGCTCAGAACCCGGTGCTCTGAGCTATCCCAGTGCTCTCTGAATGAAGCTCACACTGTGAATTTTCAATGGTTTCTTTCTGTTTTTGTTTGTTTGTTTGTTTGCTTGCTTGCTTGCTTGCTTGCTTGGAGACATGGTTTCCCTGTGTAACAGCCCTGGAATTAGCTCTATAGACCAGGCCGGCCTTGAACTCACAGAGATCCACCTGACTCTGTCTCCAGAGTGCTGGCATTTAAAGGCAAGCAACACCACCACCTGGCTTCAGTGGGCTTCCAAACACAGCTCCTGATGGGGTCCATGAAGAAAGCATCTTCCCCACACTCCTCAGGCAGAATTCCTATGGTCCCAGCGTGATGACTGGGCCAGGGCCTGGAGCTTTAATGATGTCTCCAGGTGGGGCCCAGCTCATGTCTCTAAGTGTGTGTTCTGTGGGAGGGAAGCACAGCAATCAATGACACCTGTGACGGGGGCTCCATTCGCCCCTGCTGTCCTCATGTATTTGCACATGGTTGCACACACGCAGCCTTATTAAGCTAATGAAGAATGTTTCTCTAGAGCCATTCCCCTCACCATCGTCCCTGGCCAGCAAAGGAAGCTCACAGTCTCGCAAATGTGTACATAAATCTGGGCTGTCCGCTGTCTCAGCAGAGGGCTCCTTTTTGAGCCACCACCTTCCTGGTTCACTGGGAAAGGTGACATTGCCACCTCTCTCCTGCCAACCCAGCCTTCTAGGGAATAGTTGGCCCTGTGAAGTTCCCTGTCCCTGGAAGGATTCGACACCGGTGACCATAACAAGTTGTTAGGCATCCTGCTGCCCCAGCTCTCTGCTGAACATGTAGGGTGTGCCTCGATCCTACCTCTAGGAACAACACACACTTGTCAGTTATTGGCCATTGGATTTTAATTTGGTGACCAGTTGAAATTTCAGGGGTACTCCTTAAATCCCTGCATTTAGTGAACCCCATTGCTTCCCAGAATGAAGTCTCTCATCCCAGCCCTGAGACTCCTGCCTGGTGTAGCCTTGGAGTTTATAGTTTAACCTGCCCAATCTTATGTGACAGAACTTTTCCTGGGGAGATGTGACACACATGTTTATTCACCCCAGATAGGGACCCCACAACAGACAAACTACGTACACCATAAGAGTCCACTTCGATGAACCAATGCGTTTTACCTACAGAAATATGGGCGAGGGGTTATTTATAGGAGCAGAAATGAATCAAAAAAGCTGTGTCACAAAAGCCCGCCCCAGCACAGGTGACAGCTCGCAAAACCAGGAACTTAGGACTCACTGCACAGCCTGCAGGCAGTCGACAGGTTGGAGAGCGTCCTTTCCAGGGACCTCGGTTGTCTCAGCCTCTTCCAGGCAGCTCAGCTGCTGTCTGCTTCCTCCAGGCAGCCAGTGTTGTCTCAAGAGTCATCTTTGAAGCTCTGCTTGACTGAGAGTCTTCTTTGCACTCAGTCAAGAGAGGGACTCTTAACTTATATTGCTTACTCTAGCAGGGAGGGGCCTAGTGGATCTGGTCAGTTTCAGGGACTTCCTGAAGTTATTTTGAGTTCTTTACCTTCCTACCTAAGGAGCTTCCCTGAAGAATGGAATGTTCCAATCTTTGAGGAAACTCTTACACAATACTGAGGTATGGATTCCTACATCACTCTGAGGGAGGGGACTGTGCAGTGACCTTGTTGACCCTCCTAAAGCAAATCAAGCTGTTCCTTTCCATCCATCCATACACCTCTACTGGCTTGGTGGGAGGGTGAGGACAAAGGTAGGTATTGGTTTTCCTCTCTGAGTCTTAGACTATCTCTCTAAGTACAGTTCTTGGTGACCACACTTGCTATGCTAGAAGCCCATGTATTGACGACTTAGTATCCAACTTAGTCTCCTGGGAGGTGGTGGGCCCTAGAGGTGGGGTCTAACAGGAGAACTTCATGTCACTGAGGGTGTGCCCTTGTGGACATAGGACCCTGGCCTTGGCTCCCCTCCCTCCCTGGCCATGAGGTGAGTAGGTTTTGCTCTGTCACACACTCCTGTCGTGATATTCAACAGTGCCAACATATCGTGGACCTGAACCACCAAGTCATGAGCCCCACTCACCATCCTCCTTCTGAGTCTGTTACCAGAGTGGTGGAAAGCTGACCTACACAGAAATCAATGGCTCTGCCTTCCAGAGCACAGTGTTGAGGTTTTGCTTTCTGGTCCCCACTACACCTCATCTTGAGAGCATGGCCTATAGAGAAGGTCCCCAACCTCTTCAGCAGATAGAAGCCTAGGTCAGATATATGGCTTTCTACTTAGCCAGCTTCACCAGAAGTCACCATGGACACCAGTGTGCTAGGCTGTGGCCTTGGGCTGGAGAGACAGCAGCAAGGGAGCCTTGGCCCTGTCTGCTAGGGCTGGCATTCTGTTGAGGACACAGGTCACAGTCTGGTCTTGCTGTGCCCCTGTCCAAAGCCTCATTCTCATAGTTCCAGCTGCTCTGAGTCAACAATAGTCCAGAACCGTGAAGTGGAAAATTCCAGACATGAACAGTTCCTAAGTAAAAATTAATTAATTAATAAAAATGGTATTGTGGTTTATTGTCATTGTTCCGTTAAATAAAATTAGTTGTGGTCACTACTCTGTGTGTGTGTGTGTGTGTGTGTGTGTGACTAATTTGCAGATTTCTCTTTATTACAGGTGTGTGAGTGTAGGAAGAACCATTTAGTATTACAGGGCTTGGTATTTTCTGTGAAAGACCTTGGAGCCTCAGCTCCTGAGCAAACGGGAGCTCCTGTCCACAGTTGAGTGGAGGGATGTGGTGCGTTTGAAGGGTAAGTTCAAGGAAGGAGGAGACGTGAGCTGATGGACAGGACAGAGTTGGAGTGGTGTCATGGAAGCATCAGGGAGGAGGTGGCAGTGACCCTGGACACCTGGCACGTAAAGAGAGCCATCGTATGTGAAAATTTAGGAAACAATTTTCTCAGGGATAGGGACAGCAGGTAGAAAGGGCCTGGGGATGAAAGAGAGGAGACTGGCATGGCCTGAGCCTGGGGAGGAGGTTGGGGAGGATGGAGATGGGATGGGTCATGTACAGGGCCAGCAGCCGTATTCCCAAAGCAACGTGGGGCTTTGAAAGGCGATGGGTTGTGGCAGGCTGGACCAGGCAGGGAAAAGGCTGGACTCCTAAGTAGAGGCATGTTATAGGGTCACAGAGTCTCTGTTGACGCCCACAGCACAAGGTTTGTCTTGCATTTCTTCAGGGTTCGAATTCTGGGCAAAATTCCAGAAAAATCACCTTTCAGGGTCCCTAGTCTACGACCCTGAGCTGAATCTACCGGCACCCACAGCTAGAAAACTAGCTTCTTTTTCCTCCTTTCTTCCCTCCTTCTTCCCTCCCTTCCTCCCTCCTTCCTTTCTTCCCTCCTTCCTTTCTTCCCTTCTTCCTTCCCCTCTCCCTCCCTCCTTCCTCCCTCCTTCCTCCCTCTTTCCCTCCCTCCTTCCTTTCTTTTGCCTCCCCCCATCCTTCCCTCCCTCTCCCTCCCCCTCCTTCTTCCCACTTGTTGGGGACTGAACAACACAAGACTCACACAGGGGAAGGGTGTCAAGGGCTCTGCCCCCAATCCCACCCCCAGCCCTAATGCAAATTCAAATCCGTCCTTTTCTGCTCCTCCCCTGGGTCTTTCCACTGCTCCCAGATGAAACCCCTAAGCCCTCCCTCACCTCTCTCCATTTCCCCTCTCCCTGCACCTTGTTGTCCCTTAGAGAGTGCAGGCCCATCCTCACATGGTGGTCACCTATCCTCACTGTCCCCTCTCCTAGTGTGCTCTCTTTGGGTTCCCCGAGGCCTTGTCACACCCCAGCCCCCTTCACTGGGATCCACCACCCTCTGCTGTCTCTCAGCTGTCCTGAGTGTGGACTCCTGTCCTGAGCCTTCCCCGGTGCTCTCCACAGTGGGAGGAGGGAGAAGCTGGAAGCAGTCGGGATCAGCATTTATGAACAGTGGCCTCTGTCAATGCTCCCAGCAGCCCCTTGAGGTGGCTACTCTTTCATAGGAAGAGAAATGGAGTTCTGAGAAGCCTAAACCACTTGCTCCAGGTACACAGCTGGCAATGCACCAACACTTGGAAAAAGCAGTCCCATGTCACCCCCCATAGCTGCCTCCCGTGGCCCTCGACTATCCTGTGGCCTGGCCTTAGCTTGTAGTGTTGTCCAGTGGATATAGTCCACAGGTACACAGCTCTGCCTTGCCCTCAGAATGGCTACTGAGACTGGAAAAGGCCTGCTGCAGGCGACTCTCAGTCACCCAAGTGAGGCTATACCCAGAGGCATTAAGAAGCAGCTCCAAGCCAAGCCTGTCCTGGGAAGGGTTAATGTGGCCTCTTTGTCCCACAGTTGCCATGGGGACAGTTCCTGTCCTCCAGGAAGCAGGGAGAGCAGTTTCCTGTTTTGAAGAAGGCCTGAGTGCTGTTTTCCTCCAATAGGCCTGCCCAGAGAGGGACAGGAAGCCTAGGGCCTGGCTGCCCCTGCTGCGGGTGTGTGGTGGAGTCATGCCCACGCCTGGCCAGCCAGGAGGGGCGGTATGTGGAAATGGAGCCTCGGGAAAAAGCCAACGTGGCCAGCACCAGTGCAAAGAAAAAAAATGCCTGGCCGGAAGGGGGTGGCCACTTCCTCCACAGACCTTGAATCCCACCCAGTGATAAAAATCCCACCCAGTGATAAAAACTCCAAGCTGGACCTTGCCCAGCCCCCAACCCCCTCCTACCCAGAGCACCACCTTGCCCTGGAGATCAAGTAGAGGCCTACTGGGCAAATGCTGAGGCCCCTGCCTGCCCCTTGGGCCCCGATGCATCTCATCCGCACGCTAGGTAGTCCAGCTAAGAGGCTCCATTCCCATGCCAACCTTGTTTGGTAGCCCTCCTTTGCCTTGCAAGAAATCAAAGCCCCCTCCCCCACCCAGCCTTCCCAGCTGGCATTTGAGCCCCAGTTTTCTACCTAAGTCTGGCCATGTCACTCTGTCCCTGCCAACACTCCAGGGCTCCCCATCACCTGCAGGATGGGAAGCTGTCAGTCTTTGGAGTTCTTTCTTGGCGTATGGCTCGTGCTGTGGCTCCAGCCCACTCCTCACCAGGCCTGCCTGCCTTCTGCTCCAAGGTACTGGCTCCAGCAGGGGCACCTACCTGGACCGGCTACCTCCCTCTGCCTCGTAGGAAATGCCATGCGATGCTGAGAGTCCAGTCTGATGCTTCCTTGCTCCAGCCCCCTGGCTGTAGCCCAAGCTGAGCACACTTGAGCAATCCAGAACCTGGTGGAAAGGAGAGAAAGTGCTACGTTCATCTTCTGTTTCCCTCAGGGTTCCATTGTACAGAGGAGAACACTGAGGGTGGAGAGGCAAACTGGCTTGTCCCAGGATCACAGGGCCTGTGGTTGTGAGGGCTGGAGGGCCCCAAGTCTCCCGTTCCTCTCTGAAACTTCTGGTGCCCCCATCCCTATCTGCGGCACCAGAAGGAAGGGGGGAGCCTTGCTAAAACTCCGTCCCTGCTGGCAGGTATCTGGCTTGCATGTGTCCCTTCTAGAGCCAGGAAGGCTGATGATGCCACAGCCTGCAGTCCGGCCTGAGGAACAGCAGTTAATGCAGTGGGTCTGGATCTCTCTAATGTTGCGACCCTTTAATGCAGCTCCTCATGTTGTGGTGACCCCCAACCATAAAGTTATCTTCATTGCTACTTTGTACCTGTAATTTTGCTACTGTTATGAATAATAATGTAAATATCTGATATGTGACCCCTTGACCCCCACAAAAGGGTCGCGACCCACAGGTTGAGAACCCCTAAATAAGAGGCATTAGGGCCAGAGGAATTTCTATTTCATAGATACCTTTATCTCTGGTGACAAAAGGCGTATCTCATGGAAAACCGGAAGGCCAACGGGACCCTGCCATAGGACTGGGAAGCAGAGGAGGCTAGCAGTGGAGGCCTTCAAGGAAAGGCCTCTGTCTTGGCAGGAAATGAAGTGGATTGTCACCTCCTCTCAATGGGGACAGGAAGCAGAACCCAGGCCAGCCCCTGTGTCCCCTGCTGGGCTCTCATAGTGACCTCTACCTCCACTCCCAAGCCTTTCTAGTATTCAGAAGGTGCTCAGTAAGTGCTCTTTTCTGCTCCCAGAGTGTTAGCATTGCCACTTGTGTATCCCAGTTCCTTCTCACCTGCAAGCATTTATTAAACATCGCTGATAGTCTAGCACTATCAACATGTATGACCATAGCCATTTCCTGAGCACTGGATGAGGAAGAAACAGTGTCAGAACCTCCCACTTACCAGCTACGAGCCTCGGCCTCTGTGCTCTGATCGACTCCCCGGTAACAGAAGGTTCTGACAGTGCTTTTCTTTGGGGGTCACTGAAAGGCCTGCATAAATTAATCTATACCACACATTTCCTGAGCACACAAAGCAAGTACTTAGCAAATATTAGCTATTACGATTTTTTTTTTCTTAGAGAAACTGAGTAAGTGGCCTGGGGTTGCCACAGGGTTCCACTGCCTGTCTGGGAAGCTTGATGCCAGGTATTGTCCAGTGTGTGGAAAGGCTGGGTGCTCGCTTATCTGTGGAGAATGGCCCCACCGGGCCTCCGGGCAGCTTGGCACTGCGTGGGCCGCAAGCGGTGACTTAGGCAGCTGGATTTCAGCACTTGGGATCCAGGCTGCCGTTAACCTGGCCCAGTGCAGGGGAATTGGGCGCCTCAGGCTGTCCAAAGATAGAAAAAAATGAAGATGGCTGGATACTGTGGACAGGGATAGGGAGGGGCATTTGCAGGGAGAAGGAGGGTTCTGGGACCTTGAAGGGTCCAGTGAGGGAGACTGGACTGAGAAGCCCAGGGAGCCATCATGGCACCGTTGGGTCTGACGACCACCTATTATGGGGAATGGGGTCGTGTGTTTACATTAGTGCTGTGTCGGAGAGCATCTGCTGCTTCAGTTACCCTGGAGCTCTGGTGGGCACGGAGTGTCTGTAGCTTGCCCCAGGGCCTGGCTGGGGACGCAATCGGGAAGCCGGAAGGGTGAAAGGGAGGGTGGGCCTAGGATTCTGGCTCCGCCTCTGCCAAGGTCTCTTGAATGGAGAAGGCAGAAGGCAAGTGGTGGACACAAGGCTGGGAGCTACACTGACTTAGACCCAGCTCCATCCCAGCTCCGCGTTCTGGGTGCGGTCTGACCTCTCTGCTTCCAGGCACAGTGAAGATAGCTACAGCTAGCCCTTTCTGCTGCCCTGAGAAGGATGTAGGATGTGGGCGGGTGAGCACAGAGCCGTCAGCGTTAGTTACCACTGCCGTGGCCTTCTCGCCTGGCAGGTATTCTGGGTATCCATCCCAGTTACTCCAGCACCCAGTTCTCCCAGCTCAGATCTTACACCTGGCTGTTACTCAGATACTTCAGAGGCATAAAGATGGCTCCTTTGGTGACATGACACTCTTGCAGAGGTGAGGTGATCTCACTAGGAGGTTCAGACAGGAAAAGCAAGAGGGAAGGAATGAGAAACATAGAAAAAGTGTCTGCTGGGGAGACTGAGAGTCCTGCCTCTGTGGGCACCTGCCTTCAAGGTATTGCTGGTGTCCTGCCCAGCTCCTCTAGAAAAGTGGGGACAAGGTAACTCAGGAGTTGTAGTCAATGGGTGGATAGAATTTAAGAACTGACTGGAAGTCCAGAAGCTGGGTATGGTGGTACACACCTTTAATTCCAGCTCTCAGGAGGCAGAGGCAAGATCTCTGAGTTCTCAGACAGCCTGGTCTGCAGAGAGAAACCTTGTCTCACGCCCTGCCACCAAAAAAGAACTGACTAGACTGTAGGGCTGCAGTTTCCATCTGTGAAATGGGGACACAGTAACTAGGATTCTTGGCAAACTTGCATTTATTAATGCAATTTATTAAGGCTCAAATCGTAGCCATGACAGTCATCACCCTGGGCAGGATGGTTGCAAAGTCATAGGCTTTGGGATCCATTTTCCCTCATCAGTGAAAACAAAGAAGTTCCAGTTTGGCCCTTGCAACCTGTCTCTCCGCACCACCCTCTGCCTCAGCTGAAGGAGCTGCGAGGTTTCCCCCACTGGCCTTGGGGCTGTGCTCACAGGTCCCACATCCAACCGCGTTGGGTTGGACTTAGCTGAGCAAAGCGGCTGGGTAGTTCCCTGACCCCTTCCCACAAACCCCAGAGCAAAAACAACCCTAGAGGCAGCTGAGTCACAGGAGCCTCCTCCCGGATCCTGCTGGGGCTCTGTTCTTGGGATTTTACTGCATATTCTAAAAAAACAAACTAACTTTGTTTCTTTTTGCATCAAATATGGAAAGGACTTATCCACTCTCTCAGTGTCACACACGTTCAAACACAGATATCTCCTTTCCCTCCCACCGACTCCACCACCTCCCATCTCCACCAATCCATCACCTACACCACTTCCATCACTCAACCAATTCCATCATCTCCACCACTTTTATTACTGTCATCAACCCCACCACCTCCATCAACCCCATCACTCAGACTGTCTCCATCGCCTTGACCACCTCCACCATCTCCATCAACCCCATCACTCAGACTGTCTCCATCGCCTTGACCACCTCCACCATCTCCATCAACCCCATCGCCCATATTGCCTCCATCACCTCGATCAAATCTACCACCTCTATCACATATACCCTCTCCATCACCCCAACCAACTCTACCATCCACCATTTCTGTCATCGCCACCATCTCTGTTACTTTAGTTACCACCTCTGCCCGTGTCTACCGCATGGTCTACTACTATTGCCTGTATCACTACCAACTCCATCACTTGACCAAATATCTCTATCATCATCCGGAAAAACACACACAAAAACATCTCTACCCTATATGCTATCTCCATCATTACAACCTTTTCTGTCACCTCGACCATTTTACTGCCTCAACTCTGCAACTCCCACCACCTTTATCGCCTGCTCCTCACTGCCTCTGCCATCATCAACTCCTTCACTTCTTGCCTGCTGACCTCCTCCTCATTGACTCTGCCACATACACTGAAGACAAGTCATCGATCTTCACCGAGATGTCCACAAGTGCTCCTTCTCTACCTGTAGCAGCATCACCACTGTCACTGTCTACTTCACTGCCACATTCTCCACAGCGATTTTATTCACTTTTAACACCATCTCCACCACCTCCATCACCACCATCATCACCTCCACCATCACCACCACCATCACCTTCACTGCCACTATCATCACCTCCACCACCATCACCTCCACTGCCACCATCATCCCCCATCACCTCCATAATCCACCATCATCACCTCCAACACCGCCATCATCACCTCCATCACCACCATCATCACCTCTGTCACCAGCTAACCACCATGCATCGATCCAAGTCTACTAAGAACTTGACTTAGGACTGTTTGGTGGTGTGCACACCTTTAAGCCCAGCCCTCAGGAAGCAGAGACAGGCAGATCTCAGTGAGTTTGAGGCCAGCCTCAAACAAAGAGAGTTCCAGGACAGCAAGGCTACACAGAGAACTTCTGACTTGAAAAACAAAAACAAAAGCAAAGACAAACAAAAGAACTTGTCTTAATAACAAAATCCAGTCAGATATTTTCTTTGCTTAAAAATAAATTATCTATTTAGTGTTAGCATGTGGGAGCAGGGGCATACAAATGAGCTATGGTGTACTTGTGGTGGCCAGAAGATAACTTTTGGAATCTGCTCTATCCTTCCACCTTTACATGGGCTCCAGGAATTGAACTCGTGATACGAGGCTGACACAGCAAGCTCCTTATCCACTGAGCCATCTGGCTGACCCCAGCTATAAATTTTCTATTCCAGAGTCATAAGTGTTTCTCTCCAAAAGGCTGGAGGCTTAGGAGTCTGGTGTGGTGGTTCTGGGATGGAAAGGTCATTTGAAAGATTCAAATTTAGTTCTTAATTTTATGACCAGGAACACTGAGGCCTATTCTATGCCAAGCCCACACACTTACTGGTTGGTCCTCTCCAACATGCCATGCCTCTTTATGCCTCCAGGTCTGCCCAGGTTATTTCCTTCACCTCTGGTGTGGTTGACCCCTCTCACTGGGGGCCTCTTCTGAGCTCCAGTCTGAAGAAGCAGGACTGCGTTTGTCAGGGTAAACAGTCAAATAGGGTTCCCTAAGGGCAAACAAAGGCAGCTACTATCTCCGTGGCCATCAATGGGCCATACTGAGAAGATACTGGGCCCCTGTAGAGCGTGAGTCAAGCCTCCTTAGCGACCAGATATCCTTTTCTAGACACCTCGAAGAGGTGATGGTGAGCTAGACAGCCATACTCAACACCCGTGGTTTTGACTTCAGCTTCCTCAGAAAGTCCTGGCAGTTGCTCTGATTCTGTGAGTCTGCCGAGGGGCCCAGAAATGCGCATTTCACACGCTCCCCATGGGCTCTGGCTGTGGAGAGCCTAAGCAGACCTTCCATGCCATGGTGTTTGCTGGTTTAATTTGTCTTAAGTCCCCAACGACCGCCCTATCTGAGCTCCATGAGGACAAGAACTTGTGGCTATCATGTTCAGCACACTGCCTAGCCTAAACTGAATTAACATCTAAATCTGAAAATAAAGGTATATATGGCCTCTGACCCCAAGCCTTGTACAGCTCCTTAGGTCTCCTTAATCATAGCCCCGGCTCCTTTAAGTGTGCGTGGAGACGCCGGGACCCTCGGTCTCTGACAGCACTGAAGAAAAAAAAAAAAAAAAGGAAAAAAAAAAAGCCTTCCTCTCGGGAGCGGGAGGAAACATCTAGGAGGGGGAGGAGGCGCGGCCAGAGCCTGGAGCCCCGAGCTCGAGCGGACGCCCCGCCCCGCCCAAGCCCCGCGCCCAGCGCCCCTCGCCTTGCAGCGGAGTGCTGTGCCCGGGGCGGGCCGGGCCGGGGCGGGCTCGGGTGCGGTGGACCGGGCGGCAGTGGGACTTCGACAGACGGACCCGCGCGGCACGCAGCGACCAGCCTCGGGCTCCACGGTGGAAGATGCACAGAGCAGGTAAGAACCCGCGCCACCTTCCGCACCGGCGGCAGGCTGCTCAAGTGGAGCCTGTGGAACCGGGGGTCCCTTCTCCAGGAGCCCAAGAGTTGGGATGTCCTGACCCAGGCACTCCGCCGGTTCCCCCGAGGAAGATCCCCTCGGAAACAGAGGACACCCCTCCCTCCAAAATGACCTAGTCGTAACCCCCCCCCCCCCCCCCCCCCCCCCCCCCCCCCCCCCCCCCCCCCCCCCCCCCCCCCCCCCCCCCAGTCCCTCCTCTCTCCCCTCTGGGTCCCAGCAGGTCCTCGCTCGCCCTTTGGTGGCCGCGCCTTGCCCCGGGGCGCATCCGCTACGCTTCCCCGACGCCAGAATCTGTTCTGGTACTCTAGGGCTCGACACACCCAACTCGGCCGTCAGACGCCGGGAGCTCTGTGGCTGAGCTAGGAAGTCTGAACTGTTTGCTTAGGCTCACCCCTCTTAAAACTCCCTGCCGGAGCTCCACTGCCGGACCGAGGCGGGGATCGAGGGGTTAGCCCCTCCAGGCTCATCAGCGGCCCTCGCACCCTACCCCTCTCGCGTACCATTCTGTGACTCAGACTTCACCGGGTCAGCGAAACCCAAAAGTGTTCTCAAAGAAATTTAGCGATCTCTGCCGAGGAGTACCATTTAGCAGATTGGGAAAGTGAGCCACAGCCAGATGGGCGGTGCCTGGAAGCTGGATTCCCAGCTGCGCCCGTGCCTGGGGAAGCTAGAAAGTTCCCAAAGCTGGAGTCTGCTAGTGTCTAATCCTAGCTAATGAGACCCACCTGCTCCGGGATGTCTGCCCTGCTTCTTTTACTGCTACCATTGCACACAAGGGAAGCCCCTTCCCCACCCAGCACCCTGCCCAATGCCACACTCCCAACACACATTCCCAAAGAAACAGGAAGCCACCATTTTGGCTGTCTTGGAATCATATCCTGCTGCTGCTGCTGCTGCTTGTGGTGGTGGTGGTGAGGCTTTTTTCTTTTTAAGATTGTCTTACTAGAAACAGTCATTGTCTTGGGAGTAAGGTGCGGCTAGAGACACTGGACTGGTCTTACAACAGACCGAGGAGTGGAGCCGCCACCTCCCTGTGTCCAGGATTCAGTGTTGCTGGGGGTAATTAACGTGGGACACAGAACTGGGGGCCATGAGCAGGAGTGTCACTTTATGGGTGTGAAGAGCACTGGAACAGGGTCCCCAGGGTCTGGTCGCTCACTGTTGTCTGGGGAATGTTGCCCTCTGTGGTGCTGGCACGGTCTGGACAGAGATAGGCTGGCTTTCCCTGCCCTCCTAACAAAACTGCTTTGTAACAATGGAGAGAGCCAACCCAGCTTCCCCACATTTTCCTGCAGGAGGCCGGAGCAGGCCCTCCTTCTCTGGGAGTCTGGAAGATGGGGGCAGTCCTAACAAATTGAGAGGTAGGTTTGCTCCCAGAAAGCCTTTGCGGTGGACACCTTTAGCTGTCCTGTAATTTGTTTCTGTAGACCAGATTCTTTATTCAGTGCGGCAACCTCACACTGACTGACTGGTGGATGCCATGCCCGCCCCCTTCTCCAGGGCTCCCTGAGGCTGGATCTCAAAGCCACCACCTGCTTGTGTGACCCTGAGCAGGTTCCTCAGTTTATCTCTCTGACAAGTCAGAATCTATCTCTGATTTGTCACTAGACCAGAACAGGGGCCATCCTACGCAACCAATGAATACCAACTCATGTTTCTCAGGAACTTAAAATGAATTAGTTACCACTAGGATATGCTTTTCCCATCAGTTTAGTTAGTATCCACAGCAACCTGATGATGGACAGTCGAGGAGTACTGACCTGTTCAGGGACCAAGACAGGCCAAGATGGGCCATTCAGTTTCAGACAACCCCCCACCCCGCGCATCCTTTTTTTTTTTTTTTTTCATCCAGGCCTAACTTGTTGGGGATGTTTGCCTCTTGACTTTGTTGAGTGATTTTTGTCTGTTAGCTTCCTTGAACTTTCAATGGTTCCATGAAAAGCTGGATAGTTCTTCCTTTCCCCCAAAAGGAAGCTTCCAGAAGCAAAGATATGTGAACGAGATCACACAGCTGTATGTGGAAGGGCTTGGACCAGACCCCAGGCCTCTCCCTACTCCGTCTCCCACGATCTCCTTGGGAAGTGCCCTGTTGTGGATCACTGGACAAGCTTAACAGCATCCTAATTAGAAACCAGCAGGCTTAGCTTGGACTTTCCAGCAGGCACCTAGGAATGGATGTTAAATTAAGATGCATTGCGAGGTGAAATTGGAAGATAATTGCTCTTGCAACATATGGTCCTGAGTGTTCCGGGGTCAGTGGAGGGAACGGCAGGTGAAACAGACTTGGGGACAGGAGTCAGAGTGTCAAAAGATGCTGCAAGAAGCTCCCTGAGTTGGAAGAGCTAGGGAAATTAACTCTTTGGTCCAGTCCCTTCCCTCTACAGGTGGAGAAACTGAGGCATGGGAAGGGGGGGGGGCTTGGCCAAGGTGACACCTCCAGTTAGTGGCTTAGCCAGGAAGGGAGCTCCCTGTCCAGGGCTCCTTCCCAGACTTCATCTAGCCTGACTCGTGCATGGCTGGGAGGGAGCAGGAGGCATGAATGTGTGAGTGACAGATATTTAATTAAAATAGAGAAAGTAGCAGCGAGTACCAACAGCGGGTGATTTGTATCATCAGGCACTATTGAAATATTCTTTCTTCCTATGCCTGTCCCTTAGTGAGCAGTCTGCCTAAAGGGGTACTCTGCATTCACACCATCCCCAGGGGTGGCAAATTACCAGGAGTCATGGCTTCAGCGACTTGGCTAGGGCACACTGCCTGTAGGGAGAGAGAAGGCCCCTGGGAGCCAGAGGGTGCAACAGCCAGGCCCATGCTTGGTTCCACATCAGGAAGTCAAGCTGAGCCTATTGCTCAGCTCAGGAGCAACCCCAACGCTGGCTTCCCCCGTACCTCTCAAGCCCTAAAGCTCAGCAACTGGGTCTGCTCATGCCTCCGGTCTCCGCACACACTGTCACCTCTGCTGACTTCTCTGTCTCAATGTTTTTGTCTGTTGTGGTCCCAGTCTCTTAGCATGTCCTCCAGGGCTGCTCAAGATGGCAAACTCCATCTTGGAAGCAGGTGCTTCTTCAGTCAGAGTAACATCAGCTAGGGCGGTGGGCCAGAGCCAGCCAGGCTGTGCTCCATCAGCTAGGGCGGCAGAGGAGCGAGCATGCGTTCTTGCATACAGGCTTGCAGTCTTCATCCCGCTCAGGCTCCTTTGCTGTGCAGGGGCCCTGGGACTCCCTCCTGGGCCCCATCCATGGCTTCTGTTACATCCCACCATGTCTGCCTGTAACGGGCCTGCCTCCGGGACCCGGAGCCCACTGGAAATCTCTACTAGGTGTGTGGTAAGTAATTCGTTTGGACTTGTGCACACTGAAATTCTGGGTCTCCCTTCCTAGCCCTGGCCGCCTTGGCTGTTGCAACTTGGCTCTTCTAGGTGCTCAGGGTTAAATTTCAGCATGATCTGGGAACTTTTCTCTCTTCCACATCGTCTGTTCCTCACACACATCCTCCCTCTCGGTTCTGTTTCATCATTGGAATCTGATTCCTTGTCATGCTGACCTGGCCCAGGCTCCATCACTACTGCCTGGAGTAGCGTGAGAGCCTCCTTACTAGACCCTCCTGTCCATCCCCGATCCCATCCATTTCACCGTGCTTAGCCTGCGTGTGTGGGTCCTCATGGTTAAGCCCTGCTGTCCAGCCTGCTCCTCGGGCCCTTGAAAAACAGCCGTGGAGACCCTAAGCCTCATCTCTTGTCCCCTTCCAAAAATGCTGGCTTCCTTCTCGTTCCCTGGACACACTGATGGGTCCCAGCTTCTTTTCCACATCTTTACTGTCCCCTCAGTGAGATTGGGGGGGTTTGTTTTTTATGTCCAGAGACTCTCAACTAGGACCCATCAGGATAGGAGGACAGTAAATATTATATCGCATGGAACTGGAGTAGAGAAAATTGAGTGGGAATGGATTGGAGCCAGCTAGTCACACTCTAACAGATAGTCACACTCTAACAGATAGTCACACTCTAACAGATAGTCACACTCTAACAGATAGTCACACTCTAGCCAGCAAGCTGCAGTCAGACCCAGACCACACCTCACCTGACAAGCTGCTCCTAGTTTCTCTGCCTTGGTTTCCATGGATTTCCCCCTTCTCGCTGATACTGGGCTCCTGGAGCACCACTGAAGGGGAGATATTCTATAGGGAAAGGAGAGGCAGAGGCTGGACTTGGAAGTAGAAGATCCAGCTTCTCTCCAGGGCTGCTCTGCATCCACCGAGTGACTTCTCGCCAGCCAACACCAGTGAGGGGCAAGACAAAGTGTCTTTGGTGGCAGCATCTCCTGATCTCCGAGGAGACATGCAGAAGCATCGTGGCTCCCGCACGGTGCAGGAGCGAAAGATGCGAGTGCCTGTCATTCCTCGGGCTCCCGTGCAGAAGGTATTTTCTTGCAGGATCACGCCTCAGACCCTACCATAACCTTTTTCAAGGAACAGGCGCCCACAGATCAATAGCTTGATTGGATGAAGGATGGGTTGGGAGTGGGGGCAATGCAGCCAGGGTGACAGCCATTTTTCACAGCTTGTCTGTTCCTCGGTCATGTCTCATGGAGCCCGTGTGAAATGCCACCTGTTAGGATGAGAAATGGGAGCCCCCACCCCTGAAGAATAAGTCTTGCCGATATCTGACTCCTGGTGTGAGCTGGCAGCTGTCTCAAGCGTATACCAGATAGGGCTGGACTCATGCTGGGAAGATAAAGGGGGCAGGAAGGATGTCCCACCCCACAGCAACAGGTACTCTGGTCTGAACAGTTCCTTTCATGCAAATGTCAACAAGGTCTTCTGTCTTCACAGAACCCCCAAGGGGAGATAAAGGGGGAAAATCTATTTACTGTCCCCATTTTACAGGTGGTAACTGAGACTCAGGTCTATAGCTCCTAAGCAGCCAAGCCAGGGTTTGAACCCAACTCAGCTGTTACCTAACAGTGACCAGTGTCATTTTGTTAAACTCCAATATCTATAAATTAATAATTATACATATATAATTATTATACTAATTTGATAAATATTTTTCTAAAGTAGGGATCATCTGGACTTGATAACTCTGGTAGTTCTGACACCTGGCCAGGCCTGTAGGTTGATGTGGATGACCTTGGGGTGGTTGGAGTTAGTGAGATTTGGTGAGGTTTTTGATAGTGGTGTCTTCTTTCTCTCTTGCCTTCGACATCCTCCTGCATCCCACCACGGTATCCTATACTAGGGAGCAGATTACCTGATACATTTGGGCATCACAGGGTCTGTGCAGTCTTGAATGTACCATCCTGTCCTCCGAATGATAGGGCCCCGACATTTGTGGAGCACGATACTGACTTTGGCTTCAGACATACTGGCACTGAGGTGTCCATGGGACAGGGTCACAGAGTTTGAATCAGAGGTTAGTTGCCAGTACTGAGCCCCAGGCCTGTGGCTGGTGAACAGAGATAACTCTATTTTATCCCAAGGTCTTCTTGTGAAAAAGAATATCAAAAAGCTCGCTCAAATGACCATAGATGCTCCTTCATTGACAGCAAAGTTACAGTCCCATAAAGTCATCCTAAGTCATAAACACCAGATCAGAGTGCATGCCACACACTTAACCTCCCGGCCACGCTAGCTCAACTGTGCTCAGGACCCTGCCTTTGCCTGCAGCTCGGTTGAATCATTCCCCACAAGAGCACTTTATACTCACAGCCTGGGTGTCTAGTGTGGCTCACTGGATACTGCATTGAAAGTGAGACACAGAGTTTGTTTTTCAAACCATCATAAAGTCCAGTTGTCAGGCTGAACTTTACTCAAATAATAATATTTGGGCGTGTGGGGGGTGGGTGTAGGTGTCATTTACCTTGTCTCTTAAGTCAGAATCTCTCACTGGCTTGGAGCTTGACAAGTAGACGATGCTGACTGACCCTGAATCCTGCAGCTCCACCCGCCTCACTTACTTCCTTGGAGCTTCGATTGCAAGCTCACCCAGGCGACATCTGGCTTTTTTATGCGGATTCTGGGTATCGAACTTGAGTCTTCATGCTCGCATAGGAAGCACTGGGTTAGCTGGCCATCTCCCCGTGTCCCCTCTTTTGGAGACAGCCCTTCTATAAGTGACCTTGGACTCCCGGTCCTTCTGCCTCTCAGGTTCTGAGATGACAGGCGTGCCTGCTGTGCCCTGTGATGTTTGGATATTTGGAGTTGAGTAAAATGTAGTGTGGCCTTTGTTGTTGCTGCCGTTAGTTTGTTTTTGAGACAGGGTCTCACTGTGTAACCTTGTGGTCCTGGAACTCTCTTTACAGACCAGGTTGGCCTTGACAGTAGGGATCTGTCTGCTTTGAGCATCAGTACTAAAGGTGTGCCCTGCCTTACCTGCCTGGGTAAATCAAACTGTGAAAGTCACTTTTACCTACTTCTATTTCACTTTATTTTTTCAATATGATGTTTCTCTGTGGATGGATGCTGTACTTTTGGACTCAAATGATCTTCCTGCCTCAAGGTTTTGTTTTTGTTTTTTTGAGTCAAGGTTTCTCTGTAGCTTTGGTGTCTGTCCTGGAACTAGCTCTTGTAGACCAGGCTGGCCTCAAACTCCCAGAGATCTACCTGCCTCTGCCTCCTGAGTGCTGGGATTAAAGGCATGCGCCATTACCGCCTGGCCCTGCCTCAAGTTTTTAAGTAGATAGGGTTCTTCTTGGGATGGATCACAACACTTGACATTTATTTTGTAACATGACTGTGAGAAGATTAAAAGTATGGATCTGGGCATGATGTCGCATCCCTGTAATCTCAGACTCAGGAAACTGAGGTAGGATCAGGAGTTTGAAGCCAGCCTACGCTACTTAGTAGGACTTTCACATGTGTCACATACATGTGTCACATATGTCTATCACACGGAGTGATAGATGTGGCCCTCAGTTAGAGCTGATGGTAGTAGCTGTTAAAACACATAACTGGCTCAGATGCTGAGGGAGGGGCTTTGTTTGCAGAGAGAACCCCAGTCCTCTGCTACATCTCCTCCTGGGTCAGGAGCCGGACCGCCATGTGGAGCTGCCGTCATGCCTAGACCTGAGCAAGGACAGACAGAAGATGAAGCCTGTCCGGGGGGGAGCGGGGATTCAAGCCTATTTGAATATTCCGAAGTGAAGTATGAGCATGAAATTCCATGCCTGAGAAGTTCATTTTGCTGAAGTGTAGACTGAGGCGTGAGGACCAGGCAGGGAGGCCTGGAAAGCAGGCCCTGCTAGTTGCTGAGGAGAGACACAGGACTCGGACCTCAGAAACTGTGCCATTGGTCTGTTTCTTGTCTTAACATGTCCTACGTCATTCTCCAAAACTTCCCAGGGGTTCACCTTCTCCTGGAGGCTCCCAATCTTGGCAATTATCCCTGGCTAACTCCTGATGTGCGTGTATTCTGCACACATCTTTTATCCACCAGCCTGCAGGCCTCAGCATCCTTGAGGGGCATAGGCATGTGCCGCTACCTATGCTGTTACATCTATTTCCTCTCTTCCATGATATTTGGGGCTCCTCGCTGGACACTCCAGAAACATGCAAACACTCTCAGTCAAAGCTCGCTACAGTCATATGTTCTTGGTGTGTCGTTCTTGGAGGGATGAATGACGGCTGTTCAGCAGTAACATCCAAAGGGGCTACAGCTCTCTCTGTTATTCCAACTCCCCAACGGACTCTCTGCTGGAGCTGGTGAAAACCTCTCATTGGTAGTGCTGGCCTTATGCTTAGGGTGCTGATGAATACCAGCTCTGTGAGGACCCCCAGGGCCTGGCTGTCCAGTTCGTCTTTTTCTCATGGTGGCAGGACACACAGAGATCATTCACTACGTAGTGTTGGGTGAATGGATGGAAAGATCTTGGCACATCATTCAAGGCACACAGGATACCGTTCAGCCGGTTCTTGTTAGCTGGACTGTGGAGGAAGCTCTGTACCCCACTCACAGAATGAACTGTTAATATTAGGTCAAGGATTTTCTGGTTTTCAGATAGGGTCTCAGGTAGCCCAGGCTGGCCTTGAACTCACTATGTTGCTGAGGATGACCTTGAACTTTTGATCTCCCTGTCTCTACCTCTCCAGTGCTGGGATTACAGGCTCACATCATGCTGGGCGGGGAGCAAACTTGGGGCTTCCTGTACGCTAGGCAAGCGCTTTACTAAGGCGGCTACATCTCTAGCCCTGCTAAAGGATTTCGAGGATGTGGTAGAGGAAATGAAAGTCTGAGACAGGCTGGGCAGTGGTGGCACACGCCTTTAATCCCAGTACTCGGAAGGCAGAGGCGGGAGGATCTTTATGAGTTCGAGGTCAGCCTGTTCTACAAGAGCTAGTTCCAGAACAGACTCCAAAGCTACAGAGAAACCCTGTCTCACAAACAAACAAACAAACAAACAAACAAACAAAACCAAAACAAAACAAAAAAATTTTTGAGACAAGCCACAGAGCTGGGAACACTCCTCCATTCTCCCTTCACCAGGCTATATCAAAAGAGTCTGAGTTTAATTGTCTGGGTTTCTTTTTCTCCTTTTCTCTGTTTCTGCCCTTTAGATTCACCCAAACCACCAGTTGCTCCCAAACCGAAGGTTACCACCAGTCCTTCTTCGCCAGCAGCCAAGTTTCCACCGTCACCCAGACCTGACAGTTTCCCCAGTCCTAACTTCATGTCCAGGGGCCCCAAACCTCCCATCGCTCCTAAGCCCAGGCTGGCTGGCCCCGGTGAGTGTGGCACTGGTGTGTACCTGAACAACAGCCTCGGCAAATGCAGCAATGGGAGGCTGCCCTGCAAGGACCGGGACCTGTGTGATGGGCACCACTCCAGCCTGAACTGTTCTGAGTTGGAGACTGATGAGGAATACATCATGGTCCCCAGGGCCCCACAGAGAGAGGATGCTCCCATGGATGGGGCTTCTGGGGAGCAGGGGATCGAGGAGGAAGCCCAAGAGCATGGTACAGAGCAGATGGGGACTGAGGGGGACCTGGAAGTCCCAGACGAGGAGGCACCAAGCAGAGACAACGAGGAAGACATGGGCCACACTCCGGAAGGTGAAGAAGACTGTGATCCTGATCCCGAGACCCCAACAGCCCCAGATGAAGGGGTGCTAAGCAGAGATCGTGAGGGAGATGGGGAAGACGGTGACCAGGAGCCAGGAATGGAGGAGCAGCCCATGAGTGAGGAGGAGGAGGCAGAAGAGCACGTGTACAGCCTTGATGATAGGGCCCCCCGGGATGAAGAGATCGTTCTCACACATGTCAGCTCTGAGTCCTCTGAAGTTCCCTGTTGGGAGCCAGGGCCCCCCGAGACTCCTGGGGAAGTAGAAGTGGATAGTAACGATGGATATAACAACACAGAACCTGGGGAGCCCCACCAGGACACTGAACAGGACACAGAGGATGCCAGTGAGCTATCCCCTGAAAATGGGGAGGTGCCCCCAGATATCCAGGAGCAAGAGGTGGCAACTGACAGCCCTGAGGTCTTTGAGGAGGACTGTGAAGATGCTGCAGGAGGCAGGGGCCAGGCAGAGCAGGAGGAACCACCCGCTTGCGATGAGGAAGCCTACAATAGAGAAAATTCAGCAACCACCATGCAGGTAGGGGAGGACTCCGGAGAGGGTGGAGAGCCTGGGCAGGAGGACCCTGCTGAGGAGAACTGCCAGATCATCCCCTTTGAGAGCGTCAGCATGGAGGAGGATTTCTCATCCACACTCACAGAAAGTCCCTACGAACTCTTCCCAACTGAGAGCACCTCCTTCTGCAATGATATCTGTTCCCTTTTGGAGTCAGCCAAGGGGCAGGAGCCAGTGTGCGGAGAGGGGGCTCCTGGTACTGATCCTTCACTTAACAAGCACGAGTCCCTGCAGGATGGAGCTGGAGATGCACCCCCTGTCCCCGATGTGGTGGTTGTACCAGAGAATGAGGATGCCTCAGACGACGCACTCAGCAGTCCCTACGTGATGGGCGCTGGATTGCTGAGCCTCGGAGAGGGAACACAGTCAGACACTCAGGCTACGTCAGGCACTCGAAGTGGGTACAGCACCTGGGAGGAAGGGGACTCTGAGGGTGGCCTGGTCCCAGTGGACAGGAAGAATATTGCCACAAGGGCCCGGCCCCACTCTGGGAAGGTGGCTGGTCACGTTCCAGAAACTGTTCTAGAAGAAATAGGACCAGAAGCCTGTTCATCAGCTGTGGGTACTGGAGACGCCAGTGAGGCATTGAGAAAGATAGGTGTGTTGCCAGAGGGAAAGCCCCCTGAGTCTGGCCGGGCCTTGCCAGCCAAGCCCAGGGCATTCACTCTGTACCCAAGGTCCTTCTCTGTGGAAGGCAGGGAGAGTCCCCTGTCTTTGTTCCGGGAGCCAGAGGGGGCTGGGCTGGACGGCCACCGAGTGAGGAAGAAAGAAGACAGCCTCTCTCTGCCAGGCGCCATTGGCTCCTCTGGCAGCTTCTCACAGCGCAGCCACCTGCCATCCAGTGGCACCTCCACACCATCCTCTGTGGTTGACATCCCGCCCCCTTTCGACCTGGCCTGCATCACGAAGAAACCCATTACTAAGAGCTCCCCTTCACTCCTGATAGATGGCGACACCCATGACAAGGCCTCCAAGAAGAAGAAATCCTCCTTCAAGCGCCTTCTGGAGCTGACGTTCAGGAAGAAGTCGGAGAATAAGGTGCATATGGACATGAACCTGTCGTCTTCCAGGTCCTCCTCTGAGTCCAGCTACCACGGCCCAGCCAGGGTCCTGGAACTTGACCGCAGGAGCCTCAGTAACTCCCCACAGCTCAAGTGTCGCACTGGGAAGCTCCGCGCCTCTGACTCCCCCGCCTCCCTCATCTTCTACAGGGACAGCAAGAGGAAAGGGGTCCCCTTCAGTAGGACGGTGTCCAGGGTGGAGTCCTTCGAAGACCGCTCCCGACCACCCTTCCTGCCCCTGCCGCTCACCAAGCCACGGTCCATTTCATTCCCCAATGCCGACACTTCGGACTATGAGAATATTCCTGCCATGAACTCGGACTATGAGAACATCCAGATCCCGCCTCGCAGGCCGGCGCGGGCCGGCACGTTCACAAAGCTGTTCGAGGAACAGAGTAGAGCCCTGTCTACGGCAAATGAAAACGATGGCTACGTGGACATGAGCAGCTTCAACGCCTTTGAGAGCAAGCAACAGAGTTCAGAGCAGGAGGCCGAAAGGTACGTGAGGGGCAGGTCCTTTCTCAGACTGTGGGCCTGACTGTCTGAGGCAGCTAAGGTGCAGGGTGGGATGGACTTGTTTTGTAGCCTCTGATTCTTCCTAGTTGTGTGACTTGGGTGTGTGACTCTACCTCTCCAAACCACTGTCGGTCACTTCACCTGTGAAAGGGGGTTCATGTTTCTCACACTAGAATATTAGACTACAGTATAAAACTGCTGATTATTAAGAGGACAGTTCTCATGTCTAAGGGAGACTGCTTTCACACACACACACACACACAGAGAGAGAGAGAAACCAAGAAAGAAGGTTCTGGAAGCTTGCCAAACTAAATATCTTTCATCATCAGGAAAATACCCTAATTGATTGATACCTTCTTATTGTGTACACATGGAACTAGAAAAGACAATTTATTTAAACTGTCCAAAGAGCTCACAGTGCCTTGAGCTCAGTTTCTGAATAGAAGTCTTGAAGAGTTACATTTAAGCTGAGGAAAAAAAAAAACCTGGATTGCTTTGAAAGCGGGAGCGGAACACTGTGGAAATCAAACAATAGTGGGGTTTTCTGCCTCCCTTCCCTCCAGCTAAAAGCCCCCCATCCCCCACAGCTTACCTGGACTGGCTGCAGCTTCGACAGGACACTTTGCCCTGTGTGCTTGTACCGCTCGTTGACAGTCCCCAGTACAGGAGCCCCAGGGTTCTTTCTTGTGTGGGGACCAAACCAACCTGCCTGCCTGGTGACTGCAGCCAGGAACATCTGCGGAGCTTCAAGGGAGCTAAAGAGAGACATGGCTGCTGCTGGCCTGGAGTAGACTGCAAAGGTTTCCCAGCTTCCTGCTCAGGAGTCTCCATGTGCTTCCCACATGGGTCCCATGGCCTCCCAGTTCTTCCTGTGACATGGAGGTTTGTTTACAAGAATGACAGCAGACACCAGCCCTGGAGAGGGATAGCATTTAATGTGGAGGGGGAGAGGGGGAGAGACTGGACCTGGATGATTTATTTCATTAATGATGTCACACGGCCCCAGCTAGGTCCAGCCTCTTTCCACCTCTTAGCGCTGGTGAAAACAAGACCATTTGAAGCACAGAATCCTCAGGCGTAACATGCATTTGCCCAGCTAGCTGGTTCTTGACTTTTCCTAGCCGCTGGGAACTCACTACTTCCCAGCATTCCCTTGGACTGTGAATAGTAGGAAGTTCTGTTTTGCTTTGTCTCTTTGTGTAGCCCTGGCTGTCCAGGAACTCACTCTGTAGACCAGGCTGGCCTCGAACTCAGAGATCTGCCTGCCTCTGCCTCCTGGGTGCTGGGATTAAAGGCATGCGCTATTACCGCCTGTTTGCCCCCCCATTTCCCATCCTCACCCTGTTCACACCACCTCTTGGCTTCGCTCGAGGCAGATAAGCTGGCTGGTTTTATCAAAGATTAAGATCCACTTCTGTGGAGTCACAGTTTTATTGTTGAAGGCAGATTTGCTGTGGAAAACCGGAGGTCCGAGAGGAAAAGGGACTTGCCTGAGATCTCACCACAAGTTTGGGGGGGGGGGAGTTTGTGCCGAGACTTCTTGACTCTTGACTTAAGAATTTGCAGTGAATTAAGCTAAGGGAGGCAGAACTCCACAGGTAGTGCCTTCCCCTTTAGTGTGTACAGATGATGCCCCACGGGGTTGAGTGATACACAGGTGCTTGGTGGTTTGCAAAGGCCATTGCCTTCTTCAGTGCTTTCTCCTTCCCCAGATATAAAAGGTTCACAGTAGGGAATAAAATGCCTGAGAAAATGCTAATGGTGCCGGGTCTGGACTCTCCTCTGTGTGCCAGGCGGTGTGCTGGCTGCTTTACTTGTTGGCTTACACCTGAGGCTGCAGCCAGGGCCTGGCCGGAAGGATCCTGACCTATCTATTCTGAAGTGCAGCGGCATCCCAGCCCCTCTGATGCTGCTGTTCCTCCAAGGGCCTGTCTGGGTGACTCCAAATGTCTGTCATTCAGAAAGCTCAGTTCTCTTCATTTCCTGTTGGGAGACAGATGAAAACAGAGAAGAAAATCCCTGCTCCGGGCACAGCAGGCCTGGGCAAGTGAGAGGCCCAGGATGGTGTGGGGCTTCCCCTGCATAGGCGTTGTGAGTGAGGCAGAGGGCACACGGAACACAGGGGCAATGGGGTGCCTGGGGTTGGAGAGCGGATGAGGCCGGTGGAGAAGAGGCATTGCCTCCTGCCTCGTCTAGAGTGGGGGTCTGAAAACTGAGAGCTCTGAAAGGAGACAGGACAGAGCCTCTGGAGAAACAGCCTGACCAAGGTCCTGGACAGAGCTTAGGAAATGGCTATGGGCCCGGCGTCTGTCCAAGTCAGTTCATCTTCACCTCAAAAAGGGGTAAAGGAAACTTGGTGTGACTGGGGGTTGTGGCAGGTGGGGGTGAAGTAAGTGGACCCGTTCTTATGAACAGAAAATACTAGTAAAAATTAGATTTTAGAAAGTATATTAACTTCGGAGCAATCTGGCTTGAGATTGTTACTTGTCAGGCTATGAACCTCAGGCCTGGTATATGAATCAGGTAGAGGCTGGCTCTGGCCACTCAGAGTCAACTTACCCAGAGGAGTCGGAGTACTTAAAAGGCACAGAGACCTGTCCCCCAGAACAAGACTACTTTCCACTGAAAGTGTGTCCATCCAAGAAACGGGGCTCACCTGGGCGCTTATAGGTCATGGCTTCAGACCTGAAGCTGGCACAGCCTGGGCTGGGGGAGGTGGGGAGAGTTCCTCTTTGCAGTTGCTTCCTTCTGGTTCCCCAGCACAGAGACAGCGTTTGAGCGGGGAAGTAATAAGCCCCCTGTTATTTCACCAAGTGCAAGTGGGAGTTTGTAACGGAGTTTGCCAGCTCTTAATTTGAAATGTATCCCCTATGGATACATATTTTTTTTCCTGAACAGATTCTCTTTCAAGCAGGATGCTATGTGGTCTCAGCAGTCAGGAGTCTCTGTTGGGGTCTTGCATGCTTCCCACAGGATCTATGGTTCACTGATCCAGTTCTCAGGCTGGGAACTGAGCTGGGTTTCACTGGTGGCGTGGTACTTTTGAGCCGGGAAAAGAACTCTCCTTTGTTAAGTGACCAGTCTGAGATTACAGTCCCGGGTGCTTCCCATGTCATTAGAGGCCGATGTGACCTAGCATGCAGCACGGGACCCTGTGCTAAACACCCCATTTCAACCTGCCTGGTCTTCCTGCTTCTTGTATGTTGATGAGCTGGCTTCCGTCAGCCTTGTGCCTCAGAACAGGTTGTCCCTTGGTGTCATTTGTCCTCAAGGTTTACTGTGGAAATACTCAAGTCACTAAAAAGCTCCAGGTTTGATGGCGACTTGTCCTTGCTCCCACTCCCTAAGTCCTGCTCCACCCTTGCTGCAGGGCTGACCGTCTCTTCTCCCTCTGCCCATGTGTCACACAATGTTCTGCTCTGGGGACATTGACCTGTCCCCAGATACCCGGGAGGTGCTGCTGGGCATGTAGACGTCTCAGCCATGCCATCCTGTGTCTGCGGCCCTCCTGATGCTTGCCAGCCTCGTGACAACAAGTCTGAATCACGGCCAAGTGATTCGTAAGCATTTGCTGTTAAGTGGTAGGGGACCAAGGTCAAGTCTTATGGATACAGGATTTGAACTTGGTTCCAGAGATGCTGCTTCTGGGAGGAAGGATCAGGGTCCTTCACCATGGGTGTGCCTCTCTCTCTCTCTATTTCTCTCTATTTCTATTTCTCTCTCTCTCTCCTTTTCCGCCTTTGTGTGCCTTGGTCCTCAGGTCTCCATTGCAAGGTCTTAGATTGGGGAACTCTGGCCATGAATTATAGTGTTATCTGCTCTAGTGCTCCCAGGAAGACCCAGGGCTGCAGATAACAGGCTGACGGTACTAATCTAGAGCCCTGGGCAGCACTGCCTCTGACACCAATGCCAAGAACAGAGGTCATGATTCCTTAACTGCACTGGAGCCAGTGCCTGTTACCATGGTGATGGCTAGAGCTGGCTGTATCTATAGCATGCAATCCCCAGTTCCCAATTTCTTATGGGAAGGCTGAGACTTGCTAAACTAATGCTGAATATCCTCTGTCACACAGAGGGTAAATGGCCAAACTCAGGCCTGCCTGAGTCTCCATTATGGGAAGTTTCTACTGCCATTTATTTTTCGTAGTGAAAAGGCCACACTCTGGTGTTGCTGAGACCCTGATTCTTGCTGAGGAGCTCCCTGCAGGAAAGAGGGTGCTCCTCCCTCCCCATTCCCAGTGCTCCTAGCTTGGTGGCCTAGAGGACTCCAGGGGATGCAGAATAGGGATGCGCTTCTCTGTATGATGGCCCGTGGGATTGCAGTGCCTCTGCACCTTATCTATAGACACTGGTGATGTGCTAACAGTGTGCCCAGACATCCTTCCTTGCTCCAGACCATAGTGGAGACCCCTGGTCTCTGGAGGCCACCTCTGCCTGAGAGAAAACCAGGAGCCCTGGGTTTAGGGCCTGCCACCTGTAGAGGATCTTCCTGATCTCTGAGGGAATTTTAGGAGCAGAGTCTGTGTGCTTGTGCCTGCAAAGAGAGTCTTGGGCGTTCTGAGGGACAAGGCTAATTCACTCTGACTCCCCTGTCACAGAGAGCTTCATTCATACTCTGGTGGCAGGCAGAACCTTGCTGTGCTCCGTGTGGATGGGAAGGCTTGGGACAACCAGGGAGAGGCTGCCTTGACTACTAGCTGGTGTTGCCCACGTGAGAAGTTCTATACTGGATCCCATGCTAAGCAATGTGCAGGAAACGGATGGACCAGGGAAGGAGGACCTTGAAGGACAGTGCAGAACAGTGAGATTTCCACCTATGGACAGAGGAGAGGGGCAAGGACAATCGGGAAACATGAGACTAACCAGGTGGTGGTGGGGGAGGCACACACCTTTAATCCCAGTTCATGGGGGTAGAGGCAGGAGGATCTCTGTGAGTTCGAGGCCAGCCTGGTCTACAAAGTGAGTTTCAGAACAGCCATGACTACACAGAGAAACCCTGTCTTGAAAAAAAGAGAGAGAAAGAAAGAAAGAAAGAAAGAAGAGGGAGGAGGGAGGGAGGGAGGGAGGGAGGGAGGGAGGGAGGGAGGAAGATCAGACTCACTGGAAACAGCTAGTTTCCACTGAGAAGCAGCCTCTCAAGGCCTCGATTCTAGAAAACTCTCACCTCGATGGTAGACATGGAGAATGCACAGAGGAAGCTGTTTGAAAGGCTCGAACTCAGATGTGTGCTTTCTCTAATGTCCAGTTCCTATAGAGCTCAGTGGGTTACCCTACTACAAACACCCGTGGGACTTTAGTCCCTTCAGCTCTGTCCAGCTTGTGGGGTAAAGCTGCTCTCAGTGCCTGTGATCTAGCTGGCAGAGGGACACTTGGAGATGGGGGGACCCAGGAGGATCTCAGTGCATTCAGTCCTGGAAGAACAGCCTGTACCTGGGGAGCCATCAGCGGGATGGCAATGGACATGGGAGGTCTGGGGACAGCAGAGCCTGGCCATGAGTCTGGAGGGCTAACTAGGTGACATTGAGGTGGGACGTTAGGTGTGTGGGACAGCTGAGGATGCCTCTAAGACAGGTTGGTGACTGCGAGCACCTCAGGGCTCGGGAAGGCCACTACGGGCTTCATGCAGGACATTGACAGTTTGCTGGCGGACGAGGCCTGGTGGAAAGAGACAGTGGTACTGTGGTCCCTCACAAGATGATGAAGACAGAGCTCACTGTGGTGTGCGTGGTAGGGAGGAATGGACTCTGTCTCCAGGACATATACAGCCCCTCATTCTTCATCACTGGTCAGCTCTGGTGCCCCATAGATGACCCTGCCTGCGTCTTCCTCTTCTTTGGGACAGTCCAGATAAATAAGGCGTGGGTTTGTTTTCCATAAAAGACAGAGGGAGGAATCATAAGAGGTCAAGTCTTTACTATGGATGTTAAAAGAGCGACCTGGATAATAACTCTGAGGTTGGGGGAGGTGAGTCTGCAGGCAGGTGGACCAAGAAGTCCAGCCCAGCAGCCAGCAAGGCCCCTCCAGCCCCAACCAGCTACAGACCCCAGCATCCGTGCAATGTAGTGACTGCAGCCAGTACTTCCAAGTACTTCCATCTCTTCTATCCACAGCCAGGGCTGCAGCCGCCGCCACTGCTCCCTGTTTCCCTGTAAACAAAGGTGATTTGTAGCCTGAGCCAGAGTGGCGGCTTGGCCTCCTGCTGATGGCCCCATGGTGCTGAGAGCCACGCGGCAGGTCTTTGCATCTCCTAGCATGGTCTACCTCAGCAGCCTTCCGCTATCATTATGTTTTTGACAAATGAATTCATGCAGCGCTTTCATTAAATTCCGTCGAAGGGACCTGAAACTGCCATAAAGATCATCAGAATCTCGAGACCAGCACGTGCGAGCGTGCAGCCATGCGGCTTGTTGAAATTGACTGATGAGAATATTCAGTTTTTAATTTTCTGACTTAAAATAAGACCATCTGCAGCTGTTTCTTTTAGCAATAATTTTTAATTAAATGCAATAAAATTTACAGGGAACGACCCTAATAAGAAAATTTTGTCAGGAACACGCTTATTGGAACATCGCTAGTGTGATATTAATCCCCTCCCCCGACCATTTTTTTTTTTACTATAATGTAGATGAAACTGTGATTGTTAATCACGACGTGATTTTCGCTTCATAAAGTCAGGGCTTCCCTGTGGGAAGAAGCAGGAGTCATTCTAGCTAATAGCAGACGATTTCGTGGTAGGAGTCCACTGCTAGAATGCGCAGAATGGTTGCCGTGACCAGCTGAGCCCCGGAGGAGGAGAGGGGCTTTGTTCCAGCCTGTATTTGTGTGGCCCTCACTTGTCCTTACTTGTTCCGTGGGATGAGCCTGTCCTGCGCCAGACCAAAGCAGAGAGAAGAGTCAGTGGTAGCTCCGGCGGTTGGGTGGTACCTTGCTGTTGCCACCACTGCCTGAGGTTCCAGGCAGCAGTGGGGAGAAAGACTGGGGTCTCACCTGGCAGAGTTTCTGCTGTCCCCCAAGGAGAGGCAAGCCAGAAATATGCATGCTGTCTGTCAGCCGGACCATCACCATCGTAGCTTCAGAGAAAGAGAAAGGAGCTAGCTATGTATACTAATCAGAGAACAGCCGCCAGGGACATTCCCAGCAAGGCAGTCAAGGAAGGCTTCTCTGAGGCGGTGATGCCCAAGGGGTGCAGAGCCATGGTCAGCTGTTCTCAAGGAGAGTGCACCCCAGGTGGAGGGAACAGCAGGGGTGGGGGACCTCCATCCCGAGGCTGAGAAGGCAGGTGGCTCGCTGGACCTGTGAGAAGGAGCAGGGAGAGCAAGGTTGGGACAGACAGAGCCTTGAATATTACTGAAGAGAGACTCATTTGCAGGGGCGTGAGGCTCTGCTGGCCTTTAGATTTGGTTTGACCACTACGCATTCAGGGCTCAGTCCTCAGCTTGGCGCTACTGGGAGTGGTGTGGATTGTGTGTGCACCTGTGGGTGTGTGTGGGTGTGTGTGCATGTGTGTGTGTGGTACACATGTGCCACAGCACATATGGAGGTCAAAGGACACCTTGGGTGTCCGTCCTCACCTTCCACCTGGATCGGGACAGGGTCCTTCCTTGCTCGTCAGTCTGGCCGTGAGTCTCCAGGGACTCCCCTGCCCCTGCTACCTTCTTCCCTTCAGAGTGCTGGGATTACAGATGCCAGCACTACTGTATCCAGCTTCACCCGGGCTCTAAGGATCCAAACTTGGGTTGTCAGGCTTGCATGGTGAAGCACTCTACCCCCTGATGTCTGCCCAGCGCCACTGGTGGGAATTTAGGCAGTGGGGCCACTGGGAGGTCTTCTAGCACACAGGCCCTTCCTCTCTCCTCTTAGCTTTGCTCCACCTTGCACAAGGGCTGTGATTCCTCACCACAGGAAAGGGGCCAATGAAGCATGGGCTAGACCTCCTGTGGTGGTTTGAAAGAAAATAGCCCCCAAAGGGAGTAGCACTACTGGGAGATGTGGCCTTGTTGGGGGAAACGTGTCACTATGGAGGCGGGTTTTGAGGTCTCATATACGTTCAAGCCACCCCCAGTGCCCTAGACTACTTCCTGTTGCCTGCAAGTCAAGATGTAGGACTCTCATCTCTGTCTGCAGCACTATGTCTGCCTGCACCCCATCATGTAGCATAATGAGCTAAACCTCTGAAACTGTAAGCCACCTCAATTAAATGCTTTTCCTTTATAAGAGTTGCCATGGTCATGGTGTCTCTTCGCAGCAATAGAAACCTTAACTAAGACACCTCCGAAAGCTGAGCCAGAGAAATCCTCTGTCTTCCTAAGTTGGTGCTCTCACACATCTCTTACAGGAGGGAAGGCTGGCTCGCAGAATCTAAACCTGCCCCATCATACCGACACTCAGAACTATTTTACTGCTGTTAAGTTCGGTGTAGCTGGCCAATCATTTGAAGCCACAGCAGCGCGCCCGGCCACCCAGAGCGAATCTCCGCTCTGTGTAACGAGGATTGTCTGCCTTTGGCTGTGCTGTTTGGCCTCGGGTCTCTCTCCTTCCTCTGGACTCTGGAGTGAGTAGTTCTGAGTTGCTCCGAGCGACTTTTTAGATGGTGTTGACTCAGCCACTCTGTCAGAGGAGGGGAAGGTGGTGAAAACCCCCCAGGGGAGTCCGAAAAGGAATGTTGCTGAACTGGGACTCTGCTGTAGGAAACCATGTGCTCTGTGAGCAGTGCGGAGTTGTGAAGGTTTTAGAACAAGCGCGAGCCAGCGTAGTTAGTGTCCGGGGAGAAAGAGAAGCCTCCGAAGGGAAGTGTCTAAATGACTGGAGATTGGGGCACGGCAGCAGGGCCAGTTCGTTCACCCTGTGTGGCGGGATCGCGCTCCGCCACAGCTGCAGTCATGGCTTAGAGAAGAGTGACCCCGAGCTCTGCTGGGTCTGAACCCCCCAGTGTAGGGGAACTCAGGGTGGCTGACAGAATTTGAGTGCCACCCATGGCCCCATCGTGACAGGCAGCACAACACAAGGAGGGACTGAGCTCACTTTGGCTCTCCCTACCTTTCATGGAACCTGAGCCCTACTTGTCCCCCTTGTTCTCCGTCATCTCGGGGCTACTGGAGGAGCCGTAGATGACACATAACAAGCACTGTCTCTGGCTTTCAACGGCAGCTCCGCCCCCTGTGTTTTACTCGGCTGCCTGCTGTCCTCGTGGGCCTGTGGAGCTCACAATGGACCTACCCTAGCATTGTAGATGGCCGTGTATTAACTACCACCCTGAGATACAGACTGTTTTGAGTCTGCATTAATAATGAGAAATTAAGGCAATTAAGAAATAGTTGGGTAAAGCCACCAAGGTCTCTCAGCTCATCCACAGCAGGGCCAGAATGTCCCCTTGTAGTGTCCAGCACCGCACTTCCAGTTACATGGCAAGGACCCTACTCACTCCATGGGTGTCTCCTCATTCAACTTACTGAATGTCCTGTTGGGGATCTCAGAGGAAGAAACTGAGGTTCTGGATGGTGGCAGGATTTGTAAGGCAGTGAGTACTGGAACCAGGACCAGAAGGGGCATGTCTATAGATCTTGGTTCCCCCCTCTTTCTGGTTTACCCCCTTTGTAAGCTTGCCAGCTGAAACTGACCCCCACTCGCTTGGGTAAAGGTAGGAAGCTGCAGTGGAGTTCAAGTCTTCAGAATGTCATTGGTGTTCAGAATAAGGCAACTTGTGATCACTATACTCACTGGTTCCTACCTGAGGTGGAAGCTGAGGTTCAGCATGTGCAAGGACCTGGGTTCAAGTCCCATCATCACCATCCCCTCAAAAATCCTAACAGAGAGTAACACCCACCATTACAGGGTTAAAGGCACCCACTATGTACAAGTGACACTACCTCAGAGCGCCTGGCCACGCTTGGGAAAAGCCCTTGGAAAGCCTGGTACCCACGTCTCCCAGATCTTTCTGCTTGGGGAAAGAGCATCTGGCTCCCTGAGAACACCCCAAGAGCCATGTCAACTGCCGCAGAAATTGACCAGTCTCCCTGGGCTTGGAGGCACAGCCTGGGCCTCTGGCCCTGCTCCTGGGGATGAACATCTTGGGCAGAGACTGAGTTCTGTGATGATGTGGCTGGTCTCCATGTAAACAGACCAGCTCTCCACATACACAGGGTTGGTCCAGAGCCCTGGCTAGAGCTCAGGGGGAATTTCTCCTGGTTAAGGCATGACCCAAGAATTTGATGTTTCAGATTTGCTTCCATGGTCAATTAAGAAAACAAGTTACAAAATCCACTGGCTGTGGGGATGGAGTGGCAGAAGCAGTAAGGGCCACACAAAGTCCCTCTCATTCACAATGCCAATATACAAACTCACTGAAATGCCAGCATGGGAAGCATGCTCAGAAGGGACTAGTGGGCTATGACTGTCCCTCTGGAGTCCCCTGCAAACTGCAGCATTGGAGGGGGGGTGATTCCACCTCTTGGGGCTCAGGTTCTCTGTCCCAACAGGCTCCTTTCCCAAATGAAATATTTACTTGGAATGTTTCTCGAGCACAGAGGCCAGGGCAGTTTATTTCATAAGTTCAACCTGCCTGACTTCCTTCTTTCCTTCCTTCCTTCCTTCCTTCCTTCCTTCCTTCCTTCCTTCCTTCCTTCCTTCCTTCCTTCCTTCCTTACTAAATTAGGGGTTGAGCCCAGGGTCTCATACATGCTAGGCAAACACTCTACTGCGGACATAAATCCCCAGCCCTCTTTTTTTCTTTTTCATTTAAGTTTCATCATTTATTATTTGTGTGTGTGTGTGAGAGAGAGAGAGAGAGAGAGAGAGAGAGAGCATGTGCATGTAGAGGTCACAGTTTCTCAGTTCTCTCCTGCTACCATGGTTCCAGGGATTGAACTCAGGTGGTCAGAATTGTAGAGCAAGTGCTTTTACTCGATGAACACCCCCAGGCCCTGTCCCTTGTCTCTTTTTTTTCTTTCTGTTTTTGAAATAAGAGCTAAGTTGCACAGAAGAGCCTTGGACTCACACTGTATCCCAGGAAGGCCTTGCACCTTTAATCCCCCTGACTTAGCCCCCAAGTTGAGTATCCTGGATTACAGGCTTGCACCTCCAGTCTACAAGTTCACACTGAGCAGCCCGGCGCCCTGCGGAGTGGCAGCAAGAGCTCCTGTGCTGAAGCAGCTGCTGACAAAGGCCAGGTCATGCGAGCTCACATACTGTGGGGCCACCCGTGTGTTCCCTAGGGTCATGCAACCAGCCAAGTTCAAACCCCCTTTGTTCTGTGTGTCCTTAGGTCAGTAGCTTAACATCTCTGTGCCTCAGTCTCTTCATCTGTGAAAAATGGAAACTGACATTATCTTAGGAGCCATTTTGAGGTTTGAACACTTGCGGGGTGTTTTGAGAGTGTGGAAGGTGTGCTCTGTGTGTTAGCTGCTGTTGTTGCTGCTCCAGGGTGTGGGTGACACTCTTGGCAGACTGTTGTGACTCCTCCTTCAAGTTAGAGTAGTGCAGCTGGAAAACCTCATCTCAGAAGAGCAGGGCTGGCCTCCTTTAAGAAGAGCGACAAGCTGGGAGCACACATTTATGCTGTACTCTCCGGGACTTCACCCAGGGGTCTGCAGAGCCTGGCCTCCTGCCTAGTGTCTCTGCCTCACATTCTGCGGATGAGAATTCATAGGTGTGGCAGCTGTGTGAGTCAGTGCCAGGGGTATAATGCTCCGTTCCTCACCTGCTGCAAGAACGAAAATGAGGCCAGCGGAGAGGCGGCCCAGTGGGCTTGCAGTCAATCCCAGTGACCTGAGTTAGATTCCCAGGGCCCACATGGTAGAAGGAGAGGAGCGACTCCCTGTGCTTGTTCTCTGACCTCCAAACGCGCTCTGTGATATGTGTCGCCCCATGATAAATACGTAAACTCAACAATGAACAGAGATAAAGTAAGCCATGTGAGGGGGACGGCCATGCCGTGGCGGTGCCCCCGCCGCTGTGTTAGCTATCTTGAATCACTGAGCTTCTTGGAAGTCCTAGTGTCCTGAGCCCATTTCACAGGTGAGCAAAGCAAGGCTCTGAGCTATCCCGTGGTGGAGGAGATGGATGGGCAGACTAAACACCCACAACACTGAGCCATTCCCCCCTTCTTTGTGCTGGGTTGTCTTTGCCATGGGGATGAGCAGAGGGCAGCCCAGGGACTTCCTTTCATGGCTCTCAGATCTGGACTGGAAAACCTAGAATGCTCAGAAAGTTGGCACCTTAGGGTAGCAGCACATCCTCATGCCCTTTACAGCTTGCAAAGCATTTCCATGCTTTTCACTCTGCTGGTTCTATGAGTCCTTGCTCAGTATTCCAGCGAGGTGACAGCAAGAACGGACAGAGGGAGGATGTTAGGGATGTTTCTGTGTTTCTGTTTTCTTCAGGTGAGCAGCTCTCCTAGAATACCCGATTCCTCACTGGACATGGGGTTATAAAAGCAACTGGGCTCTGGGGAGAAACTGGGGCATGTGCCAAGGGCTTGGGGCAGGGCCTGGCATGTGGCTGGTTAGTGAATTAAGGGCTATTGGGATGAGTGTGCCTATGAAGAGGTTCTGAAGAAATGAGGGTGACGTAAGACTCCACAGGGGACAGCAGGAAGGACCCGGAGCTCATAGACTATGAAGCAGCATCACACTGCCTACAGGTGGTGGGCGGCACTGGACTGAGACTCAGGGCTGCAAAGCCACTGTGTCTGTCATGTGTCTTGAGACTGGCATCTGAGCAAGAACAGGCCCTGGCTCTGACCAGGATAGAGTGTGGCCAGCCTCAGCCACACCTGGAGCTATTCTGGGTGGTCATGGGAGAAAGGGATGATGTCAGTGCTGGGAGTCTCTGACCATGTCCCCTTTGGGAAGCCCCTCATAGATGATGCACCATCTGGTTTCCGATGAGGTCCCTGTTCCAAAGGCAAACTTCCTTGCTGGCCAGAGGCCAAAGGTCAAGGCCAGCTCAGAGCTGCAGAGTGAGTCAGTAGATTCTTGGGATCAGGAGTTCAGGCAGCTACTCACTTTCTGGGATGAAGAGCGTTGTCCCTCTGAAGGCCCCCACCTTTGCTAAAGGACGTGATGAGGAGACCACAGAACTACTTTGTGACCGATCTGCTCCCCTGCACACAGAAGTCTGAGGCCCAGACGGGGGGGGGGGCGGGGGGGGGACTGAGCCGCTCTGTAAAAGCAGAGGGGAGGGGGGAAGCAGGGCAATGCATGGAGTCTGCCATCTGTAGAGGGGATTTGGTCACTCCACAGGGGACACTTTTCTCCTCACCTAGGTTCTCATCCTGCCCACCTGTGTGTCCAAGGAGTCTCTTTCCTCCCCACCACTGACAGCTAGCTCATGTGCCCTTGGCAGTCTATGAAGAGGGTTTAGGGCCCAGCTCGTGCTAGGTAAAGGCCTTCAGATCAATTGGTGTCTTCTGAAGGCTATACCATGACAGGCCTATGTGATCGCGGAGGGACACACCCTATATCTGTCAAACTTTCACCCCGAAGTCTCCTGCCAGGCATCAGCCCTCCCCTAGTGGGTTCAGTCTGCAGGAAGGGATGGTTGTGAATGGCTGATGGCATTCGCTCATCCCAAATCAGCCATGTCGCATGTCCTGAGAAGTATGGGGAGTCCGAGACTGCTCCTTGTGCCCCTCTGCAAATGCCTGCTGAAGTAGGATAAAGGAGTCACGTGGCAGAGAAAGCTGGAAGAGGCGGGGTGACAGGATGAGGACCCCGGGGTGGTGAGCAGTCTGGGAGCCAGGTCCCTAGAAGCGAGACGCATGTGAGAAAGCAGGCTTAGCGCAGGATGTCTGGTGCTCCTGGTGTTGAGAGCAGAGGCTGGGGATGCAACTAATCTGCCGGAGTCCGGTCCAGTGCATTTCCCAGCAGGCTCTGCCCTGAATGGGCAGGAAGTTGAGGCACAGAGGACTCTTTATGCCTCCTGCCAGAACAGATCTGACCCTTCTCCTTGCCCTGCACCCTGGGCAGGGAAAGTGGTCAGGCATGAAGGAATGTCTTCCTAGATGAATTCCCAGGCTTCCTACTGGGCTTTGAGCTGCTCTCGGGGCGCTTGAGAATCTCCTGAGACTAGGAGTGAGCCAGTTTTGCAAATGTGGGGAGCAGCAGCCTGCCCAAGAGCTTCGGGACTAAGGACAAATGCAGTGGCAGATTGAGGGAGACAGAGAGCCACAGCTCACAGTCCGCCTGGAGGAGGAGAGGCTGGGGGTGACTAGCATGTCATCTGCCAGACCCACGCCAGCCTTCACCACCCCCTGCCCTTGCTGCATGCAGTGACTGAATTGTCCTGGCCTTTTCCAGCCTCCACTGAAACCACATGTGATTAACTATGAGCCTTTCACCCCTGACAGTTACAGAAAGTGGAGTGGCGAGCAAGACAATGTCCTCTGAGCCTGGGGCCTGGCCAGCCTCCCAGTTATCCCAGGAGAGGGGACTGCTCACCCCAAGGCTGCCTCATCAAGCTGCATTTAACCCACAATGCCGTGGTGACAGGCATGCATTAACCTTCTTTGAATGGGCCAATTAGAGCTAATGACTGGGGGGCAGGGTGGTACTGGAGGACCCCCAGCCACAGGACCAGCTTTCCTCTGCTTTGTGGCCTCGCTGGGTCTTAACCTTCGTCCCGCCTGCCCCTGTCTGTCCCTCTCTCTTTGCTCTGAAGACCTGCTGCTTTTCATGTAAGTCCAGCCCCTGCCCCTGAAATGGAGGCAATGATTTTTTAAGGCCTCTGAAGTGACCAATTATCATCATTCATAAGGTGTCATTTCTGGTCCACTGGTTGGTTGTAGGCTGAGACCCTTGGCTCTCCTTCTGAGAGGAGAACTGGCCCTATTTTATATCAAGGCACGCAACTCTCTGCTGCTTGCCCAGTGACCCTTTCTGCTGGGCCGCACTTCCTGAGTTCTGCTTTCCTATTTACACAATGGAGTGTTTGTCCAGGTGACCCTAAGGGCCATGCCGAGTCTCAGGTGGCATACTTTCTTCCAGCTGCCGAAGCTGACCTTACCTTTAATGGCTTAAAACCACGTTCATTTCCCTCTCTTCTATAGCTGAAAAATCCTGTGGCTTAACCGGGCTCACTGCATAGGGTCTCATTGGGCTAGTGTCAAGGTGTCATTGAGCAGGTGCCTTCATCTGGGTATGGGTGCTGAGTTACAGATATGAGCCACCATGTCAGACAAGTTCTCAATTTTAAGGAACTGTGTGGTTGCTCTAGCATATCCAACAGTGTGGGCCCCAGAGGAGCCTATACAGCCATACTGCCGAGGCCAAAACTTCACACCCTGCCTTAGTGGAAAATACAACAGTTCGAACGGTCTCCCTCCCTGCCGGTCTCCCTGCATTAAGATTCATCTGAATCCTATTACTTATGTCACTGAGACCAGGCCCAGGTGAGGTGCTGGGCCTAAGTCACCCTTAGCATAATTCCTGTCTCCCCAAAGGAGTGATGGACAGTCACCAATGTTCCAGCCCGAACAAAGAGAAGGTAGCAACACAGTATGGTCAGATGGTCCTACCTAAGATTCCCAATCCTGCACCCCACCCTGAGCGATGGGGGGCAGCTTCCCATGCATCCAGCCCCGCTTCACCCCTGCAACCAGTGTTAGCTGTAAGCAAACCGCTTGCAGGCTATTCTGTCTGGGAACAGTATGGCAGGGTGCTCCATGTCAGATAAACTAACTTCACTGATACACAGCAGAAAGAATGCAGGCAGCAGGGAGCTGGATGCTTGATTTGAAGAGATTTTGTCGCACAAGGAAGCCTGGCTTTCCAGCTCCTCCACTCCTGCTCAATACTGGAGTGGGAAGCACAGACCTCAGGGACATCCTATGTTACTTCCTAACAGGCAGCCGGAAGAATTCATTCATTATGCTGAGTCTCGGTTTCTTCAGTGAGGAAATGACCATGTGACTGTGGAACTTGGGGGCTCACCATAAGAATCAGATGGGACAGTCATGGAGAGAAGGGCACTTGTGAACCCGATATTGCTTCCTGTTAGTGGCTGTGGCCTGAGCGCTGTGATGTCATCTATGGGCTCTGGGAGGCTGGTTGCCATGAGGACAGGTCCTCCTCTGGAGCGTCCTGTAACAGCCTGATTAACAGGCCAAGACATGGAGGCGTGGGCATAGCCCAGGGCCAGTAGGGGCGAGGGCATCAAGCTAGCCCATTTGGTGCAGAAAACATTTTAAATGCTTTATAATCAGTTGTGTGTGAGCTGAAAAGATGGCTCAGTGGGAAGAGGCACTTGTGTGTTGGCGTGATGCCCACAGTTTAATCCCAGATCCCACAAGATAGGTGGAGAGCGTCGAGTTGTCCTCTGACCCCTGTATGTCCGTCAGTGTGCATGGAGTTCACACTGTACAGGATCACACCCCTACTTCTTTTCCCTTTTTTCTAGACACTAACGGAGCACTCTGGATACTTTTTCTGGAGCTGACTCTGTCACTGTAGAGAGCTCGTTCCTCATTAGGCCGCATAGCCCTGCCCTGTTCTTTTCAGAAACTGCATGAAGTCTAGCATCGACTTCACTACCCTGGCTATCTACTTGTTTCTAGGCTCACGCTGCCCAAAAACACCTTGGTTACGGCTTTCCGGTGTCTTTGTGAACATTTGAAAGTATGTTTGCATTGGGACTGGTGGTTACTAGGGGAAGCTGAAACACGGATCACCAGTCCTGCCAGGGCTACAGAAGGAGTTCAAGGCCAGCCTGAGCTACAGAGAAGGACATTGTCTCAGAACTTCAAAGAACTAACCAATAAAGAGAAAGCCCTAAAGGGGCTGAGGATGTAATGTCTCAGTGACAGGTGTCTTACCTAGCATTCTTGAAGCACTGGGTTCCGTCCCCAATACCTAATGTACAAAGTGTACTGAGAGCCGAGCATGAAAAGCAACCACACCCACCATGTGTTCTTGTAGGGTGTGAACACACATGGGACATTTAACATGGATGTAGATTGCCACATAGGCAGGCTTTTCGCTTGCTTCTTTCACTTTTGTCCACGAGTGTTAGTGAACTCACTACGATTGCTGTTCTTGCTCACCAACTTCACACATCTGGGAAGAGGGAACCTTAGTTGAAAAATCACCCACCGCCCCCCCCCCAAGAAAAATCACCCCCCAATAGACTGACCTTTGGGCGTGTCTGTGGGACATTTTGTTGATTGCTAATTGAAGGACAAGGCCCAGCCCACTGGACTGTATAAGTACACAGGGCAGACTCAGGTTGCAAACCAGTAAGCAGCTTTCCTCCACGGTCCTGCTTCAGTGTCTGCCTCCAGGCCCCTGTCTTGGATTCCCTCGTTGGCTTCCCTCAATGATGAAATAAAATCAACCCTTTCTTTCCTCCTGAAGTTGGCTTCGGTCTGAGCGTTTATCCCAGCAGCAGAGAGACAAACTAGGACACTTCCTGAACCAGCAAACATCCTGTGAGACTGGCCCTAGTGAGTTCTGCAGAGGACCAGCAGCGGGTAACTGTACAAGACAGTGGCACACACGTTTCTTCCAGTAAAGGATCCCACTAGTACTGGTACCCCCTCCCCCCCAAGATTCTAATGAAGCTGAAAAGTTCCCACTTTGGTTACATCGTGGCTGCCCTAACACGACATATCACTCCTGTGTCTGAGGTGATGCATTTGTGAACAGTGAGGGCATACTGCTGTCCAGAACACAATGCTTAGAGTTATCTGTGGCTATCTCCGGGTTTGTATGCTTTCTGAACTATACCATTTTACTGTTAGAGTATAAATTCTTCTACACGTTGGCTGCGGCACAGAGCCACACAGCCAGCTTCAGGTGCACACTGAGCAACGTGTTACCTAGAACTCATGCTCGCGTTTTAGTGACCCTTTGCCCAGTTCAGCTTTGTGCCAGGTTCTCTCACAGCCTCTTCCCCGGGGGTCTTCAGATAGAGACCGTTTTGCTATTCTTCAGAGCGCTCAAGTGAACCTCTGCCTGTCCTGTATTTGGGCTGTCTCCACAAGAGAGATGGCAGGGTTGAAGGTGACCCGGGCTGGCATGGTGCTTCTTAGGAGGACTGATTACCAGAGAACACCTGAAGCTCAGCTGAGGTTTCCTGTGAAGGGAACTTTGTTACACCACCATCATTCCTAAGCAGAAAGACCGGGTGGGCTGTGGTGGCACACACCTTTAATGCCAGCACTGGGGAGGCAGAGGCAGGTGGGTCTCTGTGCGTTCGAGGCCAGCCTCGTCTACATAGCAAGTTCTAGATTAGACAGGGCTACATATTAAGAACATGTGTCCTCACCCCCACCAAAAAAGAAAAAAAAATGAAAGAGAAAGAAGAAAAAGATGATGCCGACAGGGCAATTGTCACTGGGAGGCACCATGTGTGTGACAGATGGCCATTCTCCATTTCTGGGCTGCCTCTGCTGCCGCAGGGTTGGTGTGTGGTTACTCCAAGGCTGCTGGAGTAAGCCCTGCCCTGCCTTAGCTTGTGTGGAATCATGGGGAGGCTGATGAGCGGAGATGGACTGTGTGAATAATTCATAATTTAGAGACGCAGGATGGAGGAAGGAGATAAGCGGGCTTAGTTAAGGAGTGAGCGTTCTTAAAGATAAGATTTCAGAAAGATAGAAGAAAAGTCACACCAAAGGACATGGCTAGAACGGCCCTTCCCCCTTATCAAGAAAGGGCACTCGTGGGGGGAGGAGTTCTGAGAGCAGTTGCTGTCCTGGACCAGAATGGTAGAGGAACTCCTCCCGCACGCCCATGCCTGCTGTGGGGGTTAGAGGTTCCCTACCTGGTCCTCCAGGGTGCCAGGCCCCAGACAATGCTTTCTGCCATCCTCCTTGGAAGAGCAGAGGTGTCACTGGAAGCCAGATGTCTGGCTCAGGCCCCCCCGCTCAGCAGGGCGCTCAGCTGGGAGCAAGTGTGGGATTTGCTTTTGTTTACTTGTGTCTGCTCCAGCTGCAGCTCTGTGGGACCTGAGGAACTGTAGCTACACACTCGAGGGTCCTCAGAGCAACTCCCAGTATCCCAGCTCAGCCTTCTACCTCCGTGGGGAGGCCCCAGAAGGCAGGATGGCATCCCCAGCCTTCACTACCTGACTTCTTGGCAGGGCCAGCATCCCTGGACTGGAATGGCTTTCCTGGGGAACAGGAATGTGAGTGTGGCCCTGTCCCACCACAGAAACGGGAACAAGCTTAAAGAGCAGAGGCTTTAACCTAAGCTTCTGTCCCATCTCTCAAGCCTGTGAGGACATACACTCCTTTCCTAACCTTCTCTTCCCAGGCGGGGGGCGGGACTAGAGCCACCATGAAGGCTTTGCTTGCTTGTCCCTTCTTCAACCTCTCCACACCCCTCAGTCTCTCAGAACCGGTCAGATCATCTCCTGCCTTTGCCCATCCTGAGCATGTATGTCAATATCTCCCTAAGACTATACTTTTAATCGAGAGCTGGGGTTCCCTTCTATGTGTCCCACACTCCCCAAGATGCACAGTAGGCTCTTCTCAAATACAAGCAACATGTTTTTCCTTTTTATCTAACTTTGCAAACTCTACTATCCTCCCTGGTCTGTGGCAGTGGTGTATCCTCATGCTACCGTTCCCTGCTAGGCCAAAGCGCCTCAGGCGGAGATCTGCCCTCTTTCTTGAGACTCTCAGGTGTCTTGCCTGTTGAACTCTGTCAGAGCCGAGATGAGGCAAGGGCTGGGTGGACAGTGGGTGTCAGAGCTAGATCCCTCCATCCACAGGGACAAGGGCTGACTGCCCCAGCAATTCCCTAAGTCTGCTTCCTCCTCACAGGGGCACTGCGAATATATTTGAGCTATTTGTTATATTTATCAAGCAAAGCTTCGTGCTCCTTCTTAATTTGAAAATCCCAAGGGTTGAATACTTGGTACGTCTTCAAGAATGAGGGTCTAAATTGGTGACTTTCCTTCTTGGGTTTCGCAGCTCACTTGATTGATTTTCTTTATTGTCTTAGTCTGTGGCTCTGGGTGGGTGGAGGGGTCTTCATGCCAAACCTAGCCCAGATCTCGGCCACAGCAGGACCCCCACAAACAGCGAGCAGAACTGTACGGTGCACAGCAGCATGGTGCCCGGGTTCCCACAGCTTCTTGGAAAGCATTCTCTGTGTGCATTCACGGGGGTTTCCCTGGCAGACCTGCCACACTGAGCCTAGGCACTGTGCTTTGTTAGTGAACATTGAAACCTAGTATCCCTTCTCTAGATGCTGAGTTACTCCCCTTCCTACTGTCCTCTGCCTGGCCTGCAGAATACCACCCACCAGCCATCAGCCCTGTTTGCTGGGGAGCCAGGCTTTGGTCTTTCTGTCGTCCCCCAAAGCAGCAGTCTGATGAACAGAGGAGACAGAAACCCAGAAGTTTATCTATCCCTGTCTGCATATGTGCAAAGGACCTTCTAACCTTCTTCCCATCTTTATAGCAATTCCTGCCTGGCAGGCAGAGACACCGAGGCCCAGAAAAGAGATGGAGGTTTCCCAGTTCAGGGAGCAGGATTTGAACCTAGTCCCCTAGTCTGTTTATGCATAGTACTCCTTAATTCTTAATATGCTTTTGAAAAAATTCTACCAAAGATGCTCATTTCCAGACCCCGCCATGAACACTGACTCCCTGGATCCGGCATGTGACTCAGAAGTCTGTATTTGTAATAGACCTCCTCAATATTCCCTGCCCACCCCTGCCTAGAGAGATGCCCCGTTACAGGTAGCTTCCTCAACTAGATTCAAGGACATGTCACTCAAAGCACCCTGATCGCTCACTCCAATTGGGAATAGGAGGGAAGCAATCTGGGTGCTTGGGTGACATCACTGTATCTACATAAGCTCGCCTTGGAGACAGCTGGACCCTATAAGCAAGTGCAGGCTGTTGTCGGGTAAGCTGGATTCATGTCTATAGTTTACAGGCTGTGTGATTTGAGGCTGATAGCTTCCCGTCTCTGTGAGTGAGTTTTCTCATTTGTGAGAGGAAGACTCTGGGGAGCCGGGTTGGCAGTTTGTATGAGGAGCTCGTACAGTCAGTGCTTGAGTGACACAGAGACCCAGATTGTCCCCAGGAGGCGGTGTGTGCGCTGGTTTCTGTCTCTGGGGAGTTCTTGACTAAGGACTGTGGTCTGGCCAGTTGCCATAGCCTGTGACCCACATCTCATAACCTTCCTAGCTGAAGCAAGGATGTCCTCCTCTGCTGTAGAGCGGTAAGCGCACAAATGTCCTCAGTACAGGTGTCCTGGGGCATGGTAGATACCAGGAAAGTCCTTACTTCTTCCAGAAAGGCCTGGAGCTTCCAGGTCTGGTTTTTGCTTTCCTGTCCCTCAGAGGCCCTGTTCAGAATCCCTCTGCTTCCCCACCCCATCCCTTGCCGCTTCCATTGGAAGACTGTAAAGGCAGAAGGACCGTGTAGTTATTGAGGAGCTGGATTGCAAGCAAAGTTTGATCCAGTTGCACTCCATTGGCTATGCCTTCCCTTCCATCCTCTGCTCCAGGAGTTTGAATGGAGTGGAGGAAGTGATTCGCCTGGAGGCTGAGTGCAGCCTGTGGTGCTGGGTCCTGGGCTCAGCTGGCTGCATGTTTCACCTGCAAGCAATTGCAGGAATTGACTCCTGCTCTCCACACACAGGGCAGTTGTGTCTGCCATCATTGATTTACCCAGTAAATCCTCTTCTACCCCAAAAGGTTCTAGATGTTTCTTTATCCTGGGAGGTTTAGGAAGAGGTGAGCAGGTTGATGGAAAGGCAAGAGATCCTACTAACTGCAGCTGGGTTTATCAGGACAGAGGCTAGAGCTGGGGGGGGGCCTAAAGGCAGGCTTTTACCAGAAGCGTCCTCAGTTTTGGGTCCTCTAATGTCACTCAGGGCAGAGTGCAGAGCTGTACTGCGATCCGACTGACAGCTGGAAAACGGCCTTAAAACATCTGTTCAGATCCCAGATTTCTAAGTGAGGCTCAGAGCCCGGAGAGGGCGCAGCCAGTTGCACCCTGGGGCTGAGGGTTCCGCAGGCAGAAGATGGATGCAGGATAAGGCAGATCATGGGAAGAGGCAGCCCATGGGGCAGAGGGAGAATATGGGTTGAAGCAGATCTTGGGAAGTGGTGTCCAGAGGACAAAAGAGAGGTGCAGGATGGGACAGGGCTTGAGGTGGAAACCCAGGGCCCCCATCCTGGTGTTTATGTTCAGGTACCTTTCTGTCAGGGAAGCTGTCCGACTCATGCTTTGTCTCTTGAGCCATTAGCTAGGACTGAACTTGTTTCCTTAGGTGGACCGTGGGTGCGTGGCATGATCTTCAGAGCGAAGAGAATGTTTTATGTGGCATTTGGGGTCCTCCGAGTCGGGTGGAAAGATGGGACTAGGCAGCAAGGCTGGGCGGGGGGGCGGGATGGAGGCCTTGGGTTCTGTTTTTCAGCTCATTGCCTTTCTTCTCGCACTTTCTTTCATCACAAGCCAGAGTGGTCTCCATGGGATGGGTGGTTTCCCAGCCTTGCATTGTCATGGTCTGTCCTGGGTGTGTGAGGCTAGGACCCTGCCAGCTGGCACCAATGCTGAATTCTCAGAACCCATATTTCAAAGTAATTACTGACTAAAAAAGCAGACTTAGCCACACAACTCATAACTACTTCCAGATACCCAGGCTTGGGAGCTCCAGGAACGCTCCCAGGACTCCTTTGAGTATAGGGAGAGTGGCCCAACATGTCCTCCGTGGAGGTTAGTCTGGGTGCTGTCCAGGGTCCTCCGGGGCTCAGGCAGGGAATAAGAATTATCCCTCACAGGGAGCCGCTTCTGGCTGGTCTGGATCCTGGTCTAGTTTATGCAGGCCCTTCTGGCTCATCTCTCTCCTTGTTGGGGATGATGGTGCCTGTAGTGTATTCCAGCTAGGAGAATCAGCAGAAATGCGATGTATGAAGGTCTCCAAAAGTTACAAAGAACCAGGCAACTCTTGGACTGTAAGGAAATCCTGTCCAGCCTGTAGTTAGTGTCGAAGAGAAGTCAAAGGAGACCACACCTCGAGAATGACCTCAAACCCATACCATGTCATTGGCGACACAGGAATCAGCTCATGTCCAACCCACAGAGTCACAAGGAGCAATGACACCAAGCAGGAGAGTGGTGGTCAGGACTAGAGCCTAGAAGCCCTCCAGGGCCCTGTATTAACAGGATACTCAAGAGGACTCAGGCTCTGCCGGGAAGGCGAGGCTAGTGGTTGGTTTGGGAATTCTGGCCACGCCTACACGCCAGTACATAGACCTGAGCTTCCATGAACATCTCCCATTAGCTCCTGGTACAGCAGGCAGGGAAGGGGCTCCAGGCTCCACTAGAGGTAGAAGCAGAGGAACAGAGCAGGGAAATGTAGTTGGCCAAGGTCACTGGGTGAGTATCGCAAACCGCCTCCCAGCCCAACACAGACCATGCGTTTCTCTGAGGTTAGAAGTCCATCCCAAGATGGGCGAATCCCTGGAGGAAGATGCCCTGGAGACTTGAGTCTATGATGGATGGAGCTTGCACTTAACACTTAAACTCAGGAATTCTAGTGCACCCTCCACTAACTCCTCACAGTGACCCAGTAAGCAAGGCAGTCAAGTACTGAAACCATTGAGACGGGGAAGACTAAGATCGCATGCCCAGAACATGATAGAGAACAGGCTTTGGACACCCAATTTGGGCTGTTCCCACTGTGGTCTGAGCTGTCAATGTCCCCAGCTAGAGCTTGCAGCTGCAGGCAGCATCCATGCAACACCGGAGCAGAGTTGGGTGATATTGGTCTGGGTCCCTGGGTAGGCTTGGAATGAGGAGTGGGTGGCCATCTGGAGCCCCAGCCAGCCATTGTGTGCTGGGCTCTGTCAGGCGGCTGGGTGTGGCCCCAGGGCTGCCAGGACAGTCCCAAGGGAGGAAGTGTCAGTGTTTACAGAAAATGCAGGACAAGGCCTGGGAGGTGGAGGAGGGGTCGGTAGCCAGCCACCCTGAGCTCTGGAGGTACATTTGGGCCCTGCTGGGGCCCAGGGCGGGGTGCCCCTCTTCCACTCCAAGGACAAGAATTTTTGTTGTTCTGGGAGGAAAAAGTCCACTTCACAAACAGCTCAGCCCCTCTTCCAAGAGGACAACACCGTAGTTCCTGAGAGAGCACCATCTCTCACCCCCATAGTAGACCCTTCTGGGAGCTCTGATCTGCCATCTGTACCCCTGGTATTGTGCCTTGCCTCCCTCACCTGTTTAGAAGGCAGCAGGACAAGCCAGATCTGTGTAACCCCAGCACCTGAGGGGTGAGGTTGGCTTCATGCCCCAGAAGTTCCCTAAGATGGGTGTGAATATGAAAACTTCCTTTAAAAAAAAATTCTGAAAACCTAAAATAGGCCCAGTGGCCATTACACACGGGCTTTTCCAAATGTAAACACCACATTGCCTTAGCTGCTTGGATGTACCCAGTGCCATATCGCAAGAGAAGTGACACTGGGCATGGAGGTCAGAATAGTGTGCTTTCCTAAGCATGCGTAAAATCCTGGGTTAGATCCTTCACAATGCATAAATTGGGCATAGTGACAAATCCCTGTAATCCTAGCCCTGGGGAGGAGGAGGCAAAGGGATCAGAAATTCAAGGCCATCCTCAGCTACATAGCGAGTTCAAGGCCAGCCTGGGCAAGATGATATCCTCTCTAAAATTAAAATAATGTGAAAAGAGAGAAAAACAAGCATGATGTTTGAGGCCAGACTTAAACTGAGCTGTTGTCACTAAGTTCCCCACACTCCGTTCATGCCTCCCTTCTTTCCTGAACCCACAACCCCTTGTTCCACACCTGGACCTCAGCCAGCCTACAGCCTGTCCCCTTTGTGGCCACTCTCCGGGTTTCCAGTCTCAGAGTGCTAGAGCATGGTAGTGTTACCATGGAAACCGAGGCTGCCTTGTAGGGTTCGTCGTCTTGTTAATAGAAGAATTTAGGAATTTTACTAGAGTTTAGGAGAAAAACAGAACAGGCGATGTGAAGATCCTGGCAGTTGCCAAAGAGAGATGGAGAAGCCATGTCATTCAAGGTAGACATGGAGCAGCAGTAAAGGACATATTAAGAAAAGAAAAAAAATCACTCCTATGGGTGGAAGTAGGCTGAGAAGAGAGCCCCCACCCCAAAGCCCCACAGGATGTATGGTCCTTTAATACCCCCCACTTCCCTGCCACTTTGTATTCTGTGGACTTGGTTTTGCACATGCTCTGTTCCTTAGATGATGCCAGCGTAAGGACAGGCACCCAGTCTTCCTCCACAAAGTCCTTGTCTACATCTTAATCTTGATTTGGACTCCTGCTTTGGCTTGTTCGTTTGTTTGGGTTTTTGTTATATTTTGTTGTTTTTTTCGAGACAGAGTTTCTCTCTGAAATAGTGCTGGCTGTCCTGGAACTCTATAGACTAGGCTGGAACTCGAACTCACAGAGATCCAGTCGCCTCTGTCTCCCGAGTGGGGTTAAAGGTGTCTACCACTACTGCCTGGCAGGGTTTTGGTTTTGTTGTTGTTGTTGTTGCTCTTATTCTCCTGTCACAGGGTCCAAAATATAACAGGATCAGTGTCCGGACCAGATCCTCCCTTGGCTACAGAGGCAGGGGCCTGAGTTGCACTCAGAGTCTCCCACTCCCTCCCCCACACTCACCAGCATCTCATCCCAGCTAAAATCTAGACTGGGTGCTCTTCTTCTGTGCCTTTAGTTGCCTTCCCCCAGGTTAAGCTGTATTGCTACTGGGCATAGCATCCCCTACTCATTCCCACACCCTGGAATTGGGGGATGGTATGTATGGGGGTGCTTCTCTGGGCTGTCTGCTCTCCAGTAGGCATGAGTGCCGGGTGCAGCTTATCTGCCTATGCGTTCCCAGCAGTGGGTGCAGACAGCTGTATGTTGCCATGAGTTGGTTAAAGCTAGCAGGTATCTGTGGAGCATCTGGGGTGTGCAGGCAACTGTGGGATTTGAACACTAGGCACCAGCAAGGCAGATTTCAGAGCCCTGTGAGAAGGAAGGCTGAAGGGAGCCTAAGAATGCTCCGTGTCTGTGGACCTCAGGCCTTCTAAGAGGAGTAGATGGGGTAGGGGCGGTTGCACGTGGTGGGTTATTGTAAAGAAAGGGATAGAAAGCTAAGGACATAGGCTAACCTGCAATGCTTGATCCCATGAGCTGGACAGTGCCTAAGGCATCTGCTCTTGTCCAAGCAGAAGAGGCAATGATGGGCCACATGAAGGAGTGTGGGTCTGACTGCAAGTCATCTGCTCCACTTTATGTCTGAGAGGTGGATAGCAGGGCACTGTCACAGTGCAGCAGGGTGTGCAACTAGGCATGCAGCAGGGCGTGCAGCAGGACATGCAACAGGGCATGTGGCTGGGTGTGCAGCAGGACACTAGCACAGTGTAGCGGAGTATGCAGCAGGGCGTATGGCCAGGTGTACTGCAGGGCGTGCAGCAGGGCGTGCAGCAGGGCATGCAGCAGGGCGTGCAGCAGGGCGTGCAGCAGGGCATGCAGCAGGGCATGCAGCAGGGCGTGCAGCAGGGCGTGCAGCAGGGCATGCAGCAGGGCGTGCAGCAGGGCGTGCAGCAGGGCATGCAGCAGGGCATGCAGCAGGGCGTGCAGCAGGGCGTGCAGCAGGGCATGCAGCAGGGCGTGCAGCAGGGCGTGCAGCAGGGCGTGCAGCAGGGCATGCAGCAGGGCGTGCAGCAGGGCGTGCAGCAGGGCGTGCAGCAGGGCATGCAGCAGGGCGTGCAGCAGGGCGTGCAGCAGGGCGTGCAGCAGGGCGTGCAGCAGGGCGTGCAGCAGGGCGTGCAGCAGGGCGTGCAGCAGGGCATGCAGCAGGGCGTGCAGCAGGGCATGCAGCAGGGCACTAGCACAGTGCAGCAGGGCACTAGCACAGTGCAGCAGGGCGTGCAGCAGGGCATGCAGCAGGGCGTGCAGCAAGGCGCTGACATGGAGCAACCAGGGCAAATGAGTGCCCTGAAGAAAGCCTTATTTTCCCCAGCTGAGAGTGGCAACTAGATGCCAGATGGAAGGACTCTACAAGAGGAGGGCTCTGAGGACAGAGGTCTCAAAAAGGGAAAGGCTCTGAGGAGGGGGTCTGCAGGAGAGGGCCCTGAGAGCGAAGGACTCTAAGGAAGTCTCTGAAGCCATGCCCTCCTTTGAGATCCAGTGCATCCTCTCATGACTTTTTCACCTGAAACATTTTCACAGAACTCCATGTCAGGAACCTGCACGGTGTCACCTAGCGAGCTGGCGGCAGAGGGAGGTACTAGAAGCCCGTCTGTCATTGTTAAGAGCTCTGTCTGCCTCACGGTTCATCCTGGCCTTCTGGCCACCCTGAAGCAGACTAAAACCAGACATTTCTCTGAGCTGTCCCTGTCTGCATATCCCTGCTGCCAATACTCACATAAACCATGAGTTGGGAGTATCATTACTACCTCACCTTACAGACTAGGAAACTGAGGCAGGGAGGCAGACTATCTTTCCTGGGGTCTTGGAACTGCTAAGTGGCAGAATCAGGTCTGCTTGAGGAAGGCAGGGTCTATAGCATGTGCCCCGACATCGACCCTGGGTGTCTAGTTCTACCGGGGACACAGATCAGAGTCTGCTCCAAGAGGTTCTCAGCCTGCAGGACGGGCCTTAGCAGGTGTTGCTGCTGCTGCTGAGCACACTGTGGCTGGCCGCATCTCTGTGGATAAATTCGGTTTCCCACTGAGCCAGCCTAGAGGCACGCCCAGATACCAACAGTGTAGCTGCTTCTAAGAATCCGAAATGGAAGCCACACCAGAACCCTGTCTTAAATGTGTTCACCGGTTTTCATCACTGGAACAGAATACCTGAGTGACTCTCCTTACACATAGAAAAAGGTTGTTTTAGCTCACAACCTTGGATCTTTCAATCCATCATCAGTTGTGTGTGTGGAACTGGGCCTGTGGTAGCACATCTTGACGGGAGCATATAGCACAGCCAAGCTGCTCCCTTCACAGCCGGGGATGGGGGGGGGGAGGAGTAGAGGTCGGGGAGGGAGGAAGAGGGTACCAGGGTCCCATTGTCCCCTTCAAGGGCACATCCCCATTAGTGTAACTCCATTTCACCTGGCCTCTTCACTTAAAAGTTCTAGCACCTTCTAGTGGCACCTCCTAGGAGCCCTAGGGCCTCTGGGGACACTTACCTGATGGGAGCAGAGGCAGCTGCTTGCCCAGACTGGAACCCATGGCATCTCTGTATTAGTAAGCTCACAGCTCTGTGATGTGGGAGTCTTCTGTTTTGTGTTGATTTCATTGGTTAAATAAAGAAACTGCCTTGGCCTTTAATAGGACAGAAAATTAGGTAGGCGGAGTAAATAGAACAGAATGCTGGGAGAAAGAAGCCGAGTCAAGCAGTCGCCATGATTCTCCCACCTGACACACTTAAAAGATCTAGCACCTTCTAGTGGCACCTCCTAGGAGCCCTAGGGCCTCTGGGGACACTTACCTGATGGGAGCAGAGGCTGCTCTTTGCCCAGGCTGGAACCCATGGCATTGCTGTATCAGCAAGCTCACAGCTCTGGCTTGTGGATTCTTCTAGAATGTTACCTCTTTAGACCAGTCTGTCATTTTATGAGTTCTGCAGATCTTTAAAACATTTTATGTCACTCGACTTCGAGCCTCATCAATGGTCTAAAAATAAGCCTTAATGGCCACAGCCTTGATCCGTTTTATTATCTCCCGACTTTGGCCAGAAGAGGCTGTAGGATTTGAGAGGAGTAAAGAAGGCTGAACTGGGCCCAACAGTCAGAAAATTCTTGGAAAATCCCTTTAAAATGAAAAATCAACCATGACATGTGTTTGCTGTGGCGGGGAAGAACCTGGGCGATTAAGTAAAACCATGGGAAGTTAGTCCTGTAGTCCCTAAAAATTCATAACATGGAGTGATCATATATGCCCGGCAGTTCCACAAGTTTGTGTGCAGCTTAAGCACGGCTGCTTAAGACATGGTACACCAGCATTCCCAGAAGCCTTAGTGACAACAGCACAGCCCAGAGACATTCCAGATTACAGTCTGTCTAGTGGATGGAATATTATTTAACCATGCAAAAGAATGAAGGGTTGGTGCCTGCTGTAGCATGAGTGAAGCCCCAACATACCATACAGGGTGAGAAAAGCCAGACACAAAAGTAATATGGATCTCATTGACATGAGGTTTACAATAGAGAAAGCAGGCTAGAGGCTGCCAGGACCCAGGGACCTCATGTACACCGTTGAAGGACATAGGAGTGATGAAAATTTCATCTCATTAGCCCTGGTGGCAGGTGAGTGGCCCTCTGAGCACACTAAAAAGCACCGAGTCGTGCTTGGTGCAAGGGTAAAAATAACGGTCTGTGAGTCACGGCCCAGAAGAGCTTTCCTACGTGGAAAACAATCCCTCCAGCCCCCAGCGCTGTTTTGGAGGAGACGTCACAGGTCAGGGAGCAAGATGGCTTGTTTTTACTTAGCGAGAAATGGAAACCGAGTTCTCTAAAAAGCCGCTCCTTGGAGCCCTTTCTGGGAAATGTTACAAGGCTATCTACCCCTTGGCTGACCCCGGACGCAGGGGGCGTTCTCCCCGGGAGGAACAGAGCGAGTTCTCTGCAGATGAGAGACTGCAGCAGGCGGGCTAGCGCAGGCATGATCGGCCCTGCATGTGCTGTCCACCCTCCGCCTCCGTTATACAGATTTGGAAACTGAGGCCCAACATGGCAGCCACCAAGTTGAGTGTGCCCTGGCTTGATGGTGAGCCGGGGTCTTCAAGGCTCTTTCCACCTCATCAGATCTCCTCCCACTGTGTCTCATTCGGAACAGCAGGAGGTGACAGCTCTCCGTGGCTTGTTTCAGGGGATGGAACACAAGAGACATTAGTTCTCAATAGAAGATGCCACCTGGGCAGGCCTTAGAGGGGTTGTCTGCACGCTGAGATATGCTGTCCACTGGTGGGGGTGGGTCACGGGTGGACGGATGGAATGGCCAGTGGTCAGAAATGGAAGCCAAATGTTTGGAAATCCAAGTTTTGTCCCCCTCCCTCTGGTCTGCGCTCTCCTTGGCTCTTCAGATTGTTCTGCTAATTGCAATCATCACATTTGCTAGCTGTCTCCACCTCAATCTTTCCAGCCTGCAGGGTGCTCTGCCTCAGCCCCCTCCTTTCCCTGACAGGGCTGGCCTCAGTCACAGCCCCAGCTGGGTGGACTGTGGGCTCGAGCTCACGCTAACGGCTCCCAAGAGGGAACGCTTTTGGATAAGTTATGAGGCTCTTTGGACTGTGTTGCTGGAGATGGAAGTTAATGGTCAGAGTTGGACAGTGTGGGGCCCAGTCACAGAGGAGACATGTATGTCTTTTTACGACTCCAGGCTGCTGGAAAGGCCCCGGGCTCATTTGGCGGGTCAATTAAGGTAACAGCCCTGGGCAGCTTGTCATGCTCGCTCTAAGCCTAAAATGACATAGGGAGAGGATTCAACTTGGAAGTTAGAAACTGGCTCTCCACAGGCTGAGAAGGACTCCCCCTCGTGCTAGAAACCATCCATCTTTTCTCCCTGGTGCTCCTATGTGACCCAACGATGCCTATGGACCCCAGCTTGACGCCACAAACAAGTCGTGTGAATTGGTCAACTTTCCCTCTCTGTAACGAAACTCCAGACACATAGGAAAGGGTGACCGTGGCTCATGGTTTTAGATGGTTTCTGTCTATCATGGAGGGGAGGGTGTCATGGAACAACTCATGATGGCCCAGAAGCAGAGACAGAATTCCCCAGGCAGGCAGCAACTTTCTCTCTGTCTCAAGACTGACAGCAACTTCCCCGCCCTGTCCTTCCAGGCTAGCAGCGACCTCCCCCTCTTTCCCCCTAGACTGGCAGCGACCTCCCCCACTCTCCCCCCAGGCTGACAGCAACCTCCCCCTCTGTCCCCCTAGACTGGCAGTGACGCCCTCTCTGTCCCCCAGGCTTCCAGGCTCTGTGATGGTGCTATCCACATCCATGGCAGCTCTAGTCCTTTGCCGATCGTCTCTGGAAGGCTTCAGACACAACCAACAGTGTGTGTTACACGTCTCGTAGGCCCTTCCAAACCCAACCCAGGAGACAATGAGGCTGATCTCGCCTTGAGTGACTCACCCAAGGTCTCAGGGAGGCCCCCCTTCTTCCTGACGTGTGGATTTCAGGTCTCTCAGTCACTGAACCTGACCACCTGACCCTCATACTGTTCTACTCAGCACTAAGTTACTATAGAGATGGGGCCACCGAGAGTGGGGCACCTGAGAGCAGATGAGGTGCCAGCCAATGGGATGGGCCTGCGGCTGATCAAGGCTTCATCCACAGCTGCCAGGCTATGGGAAGAGCATCCTAACATCTAGTGAACATCCTCACCACTCTGCGGAGGACCTTAGTGCAGTCTCTTCCTCGGTCCTCAGAACACCCTGAACCCCTGCATCACTTCCCAAAATAGAAAGAGAGACGAGACACAGAAGGGAGGAACTTGCTGGAAATGATGGAGCCAGGAATCCAGACAAGCTGGCAGGTGCATTCATGTGTTGCCATGTTCCTGTGGGCATGTGCTCGTGTGTATATATGTGCATGTGTGAACTCAACAAGGTGTCTTCTTGTCAATTTTTTCCATACAGGGTCTCACTGTGTAGCCCTAGCTGGCCTGGAACTTGCCAAATGGACCAGGATGGTCTTCAACTCAAAGATCCCCCTGCCTCTGCCTCCCGAGGGCTGGGATTAAGGTACACGTCACCACCTTGGCCCCTGGGTCTTCTTCTGTTGCTCTCTACTTTAGTTCCTTTCTGAAACAGATTCTTTCCCTAGACATGAAATGTGTCCGCTTGGCCAAGCTGAGCTGTGGGAGCCAATCTAGACAATGTCACTGCACTTACAAAGAGTTTTCACAAAAGGGCCACATGACCAGAGAGGATCTCAAGGTCCCTCTCAGTGGTGGATGAAAAACATAGGTGGACGGGGAGGATGGAATCAGATGTCACAGACCTTGAGGCAGGAGGCGTCTGGCCCATAGGTGATGTGATGGAGACAGCAGTGGTCTCAGGGAACCTATGGGGGGTGAATGTGGGAGGCACTTGATGCCTGTGAAGTTGGCTGGAAACTTTCCCCCTTCCCCAGTGTGTTCTACGAAAGGCCTGCCTTGCCCTGTTCTCCTTGATGAGGGTTCAGAAGTTCAGCTGACCACTCCCGCCCTTACTCTTGATGACCAGTGGCCCTGAACAGGCATAGCAGGCTCCCGCTGGAGAACGGTGGTAACTTCTCTAAAAGGAAGTGCCCCAGACTCCCTGCCACCTACCTGTGAGACAGATACAAATGGTTACACATGTCCCCAGGTGGCTCTGGAAGGCAAGACCTGGGCTCAGCCAACTTGCTGTGCATGCTGTCTTCCACCAATGCCACCCACAGTGCCACAGTGGCCAAGAGAAAGGTGCGGAGAGGCTCCAGCCTACAACAAACCCGGTCTGTTTTCCTGTGCCATAGAAAGAAGCTCAGGGCTTGTGGCAAGAGACACTGTCTGCTCTCATAGTTTAAAAGAAGAGGCCCACATCTAATATTTTGAGATGAAGAACAGAAATGTCTGACGGGTTGGGAGGAAGACACGGTTTGACTTAGGCTGATATGCTTTGGGTCTTCCCTCATGTCTTAGCCCGCCTGGACCTGACAGGGACCTGGGGTTGTCTTTGTCTGCATGTGTAAAGGCGCCGGGGCCAGAGAGACCCTAGCTTGTCTGATGGACTGAAAGGGAGTCCCTGTGGCCAGGGTGGGGAAGGGAGTGTGCGCTGGTCGGGAGCTTGTGAAATGGGCCGGACAAGCAACTCTAACCCTCTCTCTTGCTCTACCTAGCGCCTACACTGAGCCCTACAAGGTCTGTCCCATCTCAGCGGCTCCCAGAGAGGACCTCACGTCAGACGAAGAACAGGGAAGCTCAGAGGAGGAGGACAGCGCTTCGAGAGACCCCAGCCTCACACACAAGGTAGGCCACCCTCAGGTGAGGGGCTTGGGAAAGGTTTGGGGGACAGAGATCTAGAAGTGGCGGGAATGGGAAAGACCCCACCCCCACCCCTCGCTGTAGCCATTCCTCAGTCGCTGGGCAGTGGTTGGAGACACTTCCTGTGTCTGAAGAAGTGGGGGCTTCCAAAAGTCTTTGTGTGTGATGCAGAGTGGAGCTCTGATAAGACAGACTCAGATTCTAGTGTGTTCGGGCCTCGGTTTCTTTATCTGTGAGGTGGGAATCAGGAGAATGGGGAGAATGCCTTTGACTGAAAACAGTCTGCGGCGCTCGCTGGTTTTGCTTCCCTAAGCAGCAAGCCTGTGGCAGTGGTTGGTGTTGGAGAGACTGCTGGGAAGGGACACAGAGTGGCCTTGTCCTGGGGGAGACCAGAGCTGCTCATGTAGATGGAAGCAGACCACTTTTCACAGGTGCTTGCATTGTCTGCACCTCCCCTCACTGCCTTCCACACTTCAGTCTTCCCAGGACCCCTGGGAGCCAGATGGTTTCCACCTTGGACATCTGCAGGAGCCGTGGTGATTGTCTAATCACCTTCCCCAGAAGCCTTTCCCGCATCTGTCCTCCACCCCCACCCCATCTTCTCACCATCCCTCCCATGGCAGTTCTGGGTCTCACAGTGGCCAGAGAAGTGATCACTATGGAAGATGAGCTGGGGCCTGGCTCTCACCAAGCTTCTGGGAAGCAAACTGTCATTTTGTAGCCAGACTTTGGCTTTTTCTTTTTAAAAAAAAAAAATACACTTGTGTCTCTGAACACTGTTTCCCCAAAGTTACCAACTGTGTAGGAGCCCAAGAAGGAGTCTGTCCATGCTGTCTCACTACTCTGCCTGTCCCTGCCTCCTCTGGCATTGCCCACCCCTACCTTGCCTTCCCCTGCCCTGCCTCCTCCTACACTTCCTGTGCTTGCCCTGCCCACCCCTGCCCTGCTTGCCATTGCCCTGCCTGCCCCTGCCCTGCCTGCCCCTGCCCTGCCTGCCCCTGCCCTGCCCGCCCCTGCCCTGCCCGCCCCTGCCCTGCTGCTTTTACTCAGGCCTTTCTGCTTTCTCCTCCATCACCCTGGCCCTCGATAGACACTCCCAGCCCCTCCTGTCCTTCCTAGTTCTCCCGCTGCCATTGCCCCTGCCCTGTCTCTGTCTGTCCCTTCTGCGGCTGAGCTGCAGTGTAGCCCTGGAGACTCATAACTGGCACGGCCAACTCCCTCCCTGCTTTACAGTTGAAGACACAGGCTCAGAGTGATCAAGCCACTGGCCCTGGGTCACACTGCTGGTAGTTGAAGGGCTCGGGGACCCAGAGGTCTGACTGGTTAGTATCTGCCTTTCTCCCTCCACACCTTCTTCCCCGTAAAAGAATTCCCAAGTCATTGCTAGTACCCGTCAGAGGGTCTTTTGGCTTTCCTAGGCATCTCTGTTATTGTGGGGTCTGGAAGCAGGACACCAGTGGCAGGGAATTTGGAACTGGTGCCTGCCACTCAGACTACCTGCTGCCCCTCCTCCAGCTGTGTCACCTTGGCCCATAGCTTTCCCATCTCTAAAATGGGAGTGTTGCTGGGTCTTTAGGAGGGTCCAACAAACAGATGTGAGAGTATGGCCACAGGTCAGGGTGGGGACAGGGGTGCAGTTGTCATCTGAATCCAAGGAACAGGAAAGAGGGACAGACAAAAAAGGGAAGAAGAGGGAAGAGAGGTACTGGAGGAGGGGGACAGCATGGAGGACAGGAGACAGAGGGACTTGCCTGCTTGGGACCACTGTGAAGCAGTGAAGTCCCGAGGCCCTGGATATTCATGGGCACTCGGAGGCAGGAAGCAGGGTAACATGAGACCAAGAGTTGGTTCAAACCCAGCTCTGCCACTTGCCCCCTAAACGACAGACAACTTCTTAACTGCTGCATCCCTTGGTTTCCTGTCTGTGAACTTGGACTAGCCACTGTGGCAATTGCAGCATGACTCCAAGGTGGGGCTGGTTAGAACACACAGAGGTCAGAGCTCAGGAGTGTGACACTGTGGATCAGGACAGCTAAGACAGTGACAGTTGCCAAGGTCAAGTGACCCCTGGCTGATCTGGCTGGGGTTATACCAGATAGAGCCAATGGGCAGCCGAGGCCAAGCCGAGTCAGCCAGGAGCATCCTGTTATTCTGAGAGCCGCAGGGCTGGGCCCTTCCAGGAGACCTCTTCCCTCTGCAGAACCCCCTCCTCTGCCGAGCATCCCCAGCCTTCGGCTGCTGTCCTGTGTGAGGCTTACAAGTTATACCAGGGTGGAAATCACCTTTACAGCCAGGTTTTCCTGAATTGGAGAAATGGCCCAGTGGATAATTTCCTCATCAGCCTGTTTGATCCTTAGTTCCCATGTAAATGCAGTGCCATGTGTTTGTAACCCCAGTACTAGCACCAGGGAGGCAGAGACAGGCAAATCCTTGAAGCCCCCTAGCCTGACAGCCTGGCCAAATAGTGACCTCCGGATTCAGTGAGAGATTCTGTCCCAAAACACAAGGTGGAGAGTGACCAAGGAAAATACACAGGGTTGACTTCTGACCTCCACTCACATACAACATGCGTGCGCCCATGTGAGCACATGTGTACCCAGGAAGGGCAAACAAACAATTAAACAAGCCAATTTCATTTCCCTTACACAGCACATTGCTAGCATCATTAAGGACGGGAGTCAGTGCCCTGAGGTCCTGAGCCAAACCCCTCACCACTCTCATAGGACTTATCCTTCTAGACCTGGTCCTCACCTCTCCCATGTAGATCACCGTGAATGGGAATGGCGTGGACTGATTGCAGAGTTACTTCTACAGAAATTGGATGAGATTGTCAGGATCTTGAAATGGCTCATTCGATTTTTTTTTCATAGTACCTCAGAGGTCTTCCCACGTTAGTACATAGAATCATGGATTTTCCATACTGCAGAGTATTCCGCTATTCAGATGTGCTGGTCCCTCTGCAGAGGACATTTACGGTGTCCGATTTGTTTGCTCTTCACCTGATAGCATCGTGGTGACTTGCTCTCTTGCCTCCTCATATCCAAGTGCAGGATTTTCCTGGGTAGGGAAGGGTGCTTGCCTCCTGGGCTTGAGGTCCTAGGGCCCATCCCAGCACCACAAACAAAAACCTTTCCTTTGGGAAAATTCTCGTGAACTAAAAGTGGGCTTGATCTCCACGTGTGCTGCTATGCTGCCCCCAGAGGCTGGGCAGCCCACTCTGGCCATGCTCCAGGTTCCCAAAGGCCCAAGGCCTTGTGGCCTGTGACAGGCAGTGTGGTCTCCAAGTGGGGCATCTTCCCACTCTGTCATAGTGCTGGTGGGAAGGCCTCTCTTGTTCCCTGTCCGCTGTGCTCACCTAGCTCTGGCTCCACAGGCAGAGACCCCTTCTTTACAACTGTGTAGCCTTATGCAGGAGGCAAGACAGAGCAGCCTCCCAGCCCTGAATCCCTCTAAAGAGAAGTAAGAAGTTAGTAGGAGCTCCTGGGGAGGCCGTGGGAACGGTTTTGGGGTACAGTAGTGAGCTCCTTGCTTCCCAGATGTTTGGAGGCAGGAGCAGGACAGGAAGTCGAGTCCAACTGGTCCACCCCCGTGTCTGGCCTCGCCCTCTCTTACTCAGACACACAAAGGGTGTAGGTTGAAGGAAAGGAGGAGAAAGGAAAAAAGGAAAAGCAAGAAGGACTTAAAAATAGCTCTGCTGTAAAAGACATTCAGAGGCCACAGGCTGGCGCACCCCGCCTGCCCAACAATGAGTACGTTTTACAGGCTAATGGGGACTTTTCAGGCAAAATACCAGCTCCCAGGAGACCAGTACCCAGCCAGGACCCGGCACCTCCCCTTCCTCCTCCCCACACCTCCTCCCCACAGCCTTACATCTAGCCACACTTCCCTGAGGCCTGGGCCCTCCCAGCCCTACCCTGCTGGCAGAAAGGTCTCCTAAGGCTGAGCCCACAGGCCCCTTCCTGCCCACACCACAGCTGACCTTGGCCCCAGCCCTTCCACTTGTAATTTCTCCTTCACCCCTTACCCAGGTTCATGTCCAGTTGAACCCTGGTGGTTCCCATAAGTCCTCACACAGACCTGGAGTTCAGGTGTGCACCTGCGTATTGGCCCATCTGCCTCCCTCAGTGTTTTTGTTCATCCCTTCCTGCACCACAACATGCTTCATGAACACTACACTTGCTGCATGCCGGCACCTTGCCGGAAAGGCTGAGTGCTGGTAGCCTGGAGAAGTTCTCCAGGCTGTGCTGGGCGCTACTTAGTTCTGTAAGACGTGAGCCAGGCAACTGGTAGTACCAGGACAGGAGCTCCTGGGTAAAGATTTGGGGATCTTAGAGAGGAGGGAGAAGCCTTATATTGTTTTCTTTCTTTCAGTTTTGGGAAAATGTTATGATAGAATGCGTGACACCAATCCCATTAATATGTGTGTGGCGCTAGAGACGGAACCAGGGTCTTGCACAGGCTGCTCGAGTCTCAGCCCCTGAGCTGTGTTCCCCAGACTGCAGTCCGTTAAGTGCACCCAGTTTGTGTAGCCTCCTCCACCACATTTGCAGAACTTGTGCACTTCCCAAACAGGCGCTCCTTCCCATTCGATGTCCCCCTCTGCAGTCTCTGGCACCCACTCTACTGCTTTCTGTCCGTGTGAATTTACCCTCCAGGATCCGTGAATGTGAGGAGTGGATGGTGTGACCTCTAGCGACTACTAGCCTGGCTTTTATCACAGGGCCCAAACCTTGTGGTTAGCCCCTCAGATGTCTACTGTCTAGTTAGACTACCTTTTGACCCTACTGTGACCCAGCTGTGAATACTGAGGCTGTCTCTCACTAACCTGGTGTTACTGAGTGTGTATCCAGAAGTGGAGTTGCTCTGTGATGTGATAGTTCTGTTTTTACTTTTCATACAGTTTTTGCACCTTCTTACATTCCCACCTATGGTGCAGAAAATTCCAGTCTCCTTCCTGATGAAGGAGCCTCTGAGCTCCATGCAGTAAGGGCTGTAGAGAGGTGTGGTCAGAGACACATGGAGCTGGGGCCGGAGGAGATCTTAAGGGTTTTCCCAAAGTCCTCACGTGTGCCATCTCCTTGGCCTCCACATGCACGCTTCACACCCCCACCTTCTCTGATCCAGGCCTTGTCTCCTTGTCCACAGAAGCCCCCATGCCTAGTGCCAGCCCCAGCCTCGTGACCCCAGCCTCAGAGGTCCTCTTCCATGGTCTTCACAGGCACTGTCACTACAGGGTCCCCTTTCATTTCTCCAACTGTCCCCCTTTGTCCCTCTCTATATGGGCATTTCCCAAATCCTTGTCCCATTCCAGTGCCTCCTCTCATCCTGCATCCTTAGCATCATAGCTGCAGCCTTCTAGTGAGCAGATTCGGAGACACAACCCATCACAGAGTTCACACCATGCCAACCCCCTTTCTCTCGTTTCTGTGGTAACGGTTGATTCCTGGTGTATCACTTTATCCCAGCCACATACCAAATAAAGTGAAGCAGCGCCTGGCCTTTGACCAGGCGCGATGAGAGTACAGAATCCAGTGCTGCCTTCCCCGCAGCCACCCCAGAACCAACACTTGCCGTTTCCTCCACTTTCTGCCCTCTCTGCACAACGTCACCTCCTGCTGTTCTCGCAGCGGCATTCCTGCCCATTTCCTGATCCCGGAATTGTGTGTCCTTGTATCTGCGTTCACTTGTGTGAGCTTGGCCTTTCCCTGGTAGAGTAGCCCCAGGAGGGCAGGTTCCGTGTGGCCCAGTGCGTAAGAAAGCAGTTGCTATCTATAGATAAACAGAGGAGTGACTGAATGTGTTACCCTCCATCCCTGCACTTGGTGAAGACACATCTCTGCTCATGACAACAGAGAGAATATGCCAAACAGCTCGCTTTATACAGTTGCTGAGGCTGGGACCTCTTGGCTCCCAGGACCCTGCAAGGAGGAGGTTACCGCATGCTACCACAACAGGAACACGGACACTCTGAGGCAGTGTGAGCAAGGGAGAACTCAGAGCTTAGCTCTGAGGATCCAGGAGGACTCACGGGGTCCAGGGGTGACTGGATGTCATACACCAGTGTTGAGCTGGGCACGAGGTTGCTGAGGGTCCCCTGCCTAGTGGTCCCAAGTGTTTGGTTGAGTCTCAGGTCACAGTCCCCCTTGCTCCCTCTTTCCTGGTGTTGTTCAGTGATCTGCTTAATACACGGTGTGCATAGAAAACACCCACAGCGCCTGAGTGCCTCTTAGACGACCCATGTCCCAGATCCCACCCCAGGCCTCAGTTAGATGGCACAATGCCATGATGCCCGCTGTCCCTGTGCACTCTCTGATGGTCAGCCTCAGCAGCACCCTCTGCCCTGGGATGCCGGTGAAGATGCTAATGGGACACCCAGCCTTGGGGGAGCTGGAGAACACCATTTCCTCCCTTGACAACCTTTAAACTAAGCTTGGCATGCCCATCCAACCAACTTGTTTGTGTGATGTGTCTCTCAGTCCAGCAATGACTCTGTGGGGCAGGACAGCTAGGGCAGCTCCGGTGCTGTGTGTGAGCGGAGCTTCACTGGGGAGGTGTTTGAGGCTTGGGTTGGGGTATGCAGGTGTTATAGGAGCGCGGGTAGGGGAGCTGTCCTCATAAGAGAATGGTTCATGGTTACAGGAGTTCTTAGTTACAGTTTCTATTGCTATGTAACAACGCCGACCAAAAGGGACTTGGAGAGGAAAGCATTTAGTTCAGCTTATAGTTTGCTGTTCACCATCCAGGGAAGTCAGGGCAGGAACAGCTCAAGGTGGGAACCTGGAGGCAGGGCTAATGCAGAGGACATGGAGGATGCTGCTTACTGGCTTGTTCCCCATGGCTTGCCCAGCCTGCTGTTTTTATACAACCTGGGACCAGCAACCCAGGGATGGCAACACCCACAGTGGGCTGAGCCCTCCCACGCTACTCATTAAACAAACAAACAAACAGATGTACTGAGGCTTACCCACAGGCCAATCTGGTAGGAATTTTTTTCTCAATTGAAGCTCCCTCTTCCCAAATGACTCTAGCTTGCGTCAAGTTGGCATAGAACAACTAGCCAGCATTCATGGGAAGGTGAACACGTGTCCACAGGAGGCAGGAGATGACACGAGAAAGTCTTGCCATCCAGACACCATCCTGACTTTTGATTAACCTTTGATTAAGGTCATGATTAACCTTCTAGAGCCAAAGTGAGATGTAGGGACAAGACAGATGTGAGCTGACTCCTCCTGCTGCCAGCATGGGAACTTACAAGTTAGTCACAGCTACTGCCACTCTGGATTCGAGAAGGTGGCACACTGGAAGGGGCATTTAGAAGCTCTTGTTTCATAATCATGCTAAGAACATTTAACATGAAGCCTACTCTCTGAGTGTCTGTCTGTGATAGAGGAGTACATAAAATATGGTCCACACACACTGTTGCAAGGAGAGGATCCCTTTTTTGTCCCAGCTGCCTGGCTAGCTTACACCCGAAATAACCACACAGAAACTCTATTTATTAAAACACTGCTTGGCCCATTAGCTCTAGTTTCCTATTGGCTAATTCTTACATCTTAATTTAACCCATTTATATTAATCTGTGTATCGCCACGTGTGTGGCTTACCGGCAAGATTCTAACCAGCGTCCATCTCAGGCAGAAGATCCATGGCTTTTCTCTGACTCTGCCCTTCTTCCCAGCATTCAGTTCTGTCTTCTCCGCCTACCTAAGTTCTGCCCTATCAGGCCCAAAGCAGTTTCTTTTTTCGTAAGAAATGAAAGCAACACATGAACAGAAAAACCTCCTACACCAACACACATGTACACAAAGGAATATGGAGCCAGCATGATTGCTCAGTAAGGGCACTTGCTGCTAAGTCTGACAGCCTGAGTTTGATTCCTGGGACCCAGATGGTGGTAAGAGAAAATTGTCTCCCACAAGCTGTTTCCTAACCTACACACTCACTCACACACACACACACACACACACACACACACGCTCATGCACACACACGTGTGCACGCTTGCGCACAGCACATATACACATAGGTTAACAGTGGAGTGGTATTCAGCCTTTAAGGAGATCCTGCCATTTCTAGGAATGGATGATGTTAGAGGACGCTTGGCTAAGTGAAGAAGTCAGGCACAGAAGGGCCATTCTGCAGGGTTCCACTATTCATGGCATCTTGTCTAACTTGCACAAGTGGCAAGTAGGTGCTTTTCCAAGGGCTGGTTGGAGAGAGGTGGGCAGCCGCTGCTGAGTGGGTGTAGGCGTCACTGACACGGGAGAGTCTTGTGTCTCCCAAGAAGGAACTGAAGCCGAAGCAGCGCTCACTTCAGGGGCCTTAAAAGCTCAGAGGTGACATCAGGAGTAAAGAGAGGTCTTCACTACCATAGGACAGAGTTCCAAGACAGCACTTTGCCACTGCAGGTCTGTCACAAACCACAGCCAGACCCGGAGCTCCCTCCCAGAATTTTCAGGCCACTTCCTCCCTCTCCACTGGATCACAGGAAGCTGTGTGTCTCTGCTGTCCCTTCTCCTTCATCGTCCTGCAGGCACTTGTTCCTCTTTGACATCCCCATCCCTCTCCATGTGACACAGGAACAACAGGTGACCATGGGGACAATCAGCAAGTCATTCCCCTAGCGTGTCTGCTGGATCCAAGTCTCAGGGAGCACCGTGCTATCCCAAAGCAGGAGCGCTAGGGAACTTGGGGACAAGAACTCCTGGAATTGTCTGGCTGCCTAAGCACTGCCCCTTGTCAGGCATGACATGGAAACATTTCCAAAGCTCAACGGCAGGCCTACCACTTGCCGAAGACCTGTGAAATTTCCACAGACATGTGCCCTTCCTGTGCTGGGTGGGGTCGTGTGCCTGAACAGGTTGTCATGAGGAAGTTCAGGGCAGGTTCCCTCTTTGTTACTCCACCCCACCTGGGTCTTAACATCTTGGGGTCTTTGGGAGGTTGAGGGGAAGCTTGTGTTGTTTCTGGACATACCTGGGCCATCCTAAGCGACAGGCCCAAGCTGGGACTCCCTGGCCTTTGTCACGATGTAATTCCAATCAGGCTCATGTCTGAAGCTCTGTGCTCTCAAGGAGGACGTGTCCATTTGTGTCTTATGCCATTCCTTTGGGACAGCCTTCCTCTTCATAATAGAAGCCCCAAGGAATCTTGTCACAAGCCATTTCTCATCTTTGTTTACATCAGAATGCAAACCTGAGGACATTTTAAAGCATGGGCATTTGCCTAGCATGCTTGAGGGCCTAGATCCGATTCCTAGTACCACTTAACCTAGACGTCCCGTCGCACACCTGTAATCCCAGCACTGGGAGGTGGAGGCAGGGAGATCAGAAGTTCCATGTCATCCTCAGCTACATAATGAGTTTGAGGCAAGCCTGAGCTACATCAGACCATTTCAAAAGAAAAAAAGCATCTGTAATTCACTTATAAGTAGCAAAGTTCATGATCTACTGACATAACGGGCCACTCTGTCTATTCTGAGTCAAGTGAACAGAAACCAGTGTGGAAAGGAGTGCCCAGTTACATCTGACTGAGGGAAAGGTGGCTAGGTTCACCTGGCTCCCCTGCTCTTGCTCACTGCTGCCATAATCCTGACTAGCTTCAGGGAGGAGCTTCCACACTCCCACAGATGCTGGTTAGGAAAAGGAGGACCCAAGGGCTCTTAGTGCTCCCTACTCTGACAGCTGGGGAAACCAAGACACGGAGACAGAGCCAGCAGTCTGGACTCTACCCAGGACTTGCTGTTGAATGAGACTCCCTAGCGGAAGGACTGGCCTGAGGAGCTGAGCCTGATAGTAACTGATTTGTCTGGAGAGTGGGGAGAAGGGGCAGGACTGATTGGCCTGGGACAGCTCCAGGTAGGGGCAGGCAGCTGTCTGGTGTCAACACTCCCTATCTGGCTCTGGGCAATACCATGTGCAGGCCTTCATGCCCCAATCCGATGCTCCTGGGAGGAGCCCTGTTCCCAGAAGCATGTCCCTGGACACTGCCTTCAGACTCTAAGTTCACTTCCTGGTTAAATAAACATGTGTGTTAAATGGCCCAGTTGGTCCCCACCCAGAAGCAGCTTCGGAGGAGAACCTGGGGCACCAAGCCTCGCAGGCCTCCCCAGTGAAGGCGCATCCATCATCTTGGAGTGCTGAAGCAGAGTGGCCTGTGTGTCCCACCCCGAATCTGCCTTGTCTGGCAGGAGGGACGTGCAGAGCCGTCCGTGCCAGAGCCCTCCCAGAAGTTTGTCCCCGATGCAGAGATCCTAACAATAGTGATGACGACAACTTCAAAAGTCCGGGAAGAGTGAAACCTCTCCCATCCATCACCGTGTCCCTGCAGTGGGGGGTAGACATCTTGTTTTCCGTGTGAGGCAACCAAGGCATGTTAACACTGGCCCATGGCCACACGGCTGCCCACAGAGCAGAACCAGGCATTAGTCTGTTCACGGGTCTGTGGCACCTAGGAGCCAAGTCTAAGGACACCAGCCTGCAATGCCAGACCCAGCCAGGTGCCACACAGGAACACTCGGCACATAGACTGAGCACAGACATGCAGAGTTCACTGAGTGCAGAGGTCCCCCACTTATAGAACAGTGGACTGACCTGGGGTATTTTGATTTTACAGCGGGCTTATTGGGCAACAAAAGCACTTATTTTGTTTAGTTTTGTTTAGAGACGGGGTCTAACTATGTTTCCCAGGCCAGCCCTAAACTCCTGGGCTCAAGTGATCCTCCTTCTCCCACTAGGACTATAGGTACCTGCTACCAAGTCTGACTTAAATATGTCCTGACTTAACTGTTTCCTGGACTTAAGGCGGGCTTATTAGATACAACCTGGATGTCAGGAGAACATGTGTGCTTAGCCATGCTGGCTCTTTGCCAGGGTTTGGACACTGGAGCTGGACCTAAGATAGAATCTTAGCTATGCAAAGGGTAGGATTCACCAGTGCCTCAGTTTCCACATCTGCAAAAAGAGTTGAAGGAAGTAGCTGTACTCAGGGAGCTAATGAGTGCACATAGGTCAGAGCTGTGCTTGGCAGTTCCTGAGTGTCCCTACCTGGGAGCTCTTATGCCATAGTAGATATTATTGGTCCTGTTGACAGTTGAGACTCAGAGAGGAGAAATAATGTCCACAGGCACAAAGACAGGAAAAAGCAGGGCCCAGGATTTGAACCCAGGTCTTCTAACACCAGAACAGTGACTCTCAACATTGTATGACAGCTGAATTACTGGCCTTTGGGAGACTGAAACCAGTTTGACTCTCTGTCCTCATTTTATAAGAGACAGACACCTTTAAGTCTCTTGCCTACAAAATACCACTGCCTGTGGATGGTTTGCTGTGTTTCCTCTAGGCTGTGGAGGCCTGCCCTGGCTAGATGCATCTTGCCTTGTGAGGGTTTCCCACCTGTGGATTCGGTTAGAGCCTCTACCTTGGGAGTCTGACATTGGCCCTGCGGATGCAGATAGGATAAGAGTCTGTTTGGTTCCCAAAGGAGGGAAGCGGTGGACAAGGAGCAGAGGCTTCCCGGGTCTCTTGGCTCTCTCTCCTGTCTTCACATTCCAGCTGGAGGCTACAGTGTGCCACAGAAAGGAGACTGGCTTAGGCCAGCCTCTGCCCTGACAGAATGGCCGCCGGGACTTAAACTTCCAGGAAGTCATCAGGGACCGGCGGTGGGGGAAAGGCTGTGTTTATGTTGTCTCTATGTTAATCTATGCCAGACACTGTATCTGATTTTATCAGCATGGGACGTCTGCCTGGCAGTGTCTGAAGATATTTTGGGTGTCACTTGGGATTGGCGTGTTGCTGTCTTCCTGCAGACAGAAGCCGTGCCCACTGTTGATTTTCCTAAGACACACAGGAAAGCGCCTATGGCAAAAACCAATGCTGTGGCCAAAGATGAGAGAATGACTTCTGGTGTTCTCTAGGCTAGGAGCTGTGACGGTTAATTCTGTGAACCTGGCAGGACCTAGAGTCACCTAGAGATAAACTTCTGGGCTTGTCTGTGAGGGAGTTTCTAGGTTGGGTTAATTGAGTTGGGAAGACCCACCCTAGCTACCAGAGCCCTTATCCCCTGGGCTCAAGTCCTGGACTGAATGAAAAGGAGACAGTGAGCTGACGTCCAGCACTCCTCTCTCTCTGCTCCCTGGGCCCTGTAACAATGTGGCCAGCTGCCATGTTTCCCCCACCTTGTGATGGGCTGACTCCCTGAACTGTGAGCCAGAATCCACTGTTTCTTGTTAAGTTGCTTTAGTCGGGCCTTTTGTGAGAGCAACGAGAAAAGTAAAAGGTGCAGGTGCTTGTAGATGCTTCACCCTGAAAGAGTCAAAAATGGGGAGAGAAGATGTAGGGAAAGACTCTGGAAGGAGATGGGAACGTGTGTGTCCAGAGACCCCTTAGTATACATACAGCAGGTCGTCAGGCCAGTGAGATGGTGAGCTGGATGCCAAGGTCACCATAATAGGGACGTTTATTGAGCGCTGTGTCAGGCACCACACAGGGCATCTGTTTGGCAGCCTTCTGGGGTAGATACTCTTCATACCCGTGTGTATAGAGGAGGAAGCCAAGGTTCAGTGAGGAACTGCACTTGCTGAAGGTCTCATTGTTCATGACAAACACCTAGACCCACCTCTTACAGCCTGGTCATTTTTAGGGCTGTCCTCTCAACTACCTACCCTGATTTTCACTGTTTTTCCCCCCACAGGTTGAGGGACAGTCCAGAGCCCTTGTCATCGCTCAGGAGCTGCTGTCTTCAGAGAAAGCGTAAGTGCTCCAGCAGCTGCCCGGAGCTTGCCCACAAAGCCCTGCCCCTCCCGGCTTGTCCAGGATGGAGTTAACACAGCACCGTCCTTCTCTACTTCCACAGATATGTGCAGATGCTGCAGCACCTAAGCCTGGTGAGTTAGTCATTCTGATCGTCCCTAACTAACTGTCCTTTTACAGAGCTGGACTCCGAGAGGCAGAAATCAGGGTGCACACAGGGGTGGCTACATTAACAGGCTTGGTGGCTGAGGCTCTGTGCCAGGCTTTTCAGATAAGCCTAGTCTACTGAGGGATGTACTAGGCAGAATGACTCCGTGCCTGGGTGGAGGGGGAGCTCTGGCAGGGGGCACTGGGAGGGAGTCTGGATATCGGTGAGGATCCCCAAAGCAGTCTGTGTTTGTTTGTGTGGTGCCGGGGATAGAACCTAGGGCATGCAGCATGCCAGGTGAGTGTTCCACCGCTGAGCCATGCCTAAACTCTGTGCCAGTGCCTTATATTTGGGTCCTTGTATGAACTATGTATGTGTCTGCACAATGACAGTTGCTCAGGGAATCAAGGGGCTTTCTCAGTCACCCTGGTCTCTTCTTCCCTAGGAGATCTCCAGCAACAAATGCAGGAAGAAATCATTGAGGGTGCAGGGGCATGGCCACAATTATGGGGAATCTGGAGAATCTGGGCAGGCTTTCCTGAGGAGGTGGTTTTGATTCAGGCTGAGTCACAGGAAGGGTTGCATGCAGCAAGGATGAGGGGGCTGGATGTTTTGGCCTGTAGCAGCTCTCCCAAGTGTCTAAGGATTTCCAGCCCTGCAGCAGTTCAGCCTTGATACTCGATTCCTTGGCTTATTTCATTCAGCTCATAGAATGTCAGAGCCACCAGTGGTTACTGGTGGGCATTTAGCAGGTAGTGACGTGTAGGCTCGGAGGAAATGACTGGGTCAAGGTCACGTAGTGATGGAGCCAAGGCAGACATGGATTTCCTATCGTCCTCCACTATCCTTATGCATGATCCACTCCTCAGAGCAGAAGACTAGAGGACCACCTCCCAGGGTCCTATATGAAGCCAGGCCTAGGGGTGAGCCCGTTAGAGATCATGCTGCTGTGTTGACCCCATGTGAGCAGGGAGCAGCTGGCTCTCTGAGTGGAGAACCAATGAATCCTCTGGTTTAGCATGGACAGCTGTTTGGGGTTCCAGTTCTGTGTGCATGAAGTTCCCAGGACTGAAGTACCCAGCCCTCTCCACCTTTGCTTCTGTGACTCAGCATGGCAGAGGCAACTGGACCCCTGAATTCTGCTCCCTCGCCAGCTCCTGCCTGATGGCCTCACATGGGCTTGGCTCTCTTGTTTTATGAGGCACCAGTGTGAGTTTGCATCACTTCCTGCCAGGTGGAGCGAGGCTAAAGCTGCTGGCAAGCCACAGTGCCATCCTGGGCAGGGCAGAGCCAGGAAATCAGCTCAGAAGCTGCTTTCTGGAACTGCGCTGCTGAGCAGTTATCACATCAGAGCTGCGTAGACAGAAGTGGCAGAGACCCCACCGCATGGCTCCAAGCCGGAGATGCTGGTCTTGAAGTAGACCACAGACTTCAGGATGTAGCACCCAAGCCAACCCAGAGGTTCATCGCACTCATTAGGGTTGGCAGGTTCTCCCTCAGATCTCTCTACTCCCCAAGGCCACCATACTGTGGGGAGGGGAGCGGGCTTCTGTTTTTCAGACTCGGGATTCAACCGCATGCTTGCCAAATGGTCAGTAGAGCTAATGAGTCAATCAAGCTATTTGGGTTGATTCCTGCCCCTTCGGGGCCTGGTTCTGGAAGTCTGTTGGTTGGGAATTGTTTTTGTGTTTTTGAATGTTGGTGAAGGAAGACAGAGAAGAACGTGAGAGAACCTTTAAAGACCAGTGTGGTCCACAAAGCCTAGAATATTGATTTGCTGGGCCCTGACAAAGGTGCCCCTTCTATCCTTCCAGAAGCCCGCCATCAAAGCTTCTACCCTCCTGCATGTCCCCTCCTATCCAGTTAGATGGCTTTGGTCACTCACCTCCCTCTCATCTCCACAGCACCAAATACTGTATCCACATAGCTATCCGCCACCGTTATCAATCAACCATCTAACCGCTGGCTTGCTATTCCAGACCTTTACCTCGTTGCCATCTACTCGTCAGTCCATCCTTTCTTTCATCCGTCTGTAAATCCGCACACACACCTTTCCCTCCTTTCCCTATCCACCCACCTATCCACACATTCACCTCTTGCTTTATCTATTTATCTATGCATTCAACCACCCTTTTCCCTTCCCCTCCATTGATCAATACATCTTTCAATAATTCATTTATTCTTCCTAATTCCCCCATTCTCGTTCTCTCCCCAACCCCCAATTCACCCTAAAATATCATAGGCTACTTGGTTGTCATTGTTACTGAAATAGGCCTTGGAGCCCCAAAGATGAAAAAGGCCCAAAATTTGCTCTTAAGTAGTTTGTGTGTGTGTATGTGTATGTGTGTGTGTGTGTGTGTGTGAGAGAGAGAGAGAGAGAGAGAGAGAGAGAAGGAGAGAGACCTACATGCATGTATGTATGTTTGCATGTGTGCAGGCACACATGTATGCATGTATGTGTATGAAAATACATGTATATAGGTCTAAAGTTGAGTCATTATCCATCTTTTATTGCTTGAGAGAGGTTCTCTCACTGAACCCAATGCTCTCCAATTCTGGCTAGACTTGCTAGCTGATTTTCCCTGGGATCCCTTGTCTTCTGCTTCTCAAGTGCTGGGATTGCAGGTGATCATGTCAGCTGTTTGGCTTTAATGTGGGATACAGGCTGTGCTGGGAGCCCATTACCCATGAGCCATTTCCCCAGACTGACAAGTCTCGTTTTTGTGAAAATAGAGGATGGGGATGGTGAGAATGCATACTTATACCACTCAGCTTAAATAGAATTTGCACAGCTGTATTTTTGTGCAGAATCACAGGGGCATGATGGGAACCCAAAACGGCTTATAGGAGAGGTGTCATGGAGGTGGACTTGGGAGGAGAGAATCTCCAGGTGCAGAAGGTGGGGTGGCTGGCATGGGCAGGTGCATGGAGCTTGAAGATGTGTGTTGAACAGTGTATCAGCTGTGTGGTTAAATGTGGCTGTTTCACAGAGGCCAAACCAAGGGTCAGAGAGGGAACCCAGAACCAAGATGAGTAGGCTGCAAAGCCCCCACAATATCCCTGAGGTCTTGTGCTTTTCCTTGTATGTGGTGAATTGATGTTTCAAACAACACTGGTCTCTGATCACCTTTGGTTTTGTTTTCTTGTTTCTATTAGAAGCTCATAACTCCTCCCAGGGGTCTCTCCTCTGGACTGAGGTTCTCCAGACTGCCAATGGGGAGTGAATATGGAGTGGCTTCTGTCAGGTCCCCAGGGAGAAGTCTGGGACCCAGAAGAACTGGTGTCCGGCCCATTCACCCCTTGGCACACCTTCTACAGTTCCTTTGCACTACAGCTTTCCTCTCTGCCCTCTGGATGCGATGCTCTTAAAGTGTGTGGGGTCTCGTGCAGCCGCTGTCTGCTTTTCCATTGGCTCACAGCTTCCACTTTCTGGTTGCCAGTGTCTTCTTATCATTTGGGTCTCAGCCCAGTGGTCACCAGGGGACAAGCATGTTCAGGACTCAGTGATGTGGGGTAAGCCTGCCACTGTGCTCATGGACCCTCAGTGACGTCCCGATGCCATCTCATTCACAGACCCTCTGTGAAGGCCCCATGGCATCTCTCCCACCCTCAGTGAAACCCTTGTGTCATTTTGCTTTCCAGAGATTTTCTCAAGGGTTGGTGGGCGACTCATCTCTGCTTGACAACATCTGGGCCCTGACCCAGAAGATTCAAAGACCAGTAGTACCTTGATGGCCAGGGACTGCAAACTCCTGTAGGTGTCTTCTCTCACACATCTGATGGGAGATGGAACACTGTCTGGGGCCTCATCTGGGCCTGTGGCCAGCAAACTTACCTATGGCCTCTCCCTGTGGTCTCCAAATAGGCTAGTCTAGGCTTCCTCCCAGCCAGTGGCTGGGTGCCAAGAGCGATTGTCCCAAGAGAAAGCTGGGAGGAAGTGCGTGCCATTTTTATGACCCAGGCTTGGAAGTCACGTAGCGCCACTTCCGCCATTCTCCACGAGTGGAGACAGTTCGAGAGGTCCACCCAAGGTCAAGGGCGAGGAGTATAATCTCTACCATTCAATAGGAGGATTATCAAGCACACATTTCATAAATATCCTGTAGGAGATACTGTTGTGGTCTTTTTTTTTTTTTTTTGGAAAACATAACTCACCATAAACACCTTCTAAAAATGACTTTGTGTCTCCTAGGAATGTGTTTGACTTCTGGCAACAAAACTTCAACTATGGCATCTTAAATAACGTAGGGTTGTCCTCATGTGGAGCAAATCCACAAGGCAATGTTGGGGACTCCTCTACATCTCAGAAACTGCATGCATTTCTAAGGTTCCTCATGAACTTGGGTAGCTGCTATGGCCCTAACCTTCATATCCATCTCTCAGGCAGAGAAAAACAAAAAAAGGAAAAAAGCTAAAGTTTCTGACTCCCAGCTAGAGTTGGTTCCCTTGAAGATACCTAGGGTACCACTGGGCAGCTTCTTCCCCTTGCCATGGCTAGTTTCAGGGGAAGTCAGGACAGAAAGAGTCAGGAGCCAAAGCCAAGTACAACTCCACAGCTGTGCCTCTTTGTGTTTATTCTGGGTCTCAGGTGGGGTGGGAAACCCCAGAAAAGCTCTTCCTGTCCCCAGTCAGCTAGGTGGGGGTCTTCTGCTCTTCATGCCTGGAAACTGAGGGTAGGCGAGAAGGGGCTCCTGCAGGGCAAGGCTTGGGCAGCTTCTGCACCCCTCAGCATTTGATAGCAGCTGGTATCAGCAGCAGGAGCAGATGGACCCCCTAGAGCTATCAGGTCACAGGTCCCAGCCCTGGTATAGACCTAGGAGGTGGGTGTGGCGTGTTAAAGAAAATAGCAGGTTTCAGGCTGGGGTGATGGGTGAGTGGTTAAGAGTGCTCGTTGCTCTTGCAGAGGACCCTGGGTTCACATCTCAGCACCCACATGGGCGGTCACAACTGTCTGTAACTTTAATTCCTGGGGATCCTATGCCCTCTTCTGGCCTCCTTAGGCACTGCATGTACATGGCACACAGACTACCAACAATAAACACATAAAATAAACAGAAATCTTAAAATAAAAAGAGAGAAAGAGAAAAAAGAAACAGCAAGATCATGAGAAGGCAGCAGAGATGAAATTTTGGTTCAGGAGAGTTAGAGGCTCACAGTCACAGGCAGCTGTGATGAGGCCCTGAAGTGGAAGAACAATAGGAAAGACAGCAATTACAGAGTAGAATCAGGGACCTGAAGGAGGAGGGACAGATCCTTCGGGTCTTCAGTTCCCAGGATAGTAGGAGAGTTGCCCCGTGATACCATGGGCAGCATCACTGAGTCTTGATGGGAGGGAGAGCCTTCAACTCCATAGGACCAGGGAAGTATCTGACTCTCGTAGGCTTGAGGTATGTGTGGTAGGAGGTAAAACCCTCAAAACCAGCCTATGGGCAAGAGGTCACAGGCACTGATAAGTTTAGCTGTCACTCAGGGGCGTTTGGGTCTGGAAAGTGAGAAAGAGTAGACCTTGCATGCAGGGGTTGGGAAGAGAATGCAGCTCTGAGAACTGTAAGTTCACAGTAGCTCTCTGTGACTGCGGGGAGGGTACGGGGTAGCCTGACTTTGGGCACAATGAACATCACATGTCTGATCTATAATCTGACAGTGAGGAATTCTCAGCCTTATGGTAGCAGCTAGAGTATTGGAATTCCTCAGCTCTGGTCAGTGGCTGGTGTAATAACCCCTGGCCCAGTATATCCAAGACCCTTAAGGTCACCACTACTGCTGCGGGTGCCACCAGTATGACTGGTCACTCCCACTGCCCCTTCCAAATGCTGGCCTGCTGGCACTCTTGCAGGCAGTGTGCGGCTCCAGGTCCTGCTGCCAATCTTGTGTTCCATCTCTTCTGCTGCCATTGATGCCCAAAGCCAAGGATACATCCAGAACGCCACTATTTCTGGGGCCCAGCCTCCCAGCCCACTCTTCTGTGGCTATAGGGACTACTGCTGGCTGGATACTGCCTCTCTGCCTCACAGGTAGGGCATCATAAAAAGGCATTTCGAGTGGCTCTCCGGTGGTCTGAGCATCTTGTTTCTATAGCCAGAGGGGTATTTGCACCGATCACAGTGGACCGTCATGTAAAAGAAGCATGGTGTTTAACACCAGTCACCCAGCACTGTTCCTTTCATGCTGGTCACAGCAGTCTGTAAACCCAGGGAAGGTTCTCACTCTCCGGTATGGTGGGAAAGCGTTCGTGGGGCTTGGAATTGGAAAAGTCCTTAGTAAACTTTAAGACACAAATTAAGACTGTTGTGGCTGTGGCTGAATGTTCAGAATCTCAACTTCTATAAACAAAACCACTCCATGGCTTCCTCAGCGTGTCTGGGGTGCTTGGTAGGCTGGCAGTTTGACTGATAGTCCTCTGCTCAAGGAGGCCAGGATGCTGGGAAAGAGTCCACTGCCAATCAAATAGTCCATCTCCCAACATTGTTTGTTTTTAGCGAAATAAATATCAGTAGTACTTAAAATACGAATTTGCTGAAAGAGTTGGTTTAGCATAGTTCTGACAACGCTCACTTCCTGCCCAACACTCCAAGGAGAGGTGGGCTCCCCTTAGCTATCTCATCCCCATGCTTAATAGAGAGCTTCTGAGCCGCAGGCTTTCCAGTTACTCCTTTCTCCCATTCTTCCCCATAGCCACAGCACTGGGCAGGGGACTTTCCAATGGCAGGTGGCCAGACCTCCCGCTCCTGTACGGTCTCACACTTCATCACATTGTCCCTGGTACCTTCCTGGCTGACAACCCCCACCCCGTGCATCTGTTGCCCTGTTACAGTGGGCTTTCATTTCAGAGGCTTCTCTCTAGCTTTCATTTCAGGGGTGCTCTCTAGCTGGAGCCTTTTTTTACATTACAGTATTGTTGGGCTTCCTCCTGTTTGTGGTTCCCCAGACTCCTGCTGCTGCTGGTTTCCTGGTTGCTGCAGCGGGAAGATGCATTCCCCTGTCATTGTAACACATCAAGACTTGTGTTATAGCCAAGCATAAGGTCACCACGGGCCAGCGGCTGCTCCACTCGTTCTTGTTTCAGCTGTGTCCCCCGTACGCATCTCTTTTTCTGGCACTGTGTTACTTGAGCCCTCTGAGGTCAGTGCATTTATGAGTTTCTTTCTCTTGCTGGGCATCTGTCCCCACGTCTGTCTCATGGAGAATGGACCGCGTGAGAGGAAGCGGTGCCTAGAGGGGAACCCCATGAACAAAAGGTGGGGTTTTACACACTGAAATATCCAGTTCAGATCCCCAGGCATAGGGGAAAGAGTCTCTGAGGAAGGCATGTCCAGCAGCAGAAAAGGAAGGCTTGTGATTGCAGAGTGATCGGCGTGTGCACAGGCTCAAAGGCCATGAGAATTATTTGTGTTCACGATGCATGCTTGCTGAAAGATTAATAAATAATTTCTGTGCCTTTAGCAAACTTCCTGTGTTGCTCTTAAAAAGGGATCAGCCACCTACCGGGACCACAAGGTTAAGGTAACCCCGCTAGGGAACCCTGCTAGGCCCGCTGCGGTGCAGACCGACAGAGACAGAGAGAGTGAGAGCTAGGTCTGGCGTGTTTGGGAACTGAGAGGAATTCAGCCAGGTGGAGGATGCTGTGAGCAGGAAAACTGGAAAAGCTGAGGCCAGCAGGGAAGGGGGAAGGTAGAGAGCCCCTCGGCTTCTGAGGCCCGATCTCAAGTGTGTGAGAGGCTGCTGGTGGCCCTAGAAAGAGCTGCTGTGGTATGTTGGGAAAGGCTGAGGAGGATTGCGTTTTCTTGTTGACCAGCTATGGCGTGAGGAGCCAGATCGGTACCGGGTAGTAGGTGGATGAGGCTCTGCCATGGCCCTGTGAGCAGAACAGACACTGTATGAGGGGAAAGACTCCAGAAGAGGGCCCAAGCACAGGTCGATACCAGCCATGCCTGGAGAAGTGAACATGGTCTCCTCATAGAAGACATGGGTGAGGCAGAGTTAGGGTACCCTGGGCAGGATGGAGGATTCATCGAAGGCCACAAGGAGATATGTGATCAGGATTTTTGGGTCCTCCCAGTATGCCCCCAAACTAGAGCACTGTCCCCTCTCCCCGGGGATGGGAACTGCAATGAAGCACCCCATAGCCTCCTGGACAGGACTGACCTCTCAAGACAAGCTCGGGGTGTGCAGGACTCTGGGGTCAACACATTCATGAGTCTCCTTATCAGAATGTGGCACTGTCTGCCCCACTCATCCCCGATCCGTTCATTCATTCAGCTCCTCCTCAGACAGTCAGTATCCAAGGTGACAGGCATGGCAGGGTCAGTAACTGCTGTGTGCCAACTCTCCACACATTCTCTCATTTCATTGCACACTGTATCTACTTAAGAGATAGACGAGTACAGGCCCAGACCTTCTCAGAGAAGGTGAGTGACTTTCCCTGGGTCACACAGCCAGGGTGAAGTCATGCCAGGGTTTTTTGACTTCAGAGCCCTGGGAGGGAAAGAGGGGTCACTGTGATCTGGAGGAATGATGTCTGGGAAGATGGGCCTTGCCCACCAGAAAGTAGGGACAAGCCTTACAGAGGGGGGCAACTCCTGGGGGATGGTATGGAGACATTGGGCCACCTAGGAAGTCTCTTCATGTCATGTGTCAGGTCTCTCAAAGGGACTCAGTGCCCTGATGACTCAGGTAGGCGAGCATGGGGAAGGGAGTTAGGAAAGGATGCCCTGGTAGGTTGAGTGACAGTGGGAAATTCTGGGGACCAAAGGTTAACTCAGACAACCTCTTCAGCTGTCTATGGTTCTCCCCTACTTTTCTTGCCTCCCTGACTGTGGACACCGTTAGGACATTTTTGTTGTTGTTGTTGTTGTTGTTATTGTTGTTGTTGTTGTTTTGAGACAGGTTCTCGCTGTGTTGCTCAAGCATCCTTGAGCTCAGGATCCTCCTACCTCTGTGTCCCAATGTGTGCTCCACTGCACCCTGCTGGGAAAATCATTTTAACTGAGAGGAAGGAGAGTCCTATCTTCTGGGTCTTTCTGGCTCCCCAAGCCATAATGAACTCTAGCTTCTTGAGGGCTTGAGGGGGGAACACATTTTGGCTCAATCCATGATTGCTCTCCCTCTGGTTAGCAAGGATTGCAGCAGGGTTCACAAGGAGACCCATGGAGAAGGCCTGGGTCTGGGCAGGTGTTATTGCCTCCTGTGTGTTCATGTTGCTCTTCCTCCATGACCCTGATCTCTAAGGAAGTAGGTGATGCTTGGAGGGTTTGGAGGAGAGGCAGAAAAGTGGGGTATTCCAACTTGACCCCTAGCCCCCAGGAGACTCAGAATTGTTTGCTTTTAAAAATATTCTTGTAACTTGCCTGTGGTTAGTTAGTGAACTAATCTTAGCAAAAAGAGCTCATGTCTGTGTGCAAGAAAGGCAGACACTACTTCCATCATCCGAGAAGATTCCTGTCCGTGCCAATGACAGAGGTCACCAGGGTATGTGTATGAATGTTTCTGCCCATCTAGTTTGTAGTTCCTACAAATGTGCCTCTCTGGGCATTTCATTTAAATGGCATCTTAAGTGATGGTCTTTGTGGTCGTCTTCCTCCCTCTAGCATCTGCTGTCAAGGTTCGCCCATCTGTGCCTGCACTGGTCCTTCATTCCCTTGTGACTGAGTCCATTTGGATGTCACAGTCTGTTTGCGCCTTTCCCAGAGGATGGACATTGGGCTCTTGCTGGTTGTGTGCAATGCTAAGCTGCAGGAAGCATGTGTGTCTGCAGTTCCCTTGGCCTCACACCTAGTGCTAACCATTTGAGGAGGCTACATGATTTTCCCTAGAGTCTCTTTCCATTCACCCTGGATAAAGAGGGCAACAACAGACCAAAGAACTGATTTCACCATCCAAGCCCTCAAGTCCTGCTTGATGAACCAATGAGTTTGTTGGAATTACTTACAGGAACATGGCTGACTCAAGGTCAGCTGCGTCACTAAAAATTCCCGCCTGAGCATGGGTGACTCTCGAAAGCTTGTGCGCTTGCAGACAGCGTTACCCTGAAGAGTCTCCTCTCCCTGCTCTCCTTGACAGCCTTCATGTGACTTACATACTCTTGGCTCATATCCTGAGTCTCGTTTCCTGAGACCTGTCTTTTCAAGCCCTTAGCTTTGTGTTCTGCTGGGTAGTTAGTCCTTTTTCTTGTAACCCTGTAAATAAGTCTATTAACAAACATACAATTTACAAACATTTTCTCTCACTCTTTGGGTCTTCTTTACTCCCTTTTCAGGTTCTGTTCATCCATCCATCCATCCATCCATCCATCCATCCATCCATCCATCCGTCTGTCCTTATTAGGTGGAACTCAGTATCTTATGCATGCAAGGCAAATGCTCTATCACTAAACTACAACTCAGTCCTCATGTTTACTCTCTTGATACTGTTCTTTGGCACACAAAAGTTTTGTTTTGTTTTAATTTTGATGTTATCACACTTTATCTGTTCTGTTGTTGTTGTTGTTGTTTTGTTTTGTATTATTTTTGCTGCATGTGGTTTTAGAGCCTCATCTGGAAGGTTCCCTCACTGCTATGTGCTCTTTGTAAGTTATAGCCATTCCCCTTATGCTCACACACCTCACTACAGAGCATATTTCCTCATGGTTTTCTGCACTGTTAGTCCTTTCGGTGGCCAGCGTAGAAGCATGGTCTGCTCCACAGAAGATTATCCTCAGGATGCCCAGCATCCTCTGGCGATTGGTTAGGCCGAATGAACCTGTGTTCCCAGCACAGCGTACAGCCAGCCTAGACCCTGTTGGCATAAGTGGGAAATGGCTGAGGACAGTGTGAGGTCAGCTGCATGGGGTTCTAGAGTCCAGTTGACCTAACAGGGACATCCATGATTGACTCGTGTCTTAGTTACTGTTCTCCTGCTGTGAGGAAACACCATGACCAAGACAACTTATGAGAGAAAACATTTCATTGAGGTCATGTTTATCGTTTTAGAGGGCAAGTGCATAGCATCATGGCAGGGCATGTGGTGGCCGGCAGACAGGCGTGGGTCTTGAGAAGGAGCTGAGAGCTCACATCCTGACCCTCAGCCAGCAGGGACTGGTTCTGCCTTTTGAAAACGCAAAGCCCATCCCCAGTGATGGAAAGAACCGGCACTTTGGAATCAGGCAAACATGGACTCAAGAATGAGGACCTTGAGCAAATTCCTCCATCTCCCAAGGCCTGGTCTGCTATGGAGAAAATGGAAATTACAACCAGTTGGGGCTGCCATGAACATTAATGAAGAAACTGGGCCTGGGACTGAATGGTAGAAGGCTTTCCTTACATGCATGAGGACCTGGGTTCAGTTCTCAGTGCGCGCACACACACACACACACACACACACACACACACACACACACGGAAGGGAGGTATGAAGTGTGAGGCACACAGCTCTTAGTATGTATGCTCAGTAAATGTCCCTGTTATTATCTCTAAGAACCTTCCTTAGTTGGGTGCTGGAGGTGCTGGTGGAAGACAGGAAACAGAACCCTAAAGCACAGCAGCAGAAGGTGTTTGTGTCTCCACTTTGGAGTCCAGAGAAGCAGAGGGTCATCTGAGGTCATACAGAAGTGCCTCTGTGGGTAGATAGGGGTGTAAGCGTTTCTAGGCCTTGACTTAGGGAGTCCTGCAAGCTGGAGTGGGGACTCCACAATACATATAGTAAAGGAGTGGAGTGGCCCTGGTCTACCCCTAAAGCTGCATCCCATTCCAGCACTCTGTACTTTTTTTTGCAAGGGAGCACTGACGTGCATACTCATGACCACACATGCACACACAGACGACTCACTATGCACGAGCTCATACTCATAACTCTCACGACTAAGACCATCTCCAATCTCTCAGATGCTCTGCTGCCTAGGGCAGCACATGCTGCTCTCCTGTCAGCACTGCCCTTGTCTCCGTGGAGACATGGCCTCCCCGCCAGCCTTCACCAAGCCAGATCCCTCACTTCTGACTTGTCCTAGGTCCCCATTCTGGTCCATGTCACATGTCTCCTTGTCTTTTTTTTTTTTTATCACAATCTCTTGGTGGGCAGAACTACATGTCTCCATTACCCTCTGTCCTTGGGGCTTGCTGCAGATCAAGCACTCAGAATGTATAACGGAATGTTTGCTGGAATGCTTAAGATGAGGTTTTCTCCCTGGGGATGGATACTGAGACCCTATGGTTTTGCCCAGTGCTAGAGGCAGCAGAATCCTTTCCACAGGGGATGCCCACTGCAGTGGGCACTCCATGGTTCCATTAAGAACAGATGTGAGTGGATTGTGATTGTCTTGCTGATGGCTGTTCTGTCCTGTAGATGGCCATCTTGTCCTGCAGGTGGCTACCGCGCCTACTGGGACTAAGCCAGTGAGGATTAATTACCATGCAGGAAAGGATTTATGGAGCTGTTAACACTGAAGCTCCCCAGAGGATGCTATGCCTGCCACTGTCTGTCTGCCCTTGCTGTTTTCCTTTCTCTCCTTCCCTCTTTGCTCTCCAGCCATTCTCTCCTTGTGCTCCCTCTCTTTGTCCGGGTTATGTGGTGCTTTTGGGTGTGAGCCTCACAGTGACAGGATCCCAATCTTGACTTCCTCAGACAAAGGCTCCACTCCTGCTAACTAGCAGTTGTGTGGTTCCCCAAAGGGAATGAAGTTCCTCTCACACTGAAGGTGCCTCTGGACTCCAGAGAGAGCAGACAACAAACCATGTGTGAGCCCATGCCCTAAACACAGATCATCTGAAGTGTCATAACTGTGGGGTCTTCCAGTATGTAGGGACACCTTCCAAGTCCCCAGTGGATGCCTGAAACCCTACAGGACACCAATCCTATACATGTGGCTTATTCCTGTACTTGTGCCCCTATAATGTCATAGTTGGCATCAGTTGTCAATGTCAATTGAGGAATTGTCTCCTTCAGATTAGCCTATAGGCCAGTCTTTGTGGCATTGTCTTGATTAATGGTTGATGGGAGAGGACCCAGCCTGCTGTGCCAGCCCACTATGGGATGTGCCGCCCCTGGGCAGGTGGTTGGGGCTGAATTAGGAAGCAGTCTGAGCAAGCCATGAGGAGCAAGTTAGTAAGCAGCATTCCTCCATGGCCTCTGCATCAGCTCCTGCCTCCTGGTTCCTGCCCTGACTTACCTGGATGATGGACAGTGAGCTGTAAGTTGAAAGAAACCCTTTCCTTCCCAGGTTGGTTTGGGTCATGGCTTTGTCACAGTAATAGAAAGTAAACTAGAACAGGTGACAATGCCTGGTCCTCAAATCATACATAGCAAGCAGTAGCAACAGCTCATGTAAAAATAATGAAAAAAGTTATGTTTCCCTCTGCCCCCTTTCTTCTGAGGCTGTGAGCTGATGTCTGTGTATGAGCTAAGGGAAGGAAATGGCAACGGTGGGTGTCAGGCTCCTTCTTACCTTGGACTAGACAAGAGGAGAAGTTTGTAGGACTGTGCACACGTGGCCTTACATAAACTCCTCTTTGGCCTTTGTGAGTTTCTACTTTGGTTTCTTGAACTTTGGGGTCACAGACACCTGCTGTGACTTTTCCTTTTAGTGTGTGTAGATGGGGCGGGGGTCCCATGTAGTCTAGCCTGGCCTCAGACTCTGTGTAGCCCAGAATAACCTTGAACTTCTCATCCACTGTGTCTTTTATTTTTAAAATGATACTTTCATATGTGTGTGTGTGTGTGAGCATGTGTATGTGTGAGCATGTGTGTATTGATATACACTCATATCAGTGTACACACGTGGAGGTCAGAGGACAATTTGAGCTTCTTCCAAGGTGGAGAACTAAAAAGCAAAGATTTTGCTTTTCCTTAGCAAAGGATTCACCAGCTGATTCCCGGTCTTGTAAACAAAGGGTCCTGGCCAGGTCACCATGGCGACACTGCTCTGTGTAAGCAAGGGCGAAGACAGCCCTGTAGCAAGTGGGTATGAGATGGCCTTCCTGATCCACAGGTGACAGTGTGGCGCCAGTGGCAGTGACAGGCCTCAGTTCTTGCAGTCACCTCTGTTCAGGTCAGGGCTCTGGAGCCTCAAGGGCCCTCGCTGCCTGATGCAGTACGTAACAGGCATCTGGGGTTGCAGGATTTCCATGGAGCCGTCCTGAGGGCCTTGGAGAACATAGAACAAGAGGGCAGAGAGCCACTGGCCCAAGAGGAGCTGCGGCAGGGCCTGCGGGAGCTCCCGGCTATCTGTGACCTTCACCAGGGCATCCTGGAGAACCTGGAGCAGAGGCTGGGGGATTGGTGAGCAGCCTGGGGTCCCATACCCCGCTTATGCCACCTGGGGTGGGGGCAGACAAAAATCTCCACAAATACAAACTGCTGTCTCCTGGAGAGGTGGTAAGTTGTGTACCCCCAAGCAAAGCAGCCCCCAGAACCCCACCCTTTATTGGTCCACAGGCTAACTTTTCACTATCCTCTCCCTAGCAATGGGGAGGGCCAACAGCCACAGGTGGCCGACATCTTCCTGGTCCGCGAGCAGGAATTTGAACACCATGCTGCACACATCCTGCAGTTTGACAGGTACCTGGGGCTGCTCGCTGAGAGTTGCCTGCTCTCACCCCGGCTGGCCAGCACCGTCCGGGAATTTGAGGTGGGTTCCCAGGTCTTTAGAGACCCTGCTGTAAGGATATTGTGGGGCCCAGACAGGGGGACATGGAAAGACTTAAGAGAGGTGAATGAGACATATAGAAGGACCAATCTGGGCAGCAGATCGGGAGATCGGGTGGGGACTCAAAGGAGGGGAACCCAGGACTGAATGACTCCTGTTGGGCAATGGGCAGGGAGGTCACAGGAAAAATCTTAGCGCTAGTTCTCCCATTTCTATGAACCAAGCTGGGGCCCAGCCACAGGGCAACCACGGAAGTGGCCAGTACTGGTCACAAACAGGAAGGCTAGCTCCTGGGTGGTCAAAGGGGGGCTTATCTCTGTTACTAATGTTGGGGCAGAATAGGGCCTCAGAGAACTGAGTTACAGAGTGTGACTGTGAACCTGCCAGGATGATCCAAGAGGGCTTCCTGCAGAAGACAGTCTGGGTCTGACAATGTGGGAGACTGCAGTTGGTCAGAGCAGGATGAAGTGTGTCTGTGGGTCTCTGATGGCATCTCTCCTCCCCTCTTCAAAGCAGCAGAGTTCGCAAGGGGGCGGCCAGAGCATGAAGCATCGGATGCTACGCGTAGTCCAGCGCCTCTTCCAGTACCAAGTGTTGCTCACTGGTGAGCCATTAGAGTCTGGGGCGGGGGGCGCTGAGGTGGAGTGCCCTGGGAATAAGACCTTCATGTAGCTTAGCAGGTGTAGGAATGACGGCACAGCTCCAGATCCCCAGGGTCACACAGAGTCACATGCACTGCCGCCACTAGCCCCTTCCTATCCCCAAACCCAGAAACCTGGTGGGACTCTCACTGTGCGTTTAAGCTGCCTTCCTAGGCCCCGTCATGGTGAGAATAATGGACATTTCCCACTGCAGGCCCACTGCCATTCTGTGGCTTTGCTGTGTGCTCCCTCTTGAGGCCTGGCCCTCTCAGCTCTGTGATGTGCTGGCCAGCCTTCCTCCCATCTTCTGCCCTCTGCCACTCCGGCTGCCTCTCCTCTTTGGCTTACCAGAGTGCTTCGCCACTGTTCTGTTGCTGCAAAGGGACACCGTGACCAAGCACTTCTTATAAGAGAAAGCATTTAATTGGGGGCTGGCTTATAGTTCAGAGGGTCAGCTCATTGTCATTATGGCAGGGAGCATGGGACAAGCATGGCAGGTGTGGTGATGGAGTCGCTGAGAACGAGATACTGATCTTCAGGGAGGCAGGGAAGCAGGCAGACGACAGACAGACAGACAATACTTGGTCTTGTGTACACTTTTGAACCCTTAAAGCCCGCGTCCAATGACACATTTCCTCCCACAAGGCCACACTTATTCCAGTAAGCTCACACCTCCTAATTTTTCTAATCCTTCTCAGATAGTACTACTCCCTGGTGACTGAGCACTCAAACATACAAGCCTATGGGGAGAAGGGGGCATTCTTATTCTTATTCAAACTATCTCACAAACTTATTCAAAGGCCCTCCCGCTTTCCTTCCCTTTCTACCTTGCAGACACCCCTGCCTCTGGGTCGAGCTCCACGCTCACTGGCCACAGCTTTCCACATAGACGCAGGCCCTATCCTGTTTCTGAGGCTCCCACGAGTGTCTTTATTACTCCCTTGCAGGGTAGGGCACATGCACTTTGAGGGGTCACAAGGAAGTTGTGCTGGGGTTGCAGTCTAAATTATCTATTCATTCAATTCAGCAAGAGCCACTGAGCACTGCCTAAGTACCAGACCCGTGCTGGACGCAAATGAAACAGGCAGCAAATGAAACAGGCAGCAAATGACAGTTACAATGGAGAGATAGAACACTGTGACAAGCCATGGGCTTAGCATATGCCAGGCCCTGGGTCCACCCCTAGTGACAATGATTTTATATCTAAATATGCAAGTATATATTAAAATATATGAATACATAATATCCGTGTTGAGAATGCTCCTAAAAAAGCAAGTAGGTTACAGGATTAGGGAATGGGGCTGATGTGTTAGATATGGCAGAGAAGACCTCTCCGAGAAGGTGACACAAAACAAAGGTGTCTGCAAAGAAAAGACATGAGCCATAGGAAGCTCTAGAAGAGAGTACAAGTAGAGGGGCCCTAGGGCAGGAACATGTTCAAGGGGTAGCAAGACTGCCTATATGGCTAGACTTCAAGGAGCAAAGCAGAAGGCAGGTAGCGGGATTAGGGCCATCTCAAGGGGTGATATCCCCCTACCCTGTAATATAGACCCAGAGCAGGCCCAGCTGGGTGCATTCTGCGTATGATACCTCTGGGGTATCTACCAGACTCTCAAGTCCTTTGAGGTGACCTCTGCCATCTTTAGCTGTGGGAGCCTGGGGGCTCTGTCCAGCAGAGGAAGAGAGTTAGGAGGCCTAAGAAGGATGCTTTAAGATGTCCTTTGCTTGCTTAGCCACACCCTGCTCCCTCCTAGGCTGGTGCCTCAGGCCCTACTAGGGTGGATGCACTGTAACATAGTACTGTGTAGCTTGTCGTGTCTTGTAACCTTGCAATGGACAGCGAATACTTTCTTGTGCCTGTATCCCAGAGGTATAAGCCATCCCAGATCATGACTAGATAAGGGTTGAACGAGTGAGTGACTGCTGGTGGCGGTCAGGATGCTAAGAGGGTCCTGGTCTTGGGTGGGCTGATGTGGTGAGCAGGTGGGCACTCTATTCTTGTGCAGCTCGTCCATCTCTAGAGAAGGGAGGTCACTGTGGAGGACAGAAGGCCACTTTACTGCCCAAACTGACTGTTGTCCCTCTCTCTCTCCAGATTATTTAAACAACCTGTGCCCGGACTCAGCCGAGTATGACAACACTCAGAGTAAGTCTGGAGAGACCCTGGAGGAAGCCATACCTCCTTGTCTTGTCTCCTATCCATTAATCCTCAGGTCTACACCAGTGTGAGTGTAGACATGGAGCAGGCCCAGCTAGGTACATTCTCTGCCAAGACTCCTCAAGTCTCTTGAAATGACCTCTACCACCCCTAGCTATGAAAGCCTAAGGGATCTGTCCAGCAGAGGAAGAGAAAGTCACAGAGTTGGGTGATCTAAGAAGGATGCTCTAAGATGTCCACTGCTCCCTTAACCACACCATGCTCCCTCCTGGGCTTGTACCTCAGCCCCTACAAGGGTGGACCCACTGTAATATAGTCAGCAGCCGGGGAGACCGAGGAAGTCACGGAAGGGCTGTGGGTAGGCTCATGCCCTGATGCTGAAGTGGGAAAAACTGGTGCCGTTCTACCTTCCTGGCCCACCACAGGGGAGACAGAGTAGGCGCACAGCCAAAGGAGAGGTAAGGGCTGTGGAAGCTGGACTAGCAATCCTAAAGCTTCTGTCTGTCTGTCCTTTGCTCCCCAGGTGCTCTGACTCTCATCTCCAAAGTGACAGACCGTGCCAATGAGAGCATGGAGCAAGGGGTGAGTCCAGCCATGGCTTCTTCTCTGGGGTAGAGACCCCAGGTCCTGCTTCATTCTGCTCATCTGCCTTGTGCTGCCCTACTGTCTGTCTCTCGGGATTCTCCAAAGAGCCTTGGGTTCTGGCCTGACATTTGCTGCATGACCTATGTGCTCCTCTTTGGGCTTCTTGTTCCATTTAAGCTGTGAAGGGTTATGCAGACTTGATAAACAGTGCCACTGTCCACTGTCTCAGTAAGTGACATGTTCCACTCCTAGGAACCCCTCGTATCCCCAAAGTCAGAATCACTGGTCTGCCGGGTGCCTGAGCTCTGCATGCACATCTGGTTGCGATGGTATGTGTCCTGTTTGTGGGACACGGGTTTCTGCTGAGGGTGTCAGGCTCTCTTCCACATACCCCCAGCTCTACCTGAGCAGTTTCTATGATCATCTGTATCCCCATATTCCCCAGGCTGTTACCACTAGAGCTGTGTGTTGAAAATGAGCCAGAGGCCGATGGGAAGATTCAGCAATCCATTAGTCATGTCTTTCACTGGCATAGAAGGGGATGATAGTGGTATGGGTGCATTGCTTGGCAGTTCTGCTCCAGCAAATACACAGAGAACCCACACTAATTAGAAAATGGAATCTGAGGACATAGACTGTAAGTCAGGCCTTGAGTTCCTCAGAGCAGGGACCATGGATTCAAATAACCATGGCTAATGGTTAGTGAGAGATGATGAGCTGAGGGTTCAGAGGATGGAGTGCCCTGGAGCTAGGGTTAGAGGAGGTAGCATCACTTCTGACAAGAGAACATGCTTGGAGGGGGGGGAGCTGCAAGCGTGTGCATGTTGATGAGAAGACAAGGAAGCCAGGGCCGAGGCTGGGACTGGGAGATCCAAGGTGCATCAGCTGTGTTTTGTTGCTCAGTGTGGCTGGTAGGACTAGATCTGGGATCAGAAGCTAGAGCTGGCTAGGCTGGGAAGGTGAGGTGAGAGCTGAAGGCAACAGGCTCAAAAACACAGGTCAGTTTCCGGAGCTGCTTCCAGAAGGATCACAACTGTCACAGCCATCTGGTCCTCTTATCTCCCACGGTGAGGATGTCATACCTTGCTCCTTGTCTCCTGGGCATCTTGTGCATGCTGTGAGGTGCCCTCGGTGCAGTGGAAAGATAGAGGTGCTTTGGGGGCAGGACCCCGCTGCTGTAGAAGCTGGTGGCGTTCTCCACATCCTCCTTCAGGAAGTCCTGCCTCTAAGTTGACGTGAATGTGTCTCCTCCCCTGCCCAGGGAGAGGTGAGGTTCCATGCACGGCACCCATAAGAGGGATGGGGCAGCTACACCTGACTCGGGGTGAGGTGGATGCTGTGGTGGGAGGCACAGGCAAGCTGCTTCAGGTGAGACCACCTCACCCCTTCTTTTGCTTGCTGGTCTATTTGCTTGTGACATACAGGTTCTGATTTCTTAAGATGTATCTAATAGGATTGCTGTATCATACATCAATTTCAGTGGTTGGAGGAAACTCCATACTAATTGCCATAAGGCTGAATTCACTGGCACCCCCGCCACACACACACAGGGGTCTCTGCTCTCCACACCCTCACCAGCACTCGAGTCTTTCCCCTCTTCTTTATTACTGCTCTTTCTTATGAGGGGAGTGGTGTCTCACGGGTCTGGTTTGTGTTTCCCAATGGTGAGTGGGTGACATCGGACCCTTGTACATACACCTATCGGCCACTTGTATGTTGTCTTTGTGGAAGTCCACTCTTAGTCTTAGCCAGTTGTTGCTATTGCTGCTGCTGCTGTTGTGTTTTGTTCTGAGACAGAGATCTGCCTGCCTCTGCCTCCCATGTGCTAGGATTGGAAGCGTGTACCGCTTCTTCCAGCCCTTTGCCCATCTTTAAACTGTGCGTTTGTCACAAAGCCTATCTCCAGAATGTCATCATCTTTCCAGCTGAAACTCTGTCTCCTTGCACATCACCCCCCACCCAACCCCTGGCGTCCACCATGCTACTTTCTGAACATATTTTACTTTTAGAACAACTTTTAAATTACAGAAAAGTTTAAGAAGATAATACCAAGAGTTCCCATGGGTTCTGCTGTTCCCCTGTTGTTAATGTCTTCTATTAACGTGAAGCCCTGGCTGTGATAAGAGCCCATTGGAAATGGCATTATTACCTATAATTCTCACAGGCCCGATGTCCTGTTCCAGGATTCATCACTTTGGTCATTACATCTTTTTTATTGTTTTTATTGAGCTATATATTTTTCTTTGCTCCCTTCCCTTTCTCTTCCCTCCCCTTCTACCCTCTCCCATGATCCCCATGCTCCCAATTTACTCAGGAGATCTTGTCTTTTTCTACTTCCATGTAGATTAGATCCATGTATGTCTCTCTTAGGGTCCTCTTTGTTGTCTACGTTCTCTGGGATTGTGAACTGTAGGCTGGTTTTTCTTTGCTTTATGTCTAAAAGCCACATATGAGTGAGTACATGTTATATTTGTCTTTCTGGGTCTGGGTTACCTTACTCAATATGATGTTTTTCTAGATCCATCCATTTGCCCTCAAATTTCAAGATGTCATTGTTTTTTTTCTGCTGTGTAATACTCCATTGTATAAATGTACCACATTTTCCTTATCCATTCTTAGGTCAAGGGGCATTTAGGTTCTTTCTGGGTTCTGGCTATGACAAATAATACTGCTATAAAATAGTTGAGGACATGTCCTTGTGGTATGATTGGGCATACTTTGAGTATATACCCAAAAGTGGTATTGCTGGGTCTTGAGGTAGGTTGTTTCCTAATTTTCTGAGAAATTGCCACACTGACATCCAAAGGTGCTGTACCAGCTTGCACTCCCACCAGCAATGCAGGAGTGTTCCCTTTATCCCTCAACCTCTCCAGCATAAGTTGACATCAGTGTTTTTGTTATTGCCATTCTTACAGATGTAAAACGGAATATCAGAATTGTTTTTGATTTGCATTTCTCTGACGGCTAAGAATGTTGAGCATTTCCTTAAGTATCTTTCAGCCATTTTAGACTCATCTGTTGAGAGTTCTCTGTTTAGGTCTGTACCCCATTTTTTATTGGATTATTTGTTCTTTTGATGACCAGTTTCTTGAGTTCTTTGTATATTTTGGAGATCATCTCTCTTTCTGATGTATGAAGTTGGTGAAGATCGTTTCCCATTCTGTAGGTTGCCATTTTGTCTTGTTGGACTTTGGTCATTACATCTTTGGAGGCTCCCCTTGTAGCCAGTTTCTCAGATGGTCCCTGACTTGGATGACTATGGAGGTCTTGAGGGATCATGGTCAAGTATACTGCAGGACACTCACTGTTGGAATCTGAGGTTTTCTTCATTATAATGGAGACCAGATTTGTGGGTATATGGGAAGAGGATCACAAAAATGGGATTTCATCTTGTAATGGTATGACATGACTCTGGTCACCTGACTGAGATCATGTGATCCCTGCCTTTTCTGCAGTCTCTGAGGAAAGTCACTGTGCCTAGTCCACCATGGAGTAGTACAGAGAGACTTTCCCTCTTCCTTTAAGCTGATGGCCTCCTAAATGTTCCAGAATCTTACGTGTAGCTGTGTCTCTTCCCTCTCAATGATGGGTGCAGGCCATCCTCATATACAAAACAGACCAATCATTTATGTCAGTACCAATTTGTGGATATTTATTTTAGCCCACATTGATTTATTTATTTCTCAAAATAGAGTAGAGTCAAATTAAAACAATTTTCAAACCCAAAATGTTAGGAATAGAAGAATTCCTTTGGCAAGAATTGTTCCAGATTGCTCTTTCAGTTGATCTGTGCTTCCCCCTTTGAGTGTTTAGGTGGTTTGTTGTTGGTTCGTTCATTCTCCCTCCAAGAATTCTCTCCAAGAATAGACCATTTCTCCGAGTTTCCCTGGAAGAGAGAGCTCAGGAGTAGAGCAGTTGCCTAGAAACCAAGCTACTGTGCTGCAGCTCTCATTTCTGTTAGGTGCTCCTGGCTGACAGAGTGAAGAAAAACACATGTGTCTACTGACCTATGTGTAGACACGTGGTGGGTATTCTCTACTGACCTTGTGTGGACACGTGGTGGGTATTCTCTACTGACCTATGTGTAGACACATGGTGGGTATTCTCTACTGACCTATGTGTAGACACGTGGTGGGTATTCTCTACTGACCTATGTGTAGACACGTGGTGGGTATTCTCTATTGATCTATGTGTAGACACATGGTGGGTATTCTCTACTGACCTTGTGTGGACACATGGTGGGTATTCTCTACTGACCTTGTGTGGACACATGGTGGGTATTCTCTACTGACCTTTGTGTAGACACGTAGGTGGATTTTCTCTACTGACCTTTGTGTAGACATGTGGGTGGATTTTCTCTACTGACCTCTGTGTGGTCACATGGTGGATATTCCCACACCGAATCTGCCTGTCTACTCAAATCATTACCACCTGGATGGTTCTAGCCCCTCGCCTTACTTATCAAAGCCCTCACTCCATGAGAGAGAGAACCTGCTCCCCACCATCCGTCTCCCATGTAGTTAATTGTGAAGTTTATCTCCACTTCTGAAAAATATTTTTCCTGTGTATTAAAAGCAGACTTGGTCAAATTTTTCCTCTCAGTAACTTGAAGAGGACACACCATTGTCTTCTGACTCACAGTCCACTAAAACTGTTGTTAGGGTGTTGATATTTGCTCTCTGTGTTGTGTGTCCTTCCCTTTTGAATGCCTGTGACTTCTTTTCTGCTATCTGGCTATGGTAGCTCATCCCGATGAATCTGACCTTTGTTGGTCCTCCTCCTCCTTCTCCTCCTCCTCCTCCTCCTTCTTCTTCTTCTTCCTCTTCCTCTTCTTCTTCTTCTTCTTCTTCCTCTTCCTCTTCCTCTTCCTCTTTTTTTTTTGTTTGAAAAGTCTCTTGGATGCTCTATTCTCACCCCCCATTCACTCACTTCTCTCATGCGTGCTCGCGCTCGCACGTGCACACGCACACACTTTCCTTTTCCTCGGTTTTTGTGCAAGTATAGATGTTCACAAATGTGTACACGCACGTGGACGTCAATATTGGTATCTTCCTCAGCTCCTCTCCACTGTCTTCTTTTCTTTTTTAATTAGTTCTTTGAGGATTTCATACAACGTATTTTGATCATATTCAACCCCTTCCCCCAGAGCCAACCTCCTCCCCTCCGCACTCTCTCTTTCTCCCTCCCTCCCTCTCTCACACAGGCGCTCTCGCTCCCCTCTCACTCCCCCCTCCACCATTAGGTCCAGTTAATGCTGCCCATACATAGACTCTTGAGCGTGTGGCTTTCCACTGGAACATGGTGGACATACTGGGGATCATATCCTTAAAGAACACTGACTCCCCCTCCACCAGCAACTATCAACTGCCAGTAGCTCCTCAGCTGGGACTCAGTTGGACTTCATGCCCACCTTCCCTCTCTCCGTGCTGGCTTGGGTCTTTGCAAGTGCATGCTGTCACAGCTGCTGAGAGTTCATCTGTGCAGCTGCCCTCTTGAGTCCGGAAAACACAGTTTTCTCATAGTCGTCCACCACCTCTGGCTTTTACAATCTTCTTGCCCCTTCTTCTGCTTTGATCCCTGCGCCTTGCAAGGCAGGAGTGTGATACAGGTATCCCACTTAGGGCTGAGCATTCTGCCGTCTCTCGTTCTCTACACCCTGATCAGTTGTGGGTGTTTATTGCTAAAAGCAGCTTCTCGGGTGACAGCTGAGAGACGCACTAATCTATGGGTATAACAATAAATCATTAGGTATCCATTTAATATGATGCCCATTTAGCAGAATGACAATGGTAGGTTCTCTACTGGGACCCATGACCTATTTAGCCATGGACTTTTGGCTCCGATGATGGGGCCAGGTATGGGTTTTGTTTTGCAGAGTGGGCCTCCACCATTTTTTTCCAGGCAGGTTCTATCTATGTAGCTCTGGCTATCCTGAAACGTACTATGCAGACTAGGGTGACCTAGAACTCAGAAAGATCCATCAGCCTCTGCCTAAAGACATGTGCCTTAGCTGGGCAGTGGTGGTGTATGCTTTTAATCCCAGCACTCGGGGGCTGAGGCAGGTGGATTTCTGTGAGTTTGAGGCCAGCCTGGTCTACAAGAGCTAGTTCCAGGACAGGCTTCAAAGCTACAGAGAAACCCTGTCTCGAAAAAACAAAAAGAAAGGAAGGAAGGAAGGAAGGAAGGAAGGAAGGAAGGAAGGAAGGAAGGAAGGAAGGAAGGAAGGAAGGAAGGAAGAAGGCATGTGCCTCCACACCTCGGTGACCTACCTTAATTTTTTTTTGTTTGTTTTTACTTTTTTTATTTTTTATTTTTTTGGTTTTTCGAGACAGGGTTTCTCTGTAGCTTTGGTGCCTGTCCCGGAACTAGCTCTTCTAGACCCGGTTGGCCTCGAACTCCCAGAGATCCGCCTGCCTCTGCCTCCCGAATGCTGGGATTAAAGGCGTGCGCCGTCACCGCCCAGCTCCTACCTTATTTTTTAAGGCAATTTTTCACTGACCCTAAAACTCTAGACTGGCTGATCAATATCCACTTCCCTGGCGATGGGATTATAGGCACCACATCCAGGCTTCTCCATGGGTATGGGAGATTGAACTCAGATCCTCACCCTTGCATTCAAGGCAAGCCCATTAACTACTGAGCTATCTCCCCAACCCCTCTTTCTTCACCCTGTGTTCTAGTGATCTATCTTCATGTTCTCTGGCTCTTCCTTTCCTCAGATCTGTTCAGTTCACAGCTAAGCCTGGGAAGAGTCTCCGTGTCTGGTACTGTGGGTTGTGTGCTTTGTTTCAGTTTCCCTAAACTCCTCTGTGAAGTCAGCTGCCATACTTAAGTTCTCCATATGCCCATATGTGCCATCTACCTTCGCACCGGGCCCAAAGCGTAACAGTTGCTTTGGTTCTTGGCCCAGAGCTCTGATGCCTGTCACCTAGAATGTGTACACTGCTTTCTCTCTGAAAATAAATAAATAAATAAATAAATAAATAAATAAATAAATAAATAAATTTGTCTCCCCAGTTTGGTATTTTTAAAATTTTATTATTATTATTATTATTATTCTATGTAATGGGTGTTTGGCCAGCAAAATGTGTAAGTCTGTGTGCAGCATGTGTACTTGGAGCCTCTGGAGACCAGCAGAGGACACTGAATCCCCTGGAGCTAGAGTTACAGGTGGTTGTGAGCTGGCATGTGGGTGCTGGGAATTGAGCCCAGGTCCTCTGGACGAGCAGCCAGTGTTCTCTTCTGAGACACCTTTCCAGCCCATTCCCCCAACCCAATTTGGTTTTGGATGTCTGTTCTCATGATTAAAACAAAAAGTAGCATATTTTTTTATTTGCTATTTGATAATTTCATGCACATAAAAATGTATTTTGATTATATCTACCCCTTCTAATCTTCCCAAGCATCCCCAGTATATATCTCCCTTAGTGTTCTTCTTTTGTTACTGTAACTCACCGAATCCAATTAGTTCTACCTGCTGCAATGGTGACTAACCTTGGTGACTTGATATTTGGCAGGCCTTAGGCAGGTGACCCTAGCTGCTGTGAATACAAGGGCCATGTCATGTCTAGAAGATGGCATTTCACGGTACTCCTCCCCATCATCCTGTCCTTCTCTGAGCCTTAGGAGTTAGGGGTTGATGTAGATGTCCCACATATGGCTGAACACTTAATCACCATTTAAACTCAGCACTTTGACAGTTAGGAGTCTGGACCACTGCAGAGAGAAGCTTCTCTGACCAAGATGGAGGGCAGCACTAATCTATATGTATAAACAGATATTTAGAATGTACTTTGACAACATGTCCATTTATCAAGGCAACAGTATTGTTTCCCTCCTACGGCCTATCACCTCCCTAGCCATGGGCTTTTGACTAAGGTTTCAGTGACAGACGTGACTTCCCTTCTGTTGGAATCCAATCCCAAAGTGGCTGGTTGCTCCCACAGCCTTCATGCCACTATTGTACCAGTGGGCACATCTTGCCTAGCAGGATGGTTTGTAGATAGCTTTTCTTGCCCAGCAACCTGCACAGCCCTATGGAAGCTAGCCATCTGGAAGGAAGAGCTCAGGTCAGCTCCAACTTGGTTTCTTTATGCCCTGCAGCCGAAGTGTTCTTGTGACTTTTAGTTGAATACCAGACGCTGTGAACGTAAGTTCTGTGGAGGCTGTGAAGTACAGCATTTACATCTTGTTTTGATTGTGCTGTGTGTGGTGGGATGTGGGGAGCATGACCAGTTGATCCAGGCTGGCCATAGATGATGATGGGGCTGGATACTCATCTGACCTCCGTCCTTGTCAGCCCTCATCTCCCTCCAGGTCTTGTGCATCTCTAAGAACTGAGCTGCCTCACATTCAGCTCTATTCCTGGTTTTCAGAAATATCTGCAGGCAGAAACACCCTCTCCCCATGTGTGCCTTCTCTGGGGAAGGGCATGTCTAGTGGCCTCGCACTTTATGGCAGCCCCATTCTACCCTGAGCCTGAGGCTGGGCTTGGGCAGGTCTTTGCCCATCTTCTGGGGTAGTCAGCTTCTGTGTGGTATCAGGGCACAGTCCAGAGCCCTCTACTCAGAGGCTGGTAGGCTTCTGACCTCTGGAGTGCTGAAACCTTGTATGCGGCCTGCTCACTGGCATCTCACAGGACTCTGTCCCCCATGCACCCTCAGTGCCTGACAGACAGCTGCAAGAGCTGGCAAGGATCACACACACACACACAAAGAGAGAGAGAGGTTAGTTCCTGTCCACAGTGTCCACAGCTCCATTACCAAGTGCTACCAGCCCACACTTGACCTTCACGAACTCAAGAACATTTCAACTGCCTTCCTCTTTGAAAAATAATCTCTTTACATTGATCACGTTCATACATTTGAAGGTCAGAGAACAAACAACTTGTGGTGTCTGCTCTCTTTTCCCACCAAGTGGGTTCTGAGAGAACTCAGGTCGTCAGGCCTGGCAGCAAGTTCCTTTGCCCACGGAACCATCTCCCACTGGCCCTTCATTCTCGTTACTTCCCTCTGCCAGCCTCCTCTCCCCGTGATGTGGCCAAAGGTGCAGCAGTCCCTTCATCTTTCATCGCTGGGAAATCCCAGGCCGAGAACCCCGTGCCACCTGCCATCTCAGAGCGTGGGTTTAGGCTGGGCTTTTCTGAGCTCTGCTTTCTTCCTCTGTAGTGGAAGCAATGTCCCCTTGCAGAGGGTACACAGCACTGGGTAGGGGAGTGGAAGGGTGACCATCTCCTGTTCCTGCCCACAGGAAAACCTGCAGAAGCTGGTCCACATCGAGTACAGTGTGCGGGGCCAAGGGGACCTCCTCCAGCCAGGAAGGGTGAGTGCTGTCTGGGCAAGGACGAGGGCCAGCTCGACTCTGATAAGCCCATTGTTCAGCTGGGCTGGCCCCAGACGGGCCTGGCTGCAGGTGCTGTTTAGGAGGGGTGGGGGACATGGTGCACCACCCTGGAGCTTGTCTGCACCCCTCCTTGCATGATGCCCTCCCGGGGCAGTTAAAGAAACAGTGCCAGTCAGTTCTGCTCACCATAACTGCCCTGGGGTAGCTCTCTCCAGTGAGGGAAAAAACTGTACCAAGTGTTTTTAGTTCCAAATTGCCAGGAAAGCAGAGATCAGAGCAGCTCTCAAAGGCAAGCCCCAAGAAAGCAGCGTAAAAATAGCATCTTAACAAAACAGGGATGGGTGACGCTTGGGAGTGGAGCTCATGGTTAGTATACGCAGGGTCCTGGGTTCTCTGCCCAGAAGGGGAGGGGTGGGAGAGAGATTGATTGATTTGCTTTTTAGCTTCCAGATGGAAAACATACAGCCCCGCTCAGAAAATAGCTTGAAGTGTGATCATTGCCAGTTGGAAAGAGGGACAGAGCCACATGGGCAGGATGTTCCTAGTCTAGAATTCTGTGAAATCTCCTATGCAGTTCTGACTGAGGCTCTGTGCCCCGAAGTCCTTCCTACATCTCTGTTTGTATCCTTTGGAAGGATGGGGCTGGAGTCACTATTCACAGTCCAGATGTTCAGCAAATCTTCAAAGGCCATGTTCCGAATGGACCCTTCCTTTGTGGTGCCATTTAGAGAGAGAGTCATAGCTGGGACCCATGCTTGGTGGCCAGAGCAGCGTTGACTTGGTCCTGCACGAGGATGGACGCTCTAGAAGGCCGGGCTGCCCAGCTTGGGTTCCTGAGCCCAGAGTCTCCGTGAGCTGTTCGTGGGTACTGGGGCAGCTATGGTGATGGCTTCCTACACAGAACCTGCCCACACTTTCTCGCCTTCTGAGATTGGCTTCTCTCCCTCCAGGAGTTCCTGAAGGAAGGAACGCTGATGAGAGTGAGAGGCAAAAGCCGACACCCCCGGCACCTGTTTCTGGTAAGCACTGGCTGTAAGCCACGCCCCGCTGTTGGCTTTCTAGGGCCACCGGAGGAGCTAGGACAGTCTTCAGGATGTATAACTGAGCCCTAAAAACAAAAGAAAACAAAAACCATTGCTTATATGTTATTTGAATGGTTGGCGGTGGTGCTGCTGAAATGAATAGCTCACGTGCCTCCACGAAACAGCTCAACCCAGGGGCTTCCTTACGGCACTTTCTGTGGTGTGTGAGACCGCAGAGGGCTGAGGAGGCCAACTTGTCTAGTTGGTGGCCCAGAGAGTAGTCAGGGTCGTGGTTCTGATCCACCACTCTGTGCAGGTGGGCGTGTCTGACATGTCTGAGGACACACGGCCACACCTTGAACATCAGGGAGTATCCAAGACCTGTGGGGTGGGGATGCCAGCCTCAGGCTCTCATACTGCAAGTAGCTCTTTGTCCCTGCCCCCCATGACACTGCACCTTCTGTGTGACTGCCCCTAGAACAAGTGTCGGGGACACTCAGGCTTTAAAGAGGAAAGGCAGCATCTGCCTCCCAGTTGTGGAGGTACCAGCCCTTGATGGGATGGCCCCGAAGTTTCGGGCCTATGGCCAAGAGGCACAACAAGACAGAGTCATTGCTTACCTCGTGGCTAGGAAGTAAGACAGGAAGGGGAAGGGGCTGGGTTCCAACAGTCTCCTCAAGGTCATGCCCCAAAGACCTAACTTCCTCTCACTAGACCCCACCCCTAAAGGTTCCATTCCTCCCACCAGTGCCACCCTGTGGACCACGCCTTCAACACAGAGGCTGTTAGGGGACCCCCCAGAGGCAAACTATAGGCCTGCTGACTCCTGGGTATCTCTGTTTCCTCACTCCCGTGTCACTCCCTGCTGTTCCTGTGCCGTCAGCGGCCTCCGACACGGCTGGAGTTGTGTGTAGCATGACGGAGGGCGGCTTAGAGCTCTGTGGTTCCAGGATTCACCAGGCAACACCTCGGTGCCAGGACACGAGCGCAAAGATCACTCGCAGCCTTGCTCTCAGCCCTCGGGATGTAAGAGGAGGGAAATGCACAGACTGGCGACCGACCGAGAATCATGGGATGGAGTAGAGAGGGTCTTAGAGGAAGCTAAGAGTCAGTGGCAGAGAGTCAGGCATTGAAGCGAAGAACGGAAGCCACGGCAGCTGTGCTCAAGGATTGCCTGGGGGTTGCGCCAAGGGCCTTGTACACATTTTCTGACCGGGCCGCCTGAATTAGACCCTGAAGCAAGGAAGGTGGTCCCTTTTCTCCTCCTACCATGTGGGTTACTAGGATTAAACTGAGCCATCTCAGTGGCCCCTACTTTCTTTCTTTTCTTTTTTTTTAAAGGCATGGTCTCACTATGTCGCCCTGGCTGGTTTGGAACTTGCCATATAGACCAGGCTGGTTTCCAATTCAGAGATTCACCTGCCTCTGTCTCCTGAGTGCTGGTGTTAAAGGCATCGGCCACTTTACCAGTCCCTACTTCCTTTCTTAACAATTGTGTGTATAGAGTTATATGTGCCAGTCTTAAGTTACGTGTTGGTGTTTGTTGACTAGTGTATGCCATTGTATAAGTACCACTTGGATCAGGGTTGAGAACATTTGCAATAGTTCCAGAGAGCTCCACTAATACTGGCAGTCAGTCCTCCTCACACTCCTCACACTAGCCTGATTGAGGCCACTTTGGGTTGGACCTTCACATTGGGCATGCGCTCACATGTCTGACTCCTCCCACCCCAGCATGCCTGTGATTTGGCCTTGTGGCTAGAGAGTCTGGCAGCCTACTCCTTTGGGTACGATATTCCACAGCCTGACTGAACCACAAGTTCTTTATCCATCAGCTGTCAAAGACATTTGTTTTGTTCCACTTTTAGGGCTGTTACACATAAAGCTGTTCTAACACTGGGTACCAGAGCATTGGCAAACGTCCCGAGTCCTTCTGGGTGTTTCCCACAGGAGTAGAACTGTGGTGATGGTTTCACAGGATGGTTTTACTCCTTAGTGGGGTGTCACTGAGGATTGCTAGGTACCTGCACCCCAGAGCCCAGGGACCTGCTATGTATAGAGCTTGCTGCAGCCTTCAGGGCTAGGACCAGTGTGATTTGGTTCCTTCTGTGCAGATGAACGACACACTTCTCTACACACATCCCCAGAAGGATGGGAAGTACCGTCTGAAGAGCTCGCTGCCAGTGGCCAGCATGAAGGTAGATATCTAACGCTGGGTACCCTGGGACGAGGGCCTGCGGTGGTGGGAAAGTCATCACAAGGAGATTCTGGTGAGATGGAGCCAACCTTGCTCCTCTCCACTGAGGACCAAGGCCCAAGGATACAGTATTTGGTGGGAACTGCAACATTAAGCACAGGGTTGCCCAGATACAATGGACCAATGATATACTCTCGGAGTGGATGGTGCATAGGGAAGGGAAGGACAGTAATGCAGGAACCACTTGGAGGGAGCAAACAGTTTTGGGTTATATTATTAAATGTGTAAGATATACATGCCACACAACCCTCTGCGCCATTGTAAGGACAGAGCTCAGTGACGTGAACCAGTGCTGAGCCAGCAGCTCCACCCAGCTCTAGAACCTTCCTGTCTTCCCAAACAGTCCATTGAACACTGAGTCCCATCCCTGCTCCCAGCCCCTGATACCCACCGTTTGTTCTATTGCTATGAATTTGACTGATTTGAGTGACCTCATATAGGTAGAATTTGTCTTCTTGGAGCGACTGGCTTCACTTGGCTTTGTGGTCAAGATTTCCATGTGGCAGCTTGGTCCAGTTCTTCTTCCTTTTCTAGGCACACACGTTTGCTCCCTCACGTGCTCAGGCTCCTGTGTGTGTGTGTGTGTGTGTGTGTATGTGTGTGTGTATGTGTGTGTGTGTATGTGTGTGTGTGTGTGTTTTCCATTCATCTACCACTGGACACCTCTCAGCTGTTGTATGTGTAATGTATGGACTAGCATGGTTTATCTTGGTTTCAAACATGAGGATATGTGGGTGCTTTGGGGGAATTCTGGGGACAAAGAACATTTTGGAAAGTTAACTTTGATGCCATCTGAGGCTGGTGACTGAGAAGGGCATGCTGAGAAGAGACAGAAGAGCAGCAGGTAATGGAAGCACACATGTCAATCAGAACCCTGTTACCCACTAGTAGTGGACAAAGCTGTCTGTGTTAACCCCTGTCTGCCCCCCCCCCCCCACACACACACCCTGAAGTCGATGTTGTTGGTTTTCCTGGCAGGTCAGCCGTCCCGTGATGGATAAAGTACCCTACGCTCTGAAGATTGAAACTCCTGAGACCTGCCTGACACTGTCTGCAAGGTATGGGGAATGGGGGCATCAGGGTGGGAGCATTCAGGGGAGCAGAGGCAGGGGATGGTATCATTTCTAGCCTGGTGCCCTCTTGGAAAGGGCTCTTTCTCTCCTGGTTTTCAGTGTTTCTTGAGTGCTGTGTGTTGTGGACCTCTGTGGAATGTAACTTCTAGAAAAATGCCAAAAAAAAAAAAAAAAGGGAAAGAGAAAATGCCTAGCACTGAGGCAGGAGTATCACAAGTTCGAAGCCTGCCTGAGTAATATAGCAAGACCTTTTCTCAGAAGGCTGAGGAGGGAAGATAAAGATCCTGCCTCAAAAAGCCAAAACTAGGGCCAGCAGAGATAGGGCAGTAGGTAAGGCAATAGGTAAAGTGATTGTCATACAAAAGTGAGGGCCTGAGTTTGATCACCAGAACCCATGTGAAAAGCCAGGAGTGGTGGTGTATGCTAGGAACCCCTGCACTGGGCAGGCAGAGCTAGGAGACTCTCACAGGCAAGCCAGTGTATTAGAATAAACAGGCTCCAGCTTTAGTGGAAGACCCTGCCTCAAAAAATAGAGAGGCTATAGAGATGGTTCAGAAGTTAAAGAGCACTTGCTACCCCTCTGGGGGACCTGGGTTCAGTTCCCAGAAGCCCTATGACAGTTCATAAAGGCCTGTAACTCCCGTTACAATGCCCTCTTCTGGCCACCATGGGTACTCCATGTGAATGGATACATGCAGGCAAAACACCATAAAAATAAATCTTTTAAAAATAAAGATAAGAAAAATGATTGAGATGCATGAAGTTGAGCTCTGACATCCACACTCATGTACACATGTGTACACTCAGCTATGCTTTCATACACACACACACACACACACACACACACACACACACACACACACACGGGGGCTGAACTAGAAAATAATAACCAAAGAAAAAATTCCCAGGGGTTGGGGCTTAGCCCGATGGTAAAGCACCTCCCCGAGAGACTCAAAGTCCTGGTTTGGTCCTCAGCCACATAAAACCAAACATAAATGCTGGTTCCTATGCCGAGAGGACTGTATGCCCCATGAAAGTAGCTCATCAAAAACTGCTATGGACGACTGGGCTCAGTGTGAGATTCTCAGGCGACTTAGCTGTGCCGTGTGCTCAGTGGGCTGTGCTGGCAGCTTTGGCACTTTCCTCTCAACAGGACAACAGGGAAGTGATGAGCGACCGCCCATCACTGGCCGTTCTGTCTTTAGGGGAGGGTCTCAGGACGTGGGAGGAGGCTGTAATTAAAACACCATGAACTAGCTGTTGGAGAAACAAAATCTGCTTCTCTCAGTCCAGGAGTTGGGAAATGAAAGGCCAAGACACCAGTCTATTTGGGCTCTGGTGAGAGCTCCATGTTTGTGGGTGATACCTTCTTGTTGTAATCCTACAGGATAGAAGGGACAAAGGATGTTCCACAACAGGGAGGAAAGACTTCCTGGAAGAGTCTCCTGGAGTTGCTCCATGGCCTCTCTTCTCTGCTTGATGCAATCAGGGCTTCGGGGCTCAGGGTCTAGTTTCTGGGTGCCCAGCCAATGACAGGGGGTGACAGACCACAATGGTGTCTACTCCTAACTGAGGCACTGCTGTCCGCCTAGCTTGTGGCCTGGAACACCAGCTGCCATTGTCAGGTCTGCTTTCCTGATAGCCCAGACCCCACACAGTGGAGGAGAGCTCCCCTTTAAGCAGAGTGGCCCTGACTATCTATCATACCTGTTTGCCCTCTGAACAAGAGACCAAAGTGGTCTCTTCTCACTGCCTGGGCTTCTCTGGACTATGGAAAGATCCTGTGTGGGGTGAGAGCGACACCTAGTGGGAACTTTTAGAATTTCCACCCAGCTTCCTCCTGGGCTGCCCTCGGCTCTCTAGGTAGAGAGGGACTGGGACATTGGGCAAGACTCAGACCAGAGGCTGCTAAGCAAGAACTCACAGCAACACAAAGGGTACCAGGCAGATCTACAGCACTGTGGTTCACCCAGCCTGTGCCTACAGCTCCTGCGCGGAGAGGGACGAATGGCACTACTGTCTGAGCAGAGCCCTCCCGGAGGACTACAAGACCCAGGCTCTGGCTGCCTTCCACCACAGTGTGGAGGTGAGTGAAGGCCACCCCAGGGTCCCTCGGGTGGATCCTGCTGTAGGCTACTTACAGCAGGGGGACAAGGGTGTCCTGTCATAGGGGCCCTGGCAATGCCCCCATCCTATCCCCTCTACCATGCTCCAGTCAGACAGAGTATGGCACCACAGTTCAACCCAGGACCATACCCTGAAGTTCGGAGAGCAGACCAAGGGATGTGGGAGACTTTACTCAGAATTAAGGGGGAAGGGGTCCTCGCCTTCTCAGCTGTCCACCTGACTCTCTCCTGACTGTGGTTGCTGGTTGCCACAGATCCGGGAGAGGCTGGGGATCAGCCTCGGGGAGAGGCTCCCCACCCTGGTACCTGTCACGCATGCCATGATGTGCATGAACTGCGGCTGTGACTTCTCGCTCACCGTGAGGCGCCACCACTGCCACGCCTGTGGCAAGGTGAGTGGCAGACTGGGCAAGGGTGTGCTCAGGAAGGGGAGGGCATGTCCCTGGCCACGGGGGCCCCAGGGAACCTAAAGAAGATAAGTTCAAGGCCACCCTGAGAAGTAGAGCTTGTTCCTGTCCATGTCACTGAGATCCACCAATCACAGCTAGTCTCGGGCCCCTACTGCTACCACCCCGCCATGTTAAGAGCCCTGGGGCTCACTATTGTGGTTGTTGGAGGAAAGGGTGTTACTTCGTGGGTAAGAGCACTTGCTCAGAGACACTCTGTAGCCTGGCCTGGAAGAGCAAGGGTCCACATGGCGCAGAGCAGCTGGGAACCTGGGACTCCCAGAAGGAGGTGAGGGGTGGGTTAACTAGCTGACAGCACATGGCTGAGAGGGGGACCCACAGCTTACACGTGTGATCCTAACACGGCCTCAGATTGTGTGCCGGAACTGTTCTCGAAACAAGTACCCACTGAAGTGCCTCAAGAACCGGATGGCCAAGGTCTGTGACGGCTGCTTCCGGGAGCTGAAACTGAGGAATGGGCCTGTCCCCGGCCCCATGAGAGGTAACTCTACAAGGCCCTTGATGTCTTCCAGGCCTGATGACTTCTCCCCAAGTTCTCAGAATCTCTAGGGTACTCTGCTTGAACCTACTTTCTCCTGAAGAAGGGAGAAAAGGTTCTGCCGCCACTGGGGAGACTAAGGCTTGAGACCCGGGCTCCATGGGAACCTGATAGCTGCTGTGTCCCTGTGAAACCATAGAGAAGACAGGGTTGCTGTGATTGTTCACCATGGATGACCCTTTCAGGGTATTCCATTGGCCTATGTTCTCTGGAACTTTTTTTTAAAAAGATTTATTTTTAATAATGTGTGTCTGTGTATGGATATGTGCACATGAATGCAGGTTCCCAAAGAGGCCAGAAGAAGGTGTCAGATCCCCTGGAACTGGAGTTATAGGCATCTGTGAGCCACCTGATGTGGGTACTGAGAACCAAACTCAGGTCCACTGCAAGAGCAGTGTGTGCTCTTAACTGCTGAGCCATCTCCCCAGCTTCTGGGGGACTCCCAGGAACAGTCCACGAATGTGCTGTCTTTGGGATCTTTTGGCAGGATTGTGAGGCTGCTAGGAGCATCTCCAGGGTCAGGAAAGGACAGAGAGCCCCTTAGAAGCTGAATTCACCCTTGAGACTTGATACTTAAGTAACAAACTGTGCCCAGAATTATCAGGCAGGAGGGATAGTAGGTGTAGTATGGACCTTCCAGAGGCCACACTAAGGTCGTCAGGGGAAGCATAGTCCTGCTAGTGGACCCAGGACAACTGTCCAGTATCCTAGAAAAGTGGCTCCCATCCCTCAAAACCTAGGTGCAGCATCAGCAGGAAAGAGCATGCCAGCCATTCTCTTTGACTCCCATTCCTACCCCCTTCCCACCATGAGCCTTGGAGGAACCTGAGCCAGCATTCCAGACACCCTTCCCCTGCTTTCTTACCTCTACAGAGCGTCCGGTCAGCATGAGCTTCCCACTGTCCTCCTCCCGCTTCTCCTCGGGCAGCACCTTCTCCTCCGTCTTCCACAGCATTAGTCCTTCAACTTTCAAGAAGCAGAAAAAAGTCCCTTCAGCCTTGGCGGAGGTAAGGCATACATGGGAGACAGCGGCAAGTCGCGGTCCCAGGAAAGACTCCGATATTGAGGTTAGCTGGTGCCACCCCGTCTGCAGAAGACCTCTGGGGCTGAAATGGTGCTTGCGAGGCATCTTTGTGTCCCTCTTTGTCTTTCTTTTTCTCTGGCCCTATGGCATAGAATTAATGCCCATAGGGTCGCTCAGGTCACTGGTGAGTAGCAGTCATCATTAATTGTCCCATGGAGTTATGGGTAATTGTCCCAAGTTAGCATGTGTGAGCTGTGTGTTCCCAGACTGCGGGAAGCGGATAGCACAGGTGTGAGCCTCCCGGAGGCTATGAAATTCTGCAAGAAACCTCAAAACTGGCTAAACGCAGGTCTGTCTTGCAGGTAGGAACCCAAGCAGTGCCCATGAGTAGTAGAGCCTTCCCAAGAGGCATAGCCAGCTGCATTCAAGTCCCCATTAATAGTCGTCATCAAGCCAGCAGTGGGTGCGAAGAGGTGTTAGGCCAGTGGTTCTCAACCTTCCTAAGGCTGCAACCCTTTAAGACAGTTCCTCATGTTATGGCGACTCCCAACCATAAAATTATTCTGTTGCTACTTCATAACTGTAATTTTGCTACTATTATGAATTGTAATATAAATATCTGATATGCAGAATATCTGATATGCAATTCCCGCAAAGGACCACAAATTGAGAACCACTGAGTTAGGGAGTGACTGTCTGTGAATGAGTGCTGTTTTAGCCATTAACTTTTTCCATTTGCAAACTAAAGACCTTGGAAATATGGCTAAGATATAGCTTAGTGATAAAGAACCTGCCTGTTGATAGTGTGTAAAGTTCTGATCACGCCCCAAAAATCTTGAAATTAATATATACATGGTAAGAAAAAAACAAATCTGCAAAATAGACAAAACAATATACAATATAGAAGTGAGTTTTTCACCGGGCAGTGGTGGCGCACACCTTTAATCCCAGCACTCGGGAGGCAGAGGCAGGCAGATCTCTGTGAGTTCGAGGCCAGCCTGGTCTACAAGAGCTAGTTCCAGGACAGGCTCCAAAGCTACAGAGAAACCCTGTCTCGAAAAACCAAAACAAAAAAAAAAAAAAAAAAAAAAGTGAGTTTTTCTACCTCTCCAGCCATGACCAAAATCCTTATGGCTCCTTCATAGCATAGAAATGTGCTCACAGACCCTTGCTTACTTCTGCCAGCTCCAGGAGAGGGGCACCCACAGCTCCACTCCTGGCACCCCCTCCCATTACAGGGGCTCTGCCTCTGCAGCGTTGCTTCCCAGAGGAAGACTCTGAAAACCCAAGTATCTAGTTCTCAGGAGGCTACAGAATTGGACCTGTGGGAATACTCCATGGGATCTTTGGAGGTGTTCCATCGGATCTGTGCCATCGGATCTGTGGAGGGGCTTCATCAGGGCAAGTGGGGTGAGAGCCCAGGCATAAATTAGCATATAAGATATTCTGTGTATCAAATAGTTATATTATGATTCATAATAGTAGCAAAATCACAATTACAAAATAGCAACATTCAGGTTAGAGCCTAGAACCTACAACCAGCTATGGCTGGAAAGGAAGCCTAGTTTAGTTTCGCCCTGAAAGAACCGAGTGTCATCCTCCTTTAAGCTGAGGAGGACTGAACTTTAGGAAATCCCTCTGGGCCTCAGTTCCCCTGTCTGGAAAATGAGAAAATCAGAGGAAATTATCCCTAAACTTGGCCATGTTGCTTTCCAACTCACTCAGTGTAAATCAGGCACGGTACCTGTCAGGATGCCTCCTACTTATAACTAGTGAGAAAATGGAGGCCCGCAAGTCAGTAAATTGCCTGGTGATAGGCATAGTTACTGCTGGAGCCTGATGGAACTTTGGATTGCAGCCCTCCAAACCAAACTGGAGGTTTCTTTTGTTTTCTTTGCTTTCTGGTGCTGGTGATGGAACCCAGGGCCTCATACATAGACAGTGTACCGGAGCCCCATTCAGTGTTAGCCACAGCCAGAGCCTTGTAATGAGATGTCACCTAAACAGGGGCAGCAGTATGACACTGTAGGATTGCATCTACTCTGCCAGGCAGGGGACTCCCCCCAACCCCATATCCCTTCTTAAGTGTGAAGTCCTTCTAAGCGGACGGTGGATGAATCTTGTGTCCTGGGAGGGAGTAGCATCCCAGTAGGGGCAGCCCACCTGGAGGCAGCTTTAGACTTTCACACCTGCTTCCTAGGCCCCCAAAGTAGCTTTACTGACCGCAAGAGACCAGCGATCGGAGCAGCTTTCAAACTCCCCTGTGGAGGGTCCACCCTGGCCATTTTGTCTGTTTACCTGCTTTTTCTCCCCACCAGGTGGCCGCATCCGGAGAGGGCTCGGCCATCAGCGGCTACTTGAGCCGCTGTAAGAGTGGCAAGCGACGCTGGAAGAAGCTCTGGCTAGTCATCAAGGGCAAAGTGCTCTACACCTACCTGGCCAGTGAGGTACATCCATCCTTTCAGCAGCTGTTACCTCCATGAGGCCTGTGTTAAGTATGAGTGTGATGGGGATGGAGGACCAACCAGCTAGGGTCTCCGTGCATCTGCAGGCTTGAGTTCTGGATACTCCTGGGACCTCTGCTGCTGGTTTTCAAGTCTTTGGGTTAGAATGTGGCTGTGAGCACTCACAGAGCACTTAAATGTCACAGGCTCAGCAGCCAGGACAAGGTCATAAGAAAAAACTTGCCTCTGTTCTCTATCTCGGTTCCTTGGGACAACATACGGCAGCTCAGAGAAAACTGCTCCCTTTGTGCCTATCCGTTGCTTTTACTAAAATAACTACAGGCTCCAGTGAGGCTTCTAAATAAAAGCACATTGCTACTTTTATAGGACATATTGGTTTTAGTGTCTAATATATAAGCAAGGGCTGGGCTGCAGCTCGGTTATTGGAACGCTTGCTCAGCATGTAGGAAGCCTGGGATTCGGTACCCAGCACTACATAGCCTAGGTGTGGTGGTGCAAGCCTATAATTCTAGCACAGAGGCAGGGGGAACAGAAGTTCAAGGTCATCCTCAGCTGCAGAGTGAATTCAAGCCAGCCTGGACAATATGAGCTCCTCTCTCAAAAATAAAACACAAACAAACAAGAGAGCCCTTAGGCCCAGCCTCTTCCAGGGTAGACAGATGTGGACTGTGGTGGTGGTGTAATCTTGCTGGCTAGTCCTTCAGAGGCTGAATGAGCTGGACAATAAGGTGGTTTCCGTCTCCAGGTCTACCACCTTGGGGCTTCCATAAGCCAAATCCACATTACAATCAAGACTTACATGTGTCCTGACAGATGGTGGAGGACCTGTCTCTTGACAGACCTGCAGCTGTGATGGTCACTGTGTGTCTCATCCTCACACACCAGACCAGCAGAGCAGGCAGATAGAGGGGACCTTGGTTCATTTGTCTACAGTGGGACTTTCTGCATCAGGGACAGGGGCTCGTCTTTCCAGTCTGAAAGTTGAAACACAGCTCAAAACAGCCACATCCTAAGAAGTCATGTCACTGAGCCGGGTATCGTGTTGCATGCCAATGGCTCCTGGTACTCAGAAGATGAGGCAGGGGAATTACCATGAGTCCCATGTAAGGCTTTGTCTCAAGGGGGGAAGGGAGGAAGCAAGCCAGGACGGTAGCAGGGTATTTTGTAATCTGTCAGGCTAGGGGTATTCTAACATAGACAATGGGGGGTTTTGCTGAGACACCTTAAACAAAGACTTCATGAAATGCGTACAGAATGTGTTGCCAGAACAAACTCTGGGATACAAAATCCTTGACTACTCCAGTCCATAGGAAGAATACTAGAAGGCTGTGAGTTCGAATCCTTATGCTAGCTGTGTGACATTGGGCATTCTCTGCCTATGGTAGAGAATTTAAAAGATAATGGCACTGCACACGTCTAGCCCTAGTTGGCTGTCAGAACTTAAGCCCCTTTCCTTTCCCGGACTGGTTCTGGCAGGAAGCAAACGTGATTAGAGATGCTCTTCCACTGGAGGCAGGGATCAATGTTAGGGGCTGATACAGTGTGACTTTTTAAAACCTTTTATTTATTATTTGATAATTTCACATTGCATACAATGTACCTTGATCTTATCCACTCCCCCAAACCCCTAAATATGCCCCTCCCACTTTCATGTCCTTTCGTGTGTGTGTGTGTGTGTGTGTGTGTGTGTGTGTGTGAATGACACATTGAATCCAGTTAGTGCTGCCTGTTGGATGCTGTCTGACCTTGTTGGCTTGACCTTGTGCAGGGACCATAGCTGCAGGGAGTTCATGATACAATGGCCTGAGTCACGTCCAGGAGAGTTCCACAGCGTCTTCCCCATCTTTCAGCTCTCTCATTCTTTCTCTCCCCATCCGTTTGTGATGTTCCCTGAGCCTAGGAGGATGCAGGGTTATGGGTGTGGTTTTAATATCAGATGTTCCTTCTGTCCCCTGCAGGACAAAGTGGCCATGGAGAGCATCCCTCTGCTGGGTTTCACTATTGCTCCGGAAAAGGAGGCCGGCAGCAATGAAGCTGGGCCAGTCTTTCACCTTTACCACAAGAAAACCCTGTTTTATAGCTTCAAAGCAGAGGACAGCAGTTCTGCTCAGAGGTACCAGCAACAGCTAGTCTTGTCTTGTGTCTGTCTTACGGAGAATGCAGCGTCACCCTGCACTGTCTGTTCAGGCCCCTGGGGGGTCCTAGCACAACTGCAGGCCTGCGTGTTCTGGGTTGTGAGATGTTGCTGGTTGTTTTACTCACTTGACTCTTTGGGAGGCACCAAATAAATCACACATGGAGTTTTATTCTTTCTTATAAATGCCTGGCCTTGGCTTGGCTTGTTTCTAGCCAGCTTTTCTTAACTAATTATCCCATCTACCTTTCGCCTCTGGGATTTTCCTTTTCTTACTTCTGTAATCTTAGTTTTACTCTTAGTCTGTGTCTGGCTGGGTGGCTGGCCCCTCTTTTCTCAATCCTTGATCTCTCTTCCTTTCTGTTTATTTGCTTTGCCTGCCAGCCCCGCCTATTCTTTCCCCTGCCTTGCTATTGGCCATCCAACTCTTTCTTAGACCAATCAGGTGTTTTAGACAGGCAAAGTAACACAGCTTCACAGAGCTAAACAAATGCAACGTAAGAGAATGCAGTGTAGCCGGGTGGTGGCAGCGCAGCACTCAGTGAGGCAGAGGCAGGTGGATCTCTGTGAGGTCAAGGCCAGCCTGATCTACAGAGTGAGTTCCAGGACAGCCAGAGACTCTCATGATTCCTTTATGTGGGCATTGATTCAATCAACTTTCATACTATCCCAGCTGTGTTCTAAATAAAGGAAACATGCTTGGGAACTATACACAAACGCGGCGGCACATTTCTTGGCTTCAGGCTAGCAAGAATCTAGTCCAGTCACAAAGATATCCAACGCTGTCTTCTGTTTTATAGGTGGATGGAGGCCATGGAAGATGCCAGTGTGTTATAGCAGTCACCAGGCACATGGACTCACACACACACAAAAAAAAACTCTTACATTAACGTGTGAACCCTTCCAGAGGCTGCTCCTGGTCTCAGCTCATCTGGATGCACGTGTGGGTTCTGCGTGGGGCTTGACCTTTCCCCTCCCAGGTAGAACCCTAAGGGATATTTATGGACCTCTTTTTTTCTGCCTCCATGTTTCCCAGCCCCCATCACAAACTGTACCCTAATCTAAAAGTGAGTTAAAATTTAGTACCTTGAAGACATGGAAACGAAGAGAAAAGGACATTTAGCAACATGGGCTTTTTAGTAGAAACTGGCTTTTCCTGGTTTTACTCCTAGCGAATAGGACCACTTTCGACTTTCTGCAATGTCCATACGGTGCCTCAGGTGATGTGGGAACCAGCCAGAAAGGAGCAGCTGCTCATGGAAACACTTCACCACCCTGCTGAGCCTACTGTGTCTTCTGAGAGATGGACAGGAGTTGGCCGCAGGCAGGTCTGGGGGCTCGCTTGCTGTGGAAAGTTGACTCCTACAGCCTTTCGGTGGTTTGCCAGGCTTAAGGAGGGAGGGGACCATCTTCCCTTCCTAAGGTCTTGCCACCTGTACTGCCGCAAACTCAGCCAGAGACTGGTTCCCTTCCTCCCAGAATCTTCAGCACCACCCCAGGGCTGCCACTTCAGCAGCACAGAACCCTCTAAGATGGATCTACATCGGCTTTAACTTCTGTGTGCCTTCCTGTGTATACGCTGTGCACACGGACCATGCTGTTGATGGGAATTGTTTTCACGGGAACACATATTCTCGAGCTGTATCACCCATGACAGTTTACTGTTTGAGAGAGGTAAAGAAGAAAGAGAGAAGTGGGCAGTCATCAGAAAGTGGTCTGGGCGGATAAATGGCTTGACCACTGCAGAAGCACTGTGTGGCTGGAAAACACGTTGCACACCTAGGCTGAACCACCTTGCAGCTGGAAGATGCTTTGCACACCCAAGACAAAGTGCACCACCTCCCTCTGGGCGCCTCCCTCTGGGCGCATCCCTCTGGGCACCTGAGGCGGAGCCACCTCCTGCTGGTCAGCTCTTCACGCTGGATGGATTGTACACAATGTATTGAGGAGGGGCAGGATTCCTCCTCATTCTCACCGCAGTTGGAAAAAAAAAAAAGTAATTGTCATCATTTCCTGAAATCTCTTATTACCTTCTCCCTACAAAGAGGATTTTTGTAAAATGTACCATCTCAAGGACTTATTTACATTAAATATGTTCAGGGATTTCTTTTTCTAGTTTGCAGTTCTTTTTAAATGTTTTGCAGTCAGCGCATGATTAATAATTCAGGTCGGATGGACCCGCAGGTGTTCCTGCTAACTGCTGAGTGTCATCACCTAGAATCCTTCCCAGAGTCACTCACACGTGACTGGGCCGACGGAGTGGAGCAGGACTTGAGGATAGCAGTCCCCTTTGCTATGGTTTCATTTTCTGTGATTTCAATTGCCAGAGGTCAAGTCTGGACTGAAAATATTAAATAGAAAATTCTAGAAATAAAAGTGTGTAAGTTTCCGGTCATTTTTGCTGTGGTACTAGTGTTCCACTTTGTTAGTAACTTCCCAAGGGTCTAATTGGTGCATTGTACTCCCCGAGAGTACCTGTGTGTGCGCAGGAACAGCACAGTATGTGTGACCCAGTGCTGCTGCTGCCTTCTTTTGTTTGTTTGTTTTGTTTTGTCTTTCGAGACAGGGTTTCTCTGTAGTTTTGGAGCCTGTCCTGGAACTAGCACTTGTAGACCAGGCTGGCCTCAAACTCACAGAGATCCGCCTGCCTCTGCCTCTCAAGTGCTGGGATTAAAGGCGTGCGCCACCACTGCCCAGCTGCTGCTGCCTTCTTGAGGGCTCACGGGGGGCACTCGGGCTGCTGCTGTCCAAGCAGTGGGAATATCCTGACCTGCCTTGTATCATTGCCAAGGGTCACTTTCCAATTCTAAATATGAAAGTCATTTGAGGACCTTTATTTTATTCTATTTATTGATTGATTGACTGACTGACTGACTGATTGATTGATTTAATACTGGCTATGGAACCCAGGGCCTCACATGTTAGACCAGGACTCTAAGGCTGACCCATATCCTGGCAATTCTTACCCTATAACATCCGTTATCTGATACTTAAGTAGGGTTTTTATTTCTGTGTGAATATTTACCTTGATTAAAAAATGCCTGGATTATCCATAAAACATAGCAGACAGGGTCACCAAGACAGTCCCCAGCTCCTAGGGAACTGGGCCAGGCCCTGCCTGGTTGGATCTTTGTTGCCTCATATTTCCACAGTCTCTGTGTTCTGGTTTCAGGCTCATATCTTCCTGAACACTCTCAGTGGCCCTTGTGTCCTTCTCTTTGTCCAGCCTAGTTCACACATCCAGGTTGCCTGTCTGTCCACTGAGTCTGCCCAGAATCGCTAGGGATGAAGCCACCTCACTAGGTCTGAGAGTATGCCCATCCCCTGGGTTCAAATGCTGCAGAAACAACTATGGTGCCACACAATCTCCCTGAAGCTCTTGCAAGAGCAGAGCAGCCCTGCATTGCATATCCCAGCAGCAGCTCTCACCCAGGAATAAAGGACCCAGACCCTGGACACCTGCCAGGAAAGCTGGGAACCTGCTGGTCTCTTCCGTCACAGAAAGATCTCTGCAGTGTCTCACAAGCTGGGGGCGGGTACACACTGAACAGTAACAGCAGCCCATCCACAGTCCTGCTCAGCTATGGTGAGGACAATCACAAGAAGACCTTCCTCTTTCTCAGGGCAGGGTCAGGATAGTAGGTGGCAATGAGACTGGTGTCCCGGTCATCAGCTCCCTCTCCCTCCATCTTCAAAGCCTTAAAGAACCTTTCAAGAACCTTTCTCAAAGCAGGCGGCCCTGCTTGGGGGTGGGATGAGAAGGGCAGTGGCTTCATGGATTCCTACATATTGCAGTTGCTGTAGGCTCTGATGATCTGAAGAAGTGAGAAGGATTCTATGCCTGTCACTAAGGTGTCCCAGAAATGGCAGTGCTGGCCGGGATGCATTCTGGTCCTAACAAGAATTCCGACATGTCAGAAATAAACTGAGTTTTTCTGGTGGTGATAAACCTCCAGAGACAAACTCTGCCTGGCATGGTCTAGGGAAGGCCCAGGAGGAGGGTGATGCTGGCCCATCTCTGAGCATGGCCACGAGGAAGGTGTGGGGACCAGCAGCATAGTTGGTTACTCTGTATCCTTTCTTTATACAGCTTCTTACTGATCTGGTCATGTAAATGTCAGTAGACCGAGGCCACGGAGGCTGATGGTGGATGGTGGATGATGGCTGAGCTTGCAACCCAAGTTGCTTTCTGAAGGGGAACAGGCCAGCAATGGGCTGGTTGTCGCCACACTGTTAACTGATTCAGTCCGCATCCTGTGGCTTTTGAATTCTCACTGCCAGGAAGGGACAGCTGTGTCCACGCTGAGGTGTCTGCTCTCAACGCAGGTCTCACATTGGCGTAAGCAGGTGGGAAACTAGCAAGTCCCAAAGGACCAGAAGCAAGTCCCTTGGGGTTTTCTGACTTATCCAATGTCAGAGGTGGTTCCCCAGAGACTGCCTGCCACTGCACCTGGGACTACAGACATTCTTGTCTATAGCCACCAAAGAAGGCCAGCGAAGCTTCTTGGAGCCAGCGTGCTCTCAGCAGCCCTCATCAAGCTCCCTGTGCTCTCATAGTCCACTGGCTCTTGGACTGGTCATTGGGGAAGGACCACTAAGAGTAGCACAGACCCAGGGATGACTTGGATGAATATCCCCTAAAGGGTCACATGTTTAAGGTTTAGTCAACAGGGTGCTACTATTGGTATGGTGTAACACCTGCATTACTCTCTATGGTACCCCGGGAGGTGAGGTAGATCAGTGGGCCCTACAGGTCCCCCTTTTATATACATTACATGACTAGGCCTGTCTTAGGTGGCATTGGACATCAGGCAACACCCATTACCCAAAACACATTTCCTGTCTTAGGTTGGGGCAGGCCCCCCAAAACCTTTCCCATCATTAGCTCACTAGTCACCCATCACCATGTTCAGCCAGATTTGTGCTGAAAGATTCTCCAGGGCAATAGCTAAGAGGACTCGCCAAGTGGAGACATTGACCTGAGCTTGCCTCTGGCTCTGGCACCGTGAAAACATGAAGATGATGCTCCAGCACACATAAGCACTTTTAAGGAGGCTGTGCCTGCTCAATCCTTAATGAGTATGCCCAAATTGGAGCCCTTTAAGTAAGGTCTCAGCGTTGGTGAGAGGAACCCTAGTATAGTTAACTAGAATAATGTCATGAGCCAGTTTGTAAATTGTGTACTCCAGAGTCCGTGAATAACAGCATTAAACTTTTTTTTTATTGTATTTGTAAGTTGTAACCTTACAGTGGTCTTGAACCACTGCAAATTGCACCAATTGCAAATTTAACTGCAATATTCATTTGTGAATTTAGCTCATTTTGAGTGGACAAGGCATTTGCAACCTGCCCCATAAGGTATCCATTGTGCTAGCAGAAGCAACTGACTGACTAATGGTAAATTCAGCAGACATAGCCATTCTGGCAGCCTTAGCAACCACCACCATTATTGTAGGGATAAGTCCCACCCCTTAGGGGGCGTGTTCGCCCCAGGCTAAAGTTTGCCTATAAATTTGGTTCCCAGTGCTCGCTTCTGCTTTCTTGGTCTCCGCGGGAATGGTGGTTCTGTAAGTCTATTCCTCCATTAAAGCTGTCTATATTTTGACAATCTGTCTGCATTCGCTTACACCGATACATTTTGGCGTCCAACGTCGGGCTATTTTGCCCCCCCCCCCCACTAACACACTAACACAGCACGCTCCCGGGTGTCATTTTCTTAGTTTGTGACTCGGGCCCCAGGGCTGAGTCCGAGGTACACTCGGCCTTCAGGCCCTTAATATCCAGAGAGGCGGGCGGATCTCTGTGAGTTCGAGGCCAGCCAGGCGGTGGTGGCGTACGCCTTTAATCCCAGCACTCCGGAGGCAGAGACAAGCGGATCTCTGTGAGTTCGAGGCCAACCTGGTCTACAAGAGCTAGTTCCAAGACAGGCTCCAAAACCACAGAGACCACCACCGGCAGGAACCAGTCGTTGCAGGTAAGAGAAAAAATTTTCTTTTATAATTAAAATGTCTGAACACGTTACCATTCAAGAATGTAACAGTTTTTTTAATTGTACCATGTGGGAGATTTTATACATTATGGCTGTAAAGCCAAAATCTCTTCTTGTTTGATACAGGATGAGTTGATCATCATGAGATGGGTTGATAGGTAGAGGAACAATCCTTGGCACTTGGAAAACCACCGCCAGCTCCTCAGGACCCCAGCAACTCTTCAGTTGACCAACCAGTGTCTATTTGATCTCTTGGCTCTGTCCTGTCCTCAGGCTCTTGGACAGGAAAATCCACAGCACGCACCAGGTGCTCAGGTACCCATACTGCACTGTCAGCATCCTGTGGGAAATTACAAACAGTCGTTCTTTCCCACACCAGTACAGGATCTGGACCACACCAAGTGCCGTCGGCTAGATTCTTCCATTTGACATGAGGCATCCCAGGAGGAACTGGCCGCCAATGGCGGTCAGTAGTGGTACGAGATTGAGCATCAACAGTCAAAAATTTTTTTTAAATGTATAAAATAAAAGATAAATGCTCTCTGGTGGTGGAACCATATTCCCCTTTTTTGCTTTATGCAAATAGGCTTTGAGCATACTATGCGCTCACTCCACCATAGCTTGTCCTTGAGGATTATAAGGTATTTCTGTTTTATGAGAAATAGGGAACTCAGAGCAAAATTTAGCAAAGCCAGTGCTGGTGTAGGCTGGCCCATTGTCAGTTTTTACAGTTTTTGGAACTCCCATGTAGGCGAAAGCCTGGAGACAGTGACTTTTAACATCTCATAATTTTTCTCCTGTATGGGCTGAGGCAAAAATAAGATGAGAATATGTATCCACGGTTACGTGAACACATTGCATGCACCCAAAAGAAGGAACATGGGTAACATCCATTTGCCATAAATGATTAGGAGCAAGCCCACAAAGATTAACTCCCAAATGGGGAACAGCTAAAAGTTTTGTACACAGAGAACATTTTTTTAGCAATATCAATGGCCTGCTCTCGAGATATCTTAAAATGAAATCTTAAAGACCCAGCATTGAGATGAAAACGATTATGAACTTTTTCTGCAGCTTTATAAGATTATTGACTAACTGCACAAATTTGGCAAGTAAGCTGATCAGCCAATGCATTCCCCTCACTCAAGGGACCAGGAAGGTCAGTATGAGCCCGCAAATGCCCTACATAAATGGGAACAGATTGGGCACAAAGCATTGTTTGAATAGCCAATGACTGCATCTGGACTCAAGATACAGAGGCAATATAAGCTGCAGTTTCCAAAGTACAAGAATTTTGCTTACAAAAAAAAAAGAAAAGAAAAGAAAAAAAAAGAAAGAAAAGAAAAAAGAAAAAAAGAATTTTGCTTACATAGTGACTGTCAGTAAAAAGGTTAAATGGAATATCAGCATATTTCTCTAGGGCCATTTGTACAGCAATCAATTCAGCCACCTGAGCAGATTTAGCATCAACAGGTTGAATATCAAAATCAGGAGGAAAGGCCATCACAGCTCTCCCAGTGGAAGACCCATCAGTAAACGACTCTGTGCCCCTGCCAGAGGTTCAAAGAAATAACCTTAGGGAAGCATACCAGATGATTTTTGAAAAAGGTGACCAACTCATCAGAAGGATAATGATTATCAAACCTGCAGGGATTAATGCATAAAAACAAGGCCCAGTCTTCAGCATATTTTGCAGCCAAGTTATTTCTGCCTGGGTATATGCTGTAATAACCTTACCAGGTAACATTCCAAAGGTTTGCAAACTAAGTTTATACCCTTTCTGAATAACACATAGCACAGCAGATGGATACGAGATCGTAATTTTTACAGGTGACACATGTTCATGTACCCATAGAATGGGCCCTTGCTGCAAAAAAAGAAAAAAAAATCCAGTAAGACTATGCAGAGAGGGGAAGAATTTTAAGGCTCCAGCAGGAATTTTCAAACTTGGCTAGACCCTATTGAGATCTCCAAGTACACTAAAAGCAAATTTCCCCTGGGCTAACAACCCACCCCTTCACCCACAGGGAATTCCTTTTAAAAGGTCCTGGACACCCACATTGAAAAACAAGTCCTTGACCTAACTCCACCTTGACTCCCCCTAAGGGCAGAAACAATTACCTGTCCCATCATGTGAGTTCCATCAATGTCCCTGCATAACTGGATATAGTCATTTAAACTCCTATTTCTACTGGGGGGGGGCATATAGCCTCCTGACAGAATTTGTTATCATTTTCATAGGCCAATTGCTTTATGACAGCCACAGCTGTGTCCACATCCCCAAAAATGTGACCTCCCACAACAAACTCAGGAAAAGGTTCTGCGGGTCCTTGAAGGACCTTAGACAGTTGTTTCCCTGCTCCTTTATTATGTAAAGTTTTACAGCAGCTATCTGAGCATAAACAGCAGGGTCATATGTAATCTGTGCTGCTAAGCCCAGGCACCTTCCTGTACCAGTCAACATGCCAAGGTCATGCTGGGGAAAACCTGCCAAGTCGTGCAATCCTCCAGCATTTCACCTCTCCACAACAAACAATCTCCTCCTGAAAGACAGGCTCTGCAAAGCTGCCTTTCTTCTTTTTCTAACTTTTTTTTTGTTTTTTTTTTTTTTGGTTTTTCGAGACCGGGTTTCTCTGTAGCTTTTTTGGTTCCTGTCCTGGAACTAGCTCTTTTGTAGACCAGGCTGGCCTCGAACTCCCAGAGATCCGCCTGCCTCTGCCTCCCGAGTGCTGGGATTAAAGGCGTGCGCCACCACCGCCTGGCTCTAACTTATTTTTTTAGCAGCACAATCTCCCTTTCTAAAGTTTTTTCTTCCTCTTCTATATCCCTTTTAGTACTCTTAACTTCTCGCTCCTCAAAACTCTTAATAGACTTTACAGACTCTTCAACCTGAGTCTCCTCAAAGGTTTTTGCCAAATTTTCTAGTTTTTTTTTTTTTTTTAATTTTTACCTGCTCCCAATCAGAAATTAAAGCCCCCTGTTTGTAGAAACCAGGGACTAAACTCTCTCAAAAAATTAGGTAATAAACTACCTTACACAAAAGAAAACTGTCTTAATGAGCTCTTGTGCTATCTTAGTTTTACCAGTGCCTTGCTTGCCTTCCTTCTCTAAAAGAACTATTAATTGGCCCGTCAATCAATTGGCCCTTGCTTCTTTAAAAGAACTATCAATTGCCCATCAATACTGAATTACTAGCACCCATTTTTAATTCACCTTCACCATCAGTTTCTTACCTGCTGGCCAGCCTCCGAGGGTGATCTCTCAGGGGTCCCCTACTTCCTGATCTCGTTGATGGGTCTCCAACTGCAATGCCTGCCTTATTCTCTACAGTACAGTTCACGCACTACTGTACTGTTAGCCAGCCGGGGAAGGGCCTGGAGATTAAAAAACACACAAGAGACTGGGTCATTCGTGAGGAGATAATGCCAAATGCCATTTATTTAAGCTTAGGAAAATCCTTATATACCTAGCTGATACACAATGGAATTCCCCCCAGGCAGGTGGGAAATTTCCCGGCCCAAGATGGAGTAAACAATGGCCCTATAGCTAACCACCATGGGGCCAGAGGAAGCACAGGAATAAACAGGATGTTTAGCCAGAAAAATGTAACAAAATGTCTGGCCAGAAACTGTATTCAAGATGAAGCCATGGGCCCTATAGTGTGGTATGATGAGGAACAGGGTAAAGTGGGAGACCCTTGGAGGGTAACTTACTCCCCCGTTCCCCGGCCCTGAGCAGTTTGCTCTCTGTGGGTTTCTGTCATTGCCATCCTGTGTCCTCTCCCCAAAGGCCCAAAGCCACAAGTGTCCTGATCTTGGACAAGAACCTCCTCCTCAAAAGAGCTGTGAGTTAAACCCTTTCTGTGTTTAAGTCATCAATCCCATGCTGGGCATGGTGGCACACGTCTTTAATCCCAACACTCGGAAAGGCAGAGGCAGGTGAATCTCTTTGTGAGTTTGAGGCGAGCTTGATCTACAAAGTGAGTTCCAGGACAGCCAAAGATACACAAGGAAACCCTGTCTCAAAAAACCAAAAAAGCAAACAAATGAATAAGTAAACAATCACAGGTATTTTGTTCTAGTGATGGAAAAGTGACTAATGTCACCAGTTACTAGGGACTGGAGGGAGATGGTCCTTGCAGAATTACCATCACTTCTTCACACTCTGGCTCAGATTTTCTGGAAGGACACTCCAGTTTGGATTAGAGACATGCAAGGGCTGTGCCTTGCCATGGATTTGGGGATGACCTGTGATAGAATCGTTAGAGGTCAGTGATTTGGATCTTCCGTAGGATATTTGCTTGGGTGACTTGTAGGGGTTGATTTTATAGTTGGTAGTCAAACGACTGTCAATTATCAGCAACTGAGGTCTGTGTGATATTCAGCAACCAGAAGTACCCAATGTCTTGACTTCATTATGCTTTTTAGTGATCCCCAAAAGTTCAATGAAGCAAATATTATTGCTTGAACTTTGCAGATAAGGAAGCTGGGGGTTTGAAATAGGTCTTTTCCCTGGCCGGGGCGGGGGGGGGGGGTCTCACACTTGCCGTCTGCCCTAAGCAGAGCCTTGCCATGGTTGCTTCTAAAGTGCTTCTCTGAACTTATGTGAGTGGAGGCTGGGGAGCTCTCTGATGCCCACAGTGCTAATCATATTGAGCACCTCTAAAAACCCAGATGCAGAGGGTCAGTCCACAGGCCCTTTCTTCCAAAGTCATCTAAAAAAATTACATTTCATCACATAATCTATGAACATAATCCAATATCTTGTCAAAATAAATACAATTCTATTTTCTATTAACATATTTAAGATTTACTTCAGGAGGTGGTGCATGCCTTTAATCCAAGCACTTGGGAGGCAGAGGCAGGCAAGTTGGTGCGGGAAAATTGTCTGTATTCTGTCAATCATGTTTTAAATAAACGCTGATTGGCCAGGCAGGAAGTATAGGCGGGTCAACCAGACAGGAAGTAGAGGCAGGGCGAAGAGAACAGGAAAATTCTAGGAAGGAGGAAGCTCCAGTCTTGCCCAGACCACCAAAGAAGCAGGATGTGACCTACCCCGCTAAAAAAGGTACTGAGCCACGTGGCTAACATAGATAAGAACGATGGGTTAATGTAAGTTACAAGAGTTAACAAGAAGCCTGAGCTAATGGGCCAATCAGTTTATAACTGATGCAGACTCTCTGTATGGTTTCTTTGGGGCTTAATGACTGCAGGAACTGGGCAGGGCAGAAACCCTGACAAGCCCGCCCCCCCATGTTACAGCAAATCTCTGTGAATTCGAGGCCAGCCTGATCTTCAGAGCAAATTCCAGGACAGCCAGGGCTATACAGACTGTGCCTTGAAAAATAAGCAAACAAACAAAACCAAAACCAAAAGATCAGCCCCAATATTTATCTCCACTGCATCTAGAAATCTGGATATTTAAAACCTAAAGTAAATGTGATTTTTTTTTAAAATGCCCTTTAGGGCTGGAGAGAGATGGCTCAGAGGTTAAGAACAGTGACTGCTCTTCCAGAGGTCCTGAGTTCAATTCTCAGCAACCACATGGTAACTCACAACCATCTGTAATGAAATCTGGTGCCCTCTTCTGGCCTGCAGGCATACAGACAGACAGAATATTGTATACATAATAAATAAATAAAATTTAAGAAAAATGCCCTTTAAAATTAAAGGCAGTAGTGGCCCACACTTTTAATCCCAGCACTTGGGAGGCAGACGCAGGTGGATCTCTGTGAATTTGAGGCCAACCTGGTTTACAGAGTGAGTTCCAGGACAGCCAGAGCTGTTAGACAGAGAAACCCTGTCTTGTAAAACAAAAACAAACAAGAACCCTCTCTTTACTTTTCGGTAAGACAGAATCTTATCATGTTGCCCAGGCTGGTCTTGAACACCAAGGCTCAAGTGATTTTCCTTAGTTTTCTTAGTTTTGACTACAGACATGCAACACCATGCCTGGCTTTAAAGAAGTTTGTTTTTTAATATACATTCCTGATGTTATTCAGTATTTGGCATGCTAGGATGACCACTCACATGGAGGTGTTAAAGGGAGCTGGAGAGATGACTCAGTGGTTAAGAACATTTGTGTCTCTGGTAAAAGACGGGTTTAGTTCCAAGTATCCCCATCAGGCAGCTCACAACTGCCTTTAACTCTAGACACAGGGATCTGATGCACTCTTCTGGACTGTTTGGGCACCTTCATTCATGTGCACATATTAACACACATGCACACATGTTGGGGACTGCGGACCAACAGACCCTGAATTTCTTGCAAACAGCTTGTTTTCTTCTGCTCTAAGTAGCCTGCAGCTGCTCTGAGCACGAGACCCTGACAGCAGGGGAGTGGGTTCTGATGAGTCTGCAGCTGAAAGATCCCGAGAGTGAGGGTGTGGCCAGAGCCCTATATAAGCTGCCCCTGAGCACAATAAAGTGGGCATTCTTGTCTCAAGGATGCCCCCCATGGCTCCATCTGTCTGTCTGTCTGTCTGTCTGTCTGTCTGTCTGTCTCTCTCTCTCTCTCTCTCTCTCTCTCTCTCTCTCTCTCTCTCTCTGTGTGTGTGTGTGTGTGTGTGTGTCTTAACTTTTAAGCCTAGTTCCCGTAGCACATAGCAAGAAACGCATGGAACGGAACCAATGTAGTTTTACACACATACACATAAAAAATATTTTTTTTAAATAAAGGGACTTCAGGATTTAGCACATTTTCCTCATGGATTTAAAGTAAAATTTCTCAGATGAATTGAGAAACACCAGTAACCTAATAAATCTACTTCTTGATGTTCTCAGACTCTTAGAAATTTGTGTCATGTGTGAAAGACTGTATGAGGGCTGTGACTCACCACACAGTTCCAAGCACAACAGTATATGTGTTCACAGAACACCTCAGCGGCCTGGGAACTCTCAAAAGCCAAAGCAGCATGCCTGGGAGGAGACACCACAGATCGATCTACAACTGGCCAAATTTGCCTGAGAGGACCAATTAAAGCAGGAAGCTGCTGGGGAATTGCCTTGGGATTCATATGGAAGTCTCTGGCCTGTGTCCTATAAGCATGGTTGGCCTAGGAGGTCCTGGGTATCCTCTGGTGGCTCACACAGGGCCAGCCTTTGGGGTTCCCTCTCTGGAAGGTCGATACAGAGTGCAGCCCACACACCCGGCTTCTCCAAGTGCCTCTGAGGTTCTGCCTATCAGCAGGATGGAAAAAAAAAAAAACAGAAGAGGAAGAAGGGCAGTATCTAAGCTGCCTGGGCACTGAGTGAAATCTTAGCCATCTTTGGCAGTGCTGTCGGTGGGGGCAGCACCTTTGCCAGCAGTGTATAGTCAGAGCCACAGAAGAAAGGTGAGCCCCAGGGGCGTTGGAAAATGATGCTGCAGTGCAGGAGAGCTGTCGGTTGTATCGGGCAAGGCAGCGAGACATTTTCAGAATCTGTCATGCAGCGGAGTGGGTAGCTCAGTTAGTAGATTGCTTGCCTAGTGTGGGCGAAGCCCTGGATTGATCCCCAGGACAGCAAAACTGGATGCAGTGGCACTTGCTTATAATCCCAGCACTCAAGAGGTAGAGGCAGGAGGATCAGTGACATCCTTGGCTACAGAGCAAGTCTGAGACTAGCCTAGGCTACATGAGACCCTGTCTCAAAAACAAAAAAGACTCCTGTAACTGCAGTTGACACAGGAGAACCAAGGTGTTACCAAGCCAGTTGTCTCCCAGAGACACTCCCCTGTGGCCCCCTAGCCACTGACATGATATCCTGGTGCTAACGGGGAGTTCCCTGTACAGACTTTGGTGCCATCAGACTGGAAAAAGTGTTGCGTCTCCAGAGCAGAATATGGCAGACTCACCCTGTTCTGATCGCCACTCACGGGCACTCACGGTTAGAATTGATGAACATGACCAGATGAACAAGGCCCCTCCACAGGAGCAGGTGAGAGGCTGCTATGGAGTAAAACCCATAGGAAGAAGTCAACAAGGGTGTTGCAGCGGGTGCCATGTTTTTCACCTGACAGCCATACATGACACACACATATATATGCACACAGATACATATATGTGTGCATGTGTTTGTTCTTTCTCTGAAGAAAAAACATGACTGTGTGCCTCCACTGTCCCTCAGGACTAATCTATTAATTTTTATTTTAATTGTATTACAATGCATGTGTGTTTGTGGGTGTGCTTGTGTGTGTGTGTTGTTAGGGGCCTTGTGCATATTAGGCAAGTGTTCCATTAGTGCCTCTCTCCAAGGCAGGATCTTGCTTAGCTGTCCAGTTTGACCTTGAACTTGTGATCCTCCTGCCTCAGTCTCCTAGGTAGCTTGAATTACAGGTCTGTACCGTACCAACAGCCTTAGTTATGATATACTATAATTATTGATATAAAATGTATTGATACTTATGGGCTGTGGTCATTACAATTTTGGGCTGGATATGTCACCCATCGGTAGATGCTCAATACCAGCAACCTCTGAATATTTACAATCTTGTCTTTTGAATGGCTTCATATAACACAGTTTGGGGGAAATTTTTCAATATATAGTAAAGCTACATAATGGTTCTTTTTTTTTAAAGATTTTATTTATTTATTATGTATACAACATTCCTTCTCTGTATGCTTGCATGCCAGAAGAGGGCACCAGATCTCATTATATATAGATGGCTGTGACCTGGGAATTGAACTCAGGACCTCTGGAAGAGCAGTCAGTGCTCTTAACCTCTGAGCCATCTCTCCAGCCCCTACACAATGGTTCTTTAGATCAGGTACCATTCTGCAGTAATTCAGGGCAATTTCTAACCTTTATGCATAATAAAAATTATTCAGGAGAGTGGCAAATCTTAAAATAATGTTTTGAGCTGGGTGTGGTAGTGCTTGTGTGTAGTCCTGGCACTTGGGAAGCCAAGGGAGAAGTGTTGAAATAGGAGTGGCAGGGCTGCGTCCCTGGCACCCGGCCGCCCGCATGGCTAGCTTATGCCCGAAATAATTACACGGAAACTGTATTCTTTCAAACACTGCCTGGCCCGGCTAGTTCCAGATTCTTATTGGATAGCTCTTACATATTGTTCTAACCCATTTCTAATATTCTGTGTAGCCCACGAGCTGGCTTACCAGGGAGGATCTTAACCTGTGTCTGTCTGGAGTGGGAGAACCATGTCGACTCCTTCACTCAGCTTCTTTTTCCCAGCATTCTCTTCTGTCTACTCCGCCTACCTAATTTTCTGTCCTATGAGGGCCGAGGCAGTTTCTTTATTAGTAAGAAATCACTCTCACATCAGAGAAGCATCACCAGGTCCTATCTCTAACAAAATGAAATCAAAGGCAAACAAAAGTGTATTTTCTTCAGGGGAGGCATTGAGACGGTTCAGTCACACTCTCCTTCCCAAATGAACTTAGAGGGAAAGGTGCGGGAAGAGTTGGCTACAAACTGGGTGGTAGTGGCGCACGCCTTTAATCCCAGTACTCAGGAGATAGAGGCAGGTGGATCTCTGTGAGTTCGAGGCCAGCCTGATCTACAAGAGCAAGTTCCAGGACAGGCTTCAAAGCTACACAGAGAAACCCAGTCTCGAAAAACAAACAAACAAACGAGTTGGCTATAATTTTCTAGGTCTGTCCATCAACAGCTGTGCCTCTAAACCTGTCCTGGAGTAATGTGAGAGCCGTGAGCTAGAAGAAGTGTGCAGGGGACTGGCAGTGACCTCATCTGGGCCCTCATGCCCAATGTGCACAATGAAGTACACTATGATCCACAGACGTGCAATGAGCTATCCTAAACAAGTGACTTTCTACACTGCTATGTGGTAATTGGCCATGCCCCAGGGCATGGAACCTCATTTTTCCAACATATATAATTATGCAAGTTTTCATGGGTATAAAATCAGACAGTTTTTTTTAAAAATATCTTTATGATTTATTTAACTTTGGTTAAATTGCATTGGTGTGAAGTGTCAGATTCCCTGCAACTGGATCTTCAGACAGTTGTGAGCTGTCATGTGGGTGCTGGGAATTGAACCTGGGCCCTCTGGAAGAGCAGTCAGTGCTCTTAACCACTGAGCCATCTCTCCAGCCCCTAAAATCAGACAGTTTTTAGAAATAAAATCGCTGACTACTTGGTGTGACCCTGAATTTTACTTTGCAGGGCCTGGTGAAAAATGACGCTTGGTTTTCACTGAAATAATTTTATTAATTTCCTTTAAATATCATCCTGTCACCTGTTTCACAAAGCTGTCCCATTTTTTAAAAATTACAGCGCTATTGCTGTGCCATCCTGCAGCCTATCCCTCCCAGAGACACAAACTCTGCATGTCCTTATGAGGGGCAGAAAGAATTGATCTTTTTGTTTGTATTTTGGTTTTTCAAGACAGGGTTTCTCTGTGTAGCCCTGGCTGTCCTGGAACTCACTCTGTAGACCAGGATGGCCTTGAATTCACAGAGATCCTCCTGCCTCTGCCTCATGATTGCTGGAATGAATGCACCACCACTACCTGACAAGAATTGATCTTTTAAAAAATAGTTTTTCATCTGCTGTAGTGATGCATATCTGTAATCCAAGCCAGTGGCAGCTGAGGTAGGATGGTCATGAGTTGAACATCAGCCTGGGCTCCACAATCAGACTCTGTCTCAAAGAAATTCTGTTTAAAGGAGTGGAGATGTGGCTGAGCTATTGGGGTTGTGTCAAGTATGCACAAGGTCCTGGGTTCAATCCCCAGTACATGCACATGTGTAATGGTCTGTCCTGTCCCTTTGAGAGACAAATCCCGCCCACTCCCTCCCCCATCTGGTGAGGCAAGCCTATCTGCTTCCAGTCTGAGCCTTTCTCTCTCTCTCTCTCTCTCTCTCTCTCTCTCTCTCTCTCTCTCTCTCTCTCTCTCAGAGGTAGCTGCTACCATGGCTCCTCTTGTCCCCTCCCTCCCTCCTTCCCTCCCTCCCTTCTTCCCTCCCTCCCTCTTTCTCTGTCAGTTTCTCTTTCTCTCTCCTTGCCTCTCTCTGCTCTTCCCCCTTCCCCACTTTCCTTTCTCTTCCATAACCTCACTCTCACATGGCTTGCCTATCCTTCTGTCTTTGACCTGCAGGGCTGTAGTCCTCATGGGATTGGCTGCCCCGCTGAGGTCTCTCACTGGCCATGCAGCTCCCTGCCTGGGACTTGCTGTTCTCAGTCTCACCCACCATGAGGCTCCCGGCCTAAGACCGGCGGACCCTCGTGGCCCATGGGCCACTTGGGGGCACCCTTCCTGGGACTGACTGCCTTAATGGCCCAATGTGATCTCGGGACTTGCTGCCCAATGCCTGCCACCACTCTGGGACCTGCAGCATTTCTGCCGCTGCAGCCACTCAGGGACCTGCAGCATTTTACTTAAACCATAATATTGGTGCCGTGACTTGGGGGGCTTTCCTGCCCCTCTCCCAGGGTCAGGATCTGGAACCGGGTATTTTTTTCCACAACCACGTGTTCCATCTGCCTGAACACTGACCTCTACGCACACCAGCAGCTTTTGTGGTGTGTTTTCCCCTTCCAGCCCCCAACCACAGCCTTCATGGCTATGGTTGAGCCCTTCGCTAACATTCATCTCTGCTCGCCTTCTATAGCTAAAAACATGACCAGACAATCAGGGGTCAGGTCTTCCCATGCTAGCACTACACATGCTGTGTGGTGCATTCGACTTGGGGCCCAGGGTCCCTCAGATTTTTCTTTCTTTTTTTTCTTTACTTTTTCTTTTCTTTTGAACCACTCATCAGTGGTTCCTCAAGAGCAGCCTCAAGCCTCTCTGGCTTCTGAATCACCCAGGCCAGAGCCAGATAAGCTTAAACACCCTGCCTATAGAGAGAGGACGCTCTTCTACATACCCTGTGGTGTCCGCCGCTGTTCATGTTTTCACGTTTTCAGCCGTGGGATAAACCCTCACTCCACTGGTGTCCTGCTGGCTCCGCTTTCTTCAAACTGTCCCTGACACCACCACTGCTGCCAACAAGATTGGTTGGATCCATGAGGTGCCTGTTTTCAGTTTCAGCCTTTGCTCCCCTCCACAGCCTGTAGTGTAGCGGCTTGGCAACAGGGCGGATCATGCCTCTTAGGTCTCTCTTCCATACAACATATGACCGCTGACATTTTGACGGAGGTCAGGTGACCTTACCACCATCTTAACTGAGGTCAGTTGACTCTGCCACCATCTTTTCTTTTCTTTTCTTTTTTTTCTGAGACAGGGTTTCTCTGTGGTTTTGGTTCCTGTCCTGGAACTAGCTCTTCTAGACCAGGCTGGCCTCGAACTCACAGAGATCAAACTGCCTCTGCATCCCGAGTGCTGGGATTAAAGGCGTGCGCCACCACCGCCCAGCACCTCTGCCACCATCTTGATTGAGAGCCAGGTAAGGTGACTAAATTCCAACATCTTTACTGAGGTATTCCCTGGTTCCCCAGTGTTAACTCTGCTACACAGGTGACCTTACCGCCATCTTGACTGAGGTCTGGTGACTTCACCGAGAGCCAGGTCAGGTGACCAAGTCCTACCATCTTTACTGAGGTATTACCTGCCTGGTTCCCCAGTGTTGACTCTGGGACTGCTGAGATATCCAGTTTGAACAATTACTGGGTTCTTGGCCTTTTCGTTGGGAGACAGTCATTGTTGGACGGCTTGGACCACAGCCTGGAAGCCACTCTAATAAATCCTAAAACACATTCTTTCTACTCATTCTGTTCCTTTAGAGAACATAGCACCTTCCCCCAGTGTGGTGGGATCCTATTCCCTCCCTCAAACCTGGAAAGATCTTGGTGATGGTCTCAGGAAGGAGCAAACAGAGGAAGTGATGTGGAGTATTTACTTTGCTTTCTGTGACACTCACCTCTTGAGTCCACTGTGCTGTGATGGATGGAGCTGGCCACATACAGAGGCCATATGGAAGTTCATACTGACAGCATCAGCCAGATGTTTCCAGGTCCAGCCATCACATATCTGATCCTAGAAGTGCAGATTGTAATTTGCCAGAAAGGTGACTGTTGGTTTTGAGGCCATATAATTTGGGTGTTGCGTAGCAAGAGCCCAAAAATGTGCATTTCTGGGCTCTCTTCCCGAATAGGAAAGACAACAAGTGAATAAATATATAATCCAGAGGGTGACAGGAGGGGAATGCAGAAAATATCAACTTGCTTTTTGGAAGAGCACTTCACACCACAGCAACTGGCTTAGCAAGAGAGAAACATTGCCAGTGTGCCTGCAGAGGGGCATACAAAGGACCCTGCCATAGACAGGCTCAGAATTGAGGCACAGGCCTATTGGAAGGGTGGGATAGGACCAAAGACAGGATTAACCTAAGGTCAGCAAGAAGGTGCAGATCCCTGTTCCCAACACAAAGACAAGCAACTGCACTTCCACTTAGCAAGTTTTTTTCTATGGAAAAAAAAAATCAAGAGGCAGGGCTGGAGAGATGGCTCAGAGGTTAAGAGCACTGGCTATTCTTCCAGAGGGCCTGAATTCAATTCCCAGCAACCACATGGTGGCTCACAACCATCTATAAGACCTGATGTCCTCTTCTGGTGAACAGGCATGCATGCAGACAGAAAACTGTATACATAATAAATCTTACACAAAAAAGAAAGCTTTTTTTTTTTTTTAAATCAAGAGGCTGAGGACCTTGTGGCTGAGAGCTTGAATGCCTCAGGCTAGAGCTGCATTGCTCACACAGGGCCGCCCCGTTGTTCCTCAGGCTGGAGCTGCACTGCTCACACAGGGCTGTTCCTCCTCCTAGACCTTCGCTGATTTCCTAGTTAGACAACATTCAAGAAAGCAAAACCACGACTACCCTCGCTCTGAGAGCTGGGGATCAGGGCCATGTACAGCTTTCTAAGAACATAATCTATTTTCCATTAGAATCTCAAGATTCATGCCTCCTCCACAAACTAACTCTGGCTCTAAGATATCTGAGCCAAATGTAACTTGGAAATCTCCCCCTTGCCGCCTCTTCTGCAAGGCCTGGGAAGCTCAGGTCAAAACAATTCACAAAGGGCCTATACTTCCCATGCCCCCGTGTTCTGGAACCACCATCCACCTTCGGGACATCAGTTTCCTTAAGAAAGGAGGCTGGCTATTCGAACAGACGTTGTGACTTGCCCAAGTAGCCTTGACAGAGGCCAACTCTGGCAGCAACATGAAGGTGGGGGTAGTTTTCTTAGTCTTCAAGGGTAGAAATATCTATTAGTAAGTGCTTCACTTGCCAACACGTGACTTTGGGGAAGTCATCTTCCCTTCTTGGGCCTTGGCCTCTCCAGCTGTAAAAACAGAACAATACCATACGCTTCACAAGACTGTTGTAAGACAAAGCAGTATAAACATGCCAGGAACACGCAGTCTGCTATTCACGCTGTCTGTTCTAATTCCATGTTCTTAACAATAAGCCTAACGACAACTACACGAGCTTCATGTTTATTTTGTAAGCATGTAATAATTATACAAGCAACATGAAGAGAGGTCTGATGAAATGATTGCTATATAGTAATAAAGCCTGAGCCATTACAGAAAACCCGACATTCCTATATGCTTATGAAAGGTAATTATTAAGCCTTCCCTCTAAGAAAATACAGACACTATCAGCTTTATGTTACAAAAAAAGGGAAAATATTTTCTTACTGCAGTGTTGGGGGCGGAGTACCTAGCACCCTTGCTAGGCAAGGCCCCAGTCACCGAGTTGCACTGTAGCCTAAAACTGCTGCCTATACTATCACAAAAGCAGTACACTGAAAAGCAGCGTCTGCTCCTTAACAGTAACTTAATTTTATGTTCATTTAGTCAGGATTTTCAGTTAGATATAGATGTAAAATGAATGTCAGTGTTCATTTCAGGTTAGGTTCAACGATGAAACACCAGTTACAGTTCCTTCTCTAAAGGTCTCAGATCAGCCACTGACCACAAATTATATTGGTACCATGAAAAAGACCTGCTCAGGGGACCACTGAGTCAGAGAACCACTCACCCATAGAGTGTGCAGGGAGCCGGAAGACCCAGGCTCTTACCCCAGCTGAGGACTATCACTGGACCGTTTCTCTGAGGTCCTTGGTAAAGATGGGACAGCATGGAGACCATTGTTGTGTCCTGAGCTGCTGCTGGACAGCCTCCATATTCACGCTACAGCATCACGGCTGAGAGACAGAGACAGGGCCCACAGTGCGGGTAGTCTCAGATAACCTTCACCCAAGAGTGCAGTCTCACACACCACTCCCAAGTCCCAGTCCATGACAGAGCAATTCACTAAAATGTCAGAATTTAAAAACAAAAAAAATCTGAAACTACACTTTGAAAGGTTAAACAGTTTTGCTTGGGGCTGAGGATGTAGCTCAACTGGAAGGGTGCTTGCCTAGTATGCATTCAGCCTTGGGTTCCATCCTGTGCTGGCTAGTTTTTATGTCAACTTGACACAAGCTAGTGTCCTCTGAGAGAAAAGAACCTCAACTGAGAAAATACCTCTATAACACTGGGCTGGCAAGCCTGAAGGGCATTTTTTTAATTAGTACTTGACATGGAAGGGCCTAGCCCATTGGGAGAGTGCCACCCGAGGCTGGTAGTCCTGAGTTCTATTAGAAAGCAGGCTTAGCAAGCCAGTAAGCAGCATTCCTGCAAGGCCTCTGCATCAGCTCCCATCACTAGGATCTTGCCCTGTTTGAGTTTCTACCCAGACCACCTTCAATGAGATTTATATAAGAGTAAGCAAAATAAAACTTTTCCTCCCCAAGTTGCTTTTGGAATTGGTGTTTCACCCCAGTAAGGGAAACCCTAGGACACACCCAAAGCATTACCTAAACTGGACAGTTGTGGTACACTCCAGTATTTCAGAGATGGAGGGTCAGAGGTTCAAGGTTATCCTTAACTACACAGTGAGTTTCAAGGACATTTTAAAAATTTGTTTTACCTTATACATTTTGGCAATGAGATCAATGATTGAAGCCTGGGACACACCAGTGTCATCTGTGGTGTCCAGAAGTGCTGATGGCAGCCCCAATAGACCCTGGCTGGACACTGGGGCAGAACAAATGAGACTGGCAGTCTGGAAGTACACCCCACTGGAAACCTTGTATCAAAGGCTGGTAATTAATGCATTGTAAAATGAAGCAGAGAAGCAGGCCTTTTAGACCAGCATTTGGGAGGCAAGGGGCAGGTCTAGCTGTGAGTTGAGACCAGCCCCCGCCCCCCAAAGGTTCTCTCTACATAACTCTGGCTGTCCTGGAACTGTGTAGAGCAGGCTGATCTTTAACTCAGAGATGGGCCTGCCTTTGTCTCCCAAGTGCTGGAACTAAAAGGGTGCACCATCACACCTTTTAATAGAGTTCTAAGCCAGCTAGAACGTAGTGAGATCCTGTTTCTAAATAAAAGCACTACAAATTCAAATGTGGATGGTAACAGAAACTACCAAGTAAGCTCATAACCAATATAATCCTCCTTAGGAGGCGCCATTTTCTATGTGACCCTAAAATGTATTAAAATGTTACAAAGCCTTGCAGTAGCTAGCAAACTCGCTACTTGCTAACAATGTATCTGTGCAGATGTGTACATGTGCTATTTTCAAGAGAAAAGTTGTTATAATTTACCCAAAAAGCTACTTTACTGCAAATGTGGCCACTCCACCAACTAGTAGCTTCAAAATGGCTGCTAGGAGCCCTGGTTTTGCTTACTGTGCATACATTATTAGTTTGGTTACTTAATGTGGATTCCATCCAGTTCCTGTATTGAAGTGGCAGTTTAAGAATGGTGCATTTGCAGAGTGGTGGTGGCACTCAGGAGGCAGAAGCAGGCAGATCTCTGTGAGTTTGAGGCATGCCTACTCTCCTGAGCTAGTGCCAGGACAATCTCCAAAGCTACACAGAGAAACCTTGTCTTGAAAAACCGAAAAAAAAAGGTGCATTTACAGAGCCAGAATATTAACTGAAGAAAATGAAAACCATAAGCCAAGATAGGTGCATTCATTACGGTTTATTTGTAAACCTTGTACAATTGTAATGTTCCTCCCCAAAGCTCATTTAATGTGAATTTTTTACACTATATCTCTAAGTATTATTTAGCATTACAAACTTAAATTCTTGGAAAGGCATATACCAGAGCGCTCCATATTTACAAAGATTTGTATATACTTATATGTGGGCTACCTCAGGCATGTCACTGAGCTCTCTGGTTCACATGTCCTATAAACGAGAAAAACTTCCTTGCCATTTCATCAGATCCCGTGGAGGCTCCTTCTAAAGCTCCAGGGTCTGTAGGGCAGAGATACACCCCCACTTTTCTAGGTGAGTGGAGAACAGGGAAGTGCGTTTAAAACACACGACACCAAATAGAAATTCAACTAAGATTACGGCCAGAATACTCAGAGCTGGAGTCACCCTGATGAAAGCCCGTCCAACGCAACATTTGGTTAACCTATTATCTTGAGGCTTTTATTTCTAATGAGCAAGAAGGGGGAAGGGTGATCAGCTGATATCATATCTACGGTCTACACACAAGCGGGAATGGCTGAACATTTGCGGGCAGGCACTGAGGACCACCGGCACCTTCCCAAGCCCAATCAAAACTAACTTGGGAACTATAACCCAGAAGTTGTGAGATCAAGGGGCCAGAGGCTTTCCGGAAAGCACTCAGTGCGTGCCCAGGAGGCGAAGGGGAGGGGCGCGGGACCCCTCCTCAAGGTCGCGTGCCAAGGTTGAGTAGCTATTTTAAAAACCGGGCCCGGGGAGTCAGCACACTTGCCTGGTCCCGCCAGAAGCTGGAGCATCCCGGGAGCTTTAAAACACAGAATATCCCGTCCACCCGAAGCCGGTACCGGGAGCTCGGTGCCCTCCCCTGAAACTGCCCGCTCGCCACCTCTCGGCTCGGCGCCAGCCGCGGGCCGTTTCTTCAGTCGGCGAACGGGGCCTGCGGGAGCCGCCGCACCTGCCCGGCCCAGGCCCGCGGCCCTCAGCTCCGGCGGTAGCCGCGGCGTTCCGGTGCACGCGCGCGCTCAGCCAATCGCGTGCTCGCCCGCCCCCCGCCGCCGCGGTGAGGCTGGCGCCGGGAAGAGGAAGAGGAACATTCGCCCTCCTCCTCCCAGCGCGCGGGCGGCGGCGGCAGCGGCACCGGGGTCACGAACTCTGACCTTTCACTGACAAAAACAATAACAAAGCGCGGTCCCTCCGCGACCCCGGCGGCGCCAGGGCCCGGCCCGCCGCCCCGCTCCGCACCGACCCGCCGCGGAGTCCCGGCCGCCCGAGCCCCCCCAGGCTCCTGCCCTCCGGCGCCCGCCCGGCTCCGCGTCTTGCCCTCCGTGCCGGGGGCGCCCGCCGCAGACACGGGACCTGCTCCGCGACTGTTGTGGCGCCAGAGCCTGAGGTAAGAGCAAACCCGCGGGGCAGGGCCGCGGCGCGGCGGAGGGCGGGCCTGCGCCGCCATGGAGGCCGCGGAGGCCGAACGCGGCCTTTTACCTTTGCCACGGGGCGGTAGCGGCGGCGGCGGCGGGCGCTTTGCATAGTGGGCCGGGCCGCGCCCTCCCCTCCCCTCTCTTCCACTTCCCTCCCCGCCCGCAGCCGAGCCCTGCGAGCCGCTGGCCTGACCGGGCCGGCCGCGCGCCGCGGGGGCGGAGGGGGGGAAATGTCCGCGGCCCCGCCTCACGCCTGGCCCTCCGCCAGCGCCGCCATCTTGTCCCCGCGGCGCCGGCCGGCCGGGTTCCCCTCGGCGCGCGCGCCTGGCCTGCCCCGCCGCCTTCTTCCTGCGCTTCCCCACTCCTCACCCCGGCGCTCCCCGCCTGCCGTTGGCTGCCACCCTGGCCCAACCGCCGTTTTTTCCCGACTGGGAGGGTGGAGTGCAAGGGAGGGAGGCGTGGGCAGGGCACGACCTCCTGAGTGACGGCCGGGCTGGCCAATCGCCCCCCGACGGGAGGGTCGCGGCCCGCGGCGCCGCCCCGGGGCTGTGCTGGTTGGTCCCGGCGGGAGAGGGAGGTCCCCGGGGGCCGCCGGTGAGGGGCGTGAGGCCGGGCGGGCCAGCCTCGCGGGGGAAGGCGGTGGGGGCTCGGGCCGGGGAGCCGATGACGCCTTTTGAACCTATGGCGCGGCCCGGAGGGAAGAGCTCGTCGGCACGCGGAGGCTCTTCGGGGTTCGCGCTGGCCTCCCGCTTCTGCACGGAGTTCCTTTCGCGGGCTCGGTTTCAGTCAGAGAAATCGGGACGCCAGGCGCTTTTGCCAAGCCGCGCCTCTCTCCTCAGCATTGTTTGAGGGCCTGTTCTCAGAAAATGGAGTCCAGGCTCCTCTTCGAGCCGCAAAGTCATTTGCAAATGGTGTTAGCTGTTTTTTCTTTTTGTTGTGGTGCTGGGGCCGGCTCTACCCTTGAGTAACATCCCTACTCTAAAATGGTGTTGTGGAAAAAATACGATATGGAACTGACCGGAGTGGAAAACTTGAGGTGATTCTCTTTCCCCTTCGTTCCTTCAACACAGATGCACTTAGTTTTTGGCGCTGGGGATCCATCCAGATTTTCAGCTGGTCACGGAGCCATTCGCTCCCAGAGGGTTGGATGCTGGCGGGGGAGGGGAGGTTGCAAAGGCTCAGAGGGTAGTCAGGAGAAACTGGGTAATGTGCTGAAGGAGCATTCGTTTAGCCTGGAGGACCGGGAAGGCGGCCTTCTCTGGGAATCGAGTTCAGGAAAAGAGCAGGGTTCCAGAGAGCGGGCTTGAACATGGGAAGGGAAGGCTTTGGACGTGAACGCCTGGCTTGGAGGGAGTGCCTCAGAAAAACCACTTTACTTCCAATGCCGTTCTTTTTACATTTTTATTTTTCCCAGAGATAAAATTGATTGATGACATGAAGTTATTGGAAACCCCATTTTAATTGTTTACCAAAGTGAAAAGCAAATTTTACAAACTATGTCAGGCTTCCATTGGAAAATTTGATAATTGATAACTAAAATATTTGTATATGATATAATAGGAAGGGCTAGCTAGCATGCAAGAAGCCTCAAATTCCATTCCTAACACTGTATAAACCTGTTGTAGTGGTGTATATCTGTAACCCCAGCATTGGGAAGGTGCAGGCAGAATCAGAAGTTCAGTGGCATCTTTGGCTACACAAAGAGTTTGAGGCCAGTCTGGGCTATATAAGATCCTATGCGCTCCCCCCAAAGTACAAATATTTGAAATAAAACAACAGTGTCTTTTTAAATAATATTAGCAGCCACAGTTTTAATTCTTTCTTTTGGATGTTTCAAGAAACTGTTTAAGTTAAGCTAAGCAAATACTACCAAAAAAAGAGATTGTGGTAGGCTGTCCCAAAGTGACTTGCAGCCCAGTTCATTCTGCATTGTGAATTTTAAGCTTTTCCTGAATATTTATTGGGTGATAGAATATTCATGGAGTAAGGTGACCTCTTTTTCCCCTCCCAAAGCATGGTGGCTTTTCCTTTTGGACTTTGTTTCCAAAAGCTGGAGATGTCAAAATTACAATGCAGTTGATACTGTAATATCAGATCTTTTGAGGATGCAGACCCTTGCTTTATGTACACGTGTGAGAAAGGTCTTAGTTTCTGATATAGCAAGAACAGCCCATTTGAAGTTTAACCACTAAGGGGCGTTTTAATAGGAGACACAGCTACCTAATATGCAGCTGCCATTTCCCCCTATTTACTTGGTATCTAACACCTTGTCAGCCTGTAGTCATACATTAAAGAAGAGACCCAGCCAGGTGTGGTGGTGTCCCAGGACTGATTCCCACACATAAAAGGCAGAGGCAGGTGTATATCTGAATTCTAGGTTAGCCTGCTCTACATAGTTCGAGGCCAGCTAGGGCTGCATAATGAGAGCTTTGCACTGAAGTTTGTGGTAGGGTCTATGTCTATAGTTTCTTCACTTTAGAAGAGTAATTCTAGGAATTTTGAGGGTTTTTTGGTTGTTTTTTTTTTTGGTTGTTTAATTCTGTTGTTTTGAGATTGTTATACCTTTCTGACAATTAGTTGGGTTTTCTTCTCTCAGCATAGCTCTGGGTACAGTCTGAGATTAGCTAGCAATCTTTATGATTCTCTATCACCAGAACTAGCTGCGTTCTGTCCACAATGCGTATTAATACAACAACAGCTGTTGGTTACTATTGGTCTTGCTAAGCTTACCTCCACAGGCCAAGAAGGCTTTCCTTAAAAGCTGTTTCTCTTTTTGGTGATTGGGATCAAACCCAAGGCCTTGCGTGTGCTAAGTAGGCTCTCTATTGCTGAACCACACCTCAAGGTCTCCCAGGTCCTAAAAGCCTGCTGTAATAATAGATTTTAGTTTTGGTGTTTTGTTGTTTCTAGATTTCAGTTATGAAGTTAGTGACTACAAGTTTTCAAACTACCACTGTTCTTTGAAGCTTGTTGGTTTTGGAAGGGAGATGTCCTCTAATTGAAAATTGGTGCTCCATATTTTGCTCCAAAGGCTCTGACCTTCCTCTCCCCATATGACTTTTGTATCTGTGGGCTGTCCTTTGGTTGTATCATGGTGAGAGAATCTTGTCCACATTATCTTTATTTCAGGAGCCCTGAGTTAAAGGCACCCCACAGTCCTGCTTTCTGACATCACTTGAGATTTTATTTTGCTTTCTTTATGCATTGTGTTATCCTACAAAAAGAAGTTTCCATTTGTTATGTTTATAACAACATTTTCTAGCATGGTTAAATCAGAACCAGTTTTGACACTCCCCTCCCCCGGTCTGTTCTAGTTGGATATAAATCTCTCAGTTGGAATTGTGGTTGTCTGCAGTTTGTCTGCTCTTACTCTCACCATCTCTGCTTGTCTTTTCAGGAGGCATACATTCCTCCTTTTTCATTTTTATTTAGCAGTTGATGGCTGAAGCTGCTTGGGAGGTAGAAAACCAACATTGAGATCAAGAATTATGGGAATTCAAGAGATGGTCCAGGAAGTGGACAAGACCTGTAAAGGTGTGACAGTGAAATGATGGTGGAAATAAATAGAAAGATAAATAGCCAGCAGTGGAATAGATAGCCTGCCATTATATCCACACTCAGAAGGAAACTTGAGTTACAGCAGGCTTGGCGTTACAGTTCAGTAATGAAAAGAATACATTGTTCAGTGCATGGTGCTGGCAAATTGATGTCTGTGCCTCACTCATCAAACTCAACCAATGGGAAGATAGATCAAGAGGTTAAAAATGTAAGTGACAGCTGGGTGTGGTGGTGTATGCCTTTAATCCCAGCACGCGGCCAGCCTGGTCTACAAAGTGAGTTCTAGCATAGCCAACAATACAGAGAAACCCTGTCTTGAAACACCAAACCAAACAAAAACAACAACAAGACAGTTGCTGTTAATATTACTTTTGGGAGGTGCAGAAATGACTCAGTGGTTAAGAATACTGTCTGCTCGTCCAGAGGACCCGCGTTCAATTCCCAGCACCCACATGGCAGCTCACACTGTCTCTAATCTAACTCTCAGTTCCAGGACTTCTGACACTGTTACACAGACATACACACAGGCAAAACACCAATGAACATAAAATAAAAATAAATTATATATTTAAAAAATAAAATTTATTTAAAAATGTGAGTAATAGCAGTCTTTAGTATTTATAATAAAAATACTTAATATGGTATTTATAGCCCTAGGGTGGGATAGAATGTCCTTAAAACATAAAAATGTAGGCTGCCAGAGTTGGCAGGCTGGTGTAGGATAGGTGCTTGCAAGCTCAGTGATCTGAGTTCAGTCTTTAGAACCCTTGTAAAGGCAGAAGGGATCAACTGCAAATTGTCCTCTAACCTCCACATGTGCACCATTACATACACATGCTCCCCTCATTGTTTGCTAATAAGTGAAAAAATTATACACATGCTCCCCTCATTGTTTGCTAATAAGTGAAAAAATTAATATAAACTGCTCAAATATTGACCCATTCAGCATTAGTATCATACCTCTGTTCATCAAGACATGTTAAAGAAAGTAAACAGAAAATGGGAGAAGATGTTTACAAATGAATACATTTACACAATCAAATAGTATCCAGAATGATTAGCTTTGTAAAGCCTACCAGGCATACTCTTTTCTGACTTAATATTTACAGATACTGGTTATTAGAATTATTTTGAGACTCGTAACTCAAAAGTTGTTTGACCCAAGAGATTTAAAGTGATTAAAGCTAGGGGTGCAGTTTGGTGATAGCATGTTTAAGGCTATAAATTTGGTCCTCAACAATATAAATCAAAAGCAAAAAGAAGCTATTACAGTAAGTTTCTGGGTTGCTAAGCATGAAATTCAGACAATTGTCTATAGGAAACCCCCATGGAAAGATGGGCCTTTTAAAGAATTTTTTGATGTTTCTATAATATTCAGTAAAAATCTCTAACAATATTTTGCATATTCAGAGTCACTTATTTTTTACTCAAAGTACAGTTAGCAGCAGAAACACTGATAATGTTTCAGAGTTATAAAATGAGTGGCTTTCTGTCTGGATTTTAGTCCTTGCTATATGTTAATCTACTGGCTATAATTTACTCTAGTTATTTTCAGTGTAAGTCTAAACTTCGCACATGTAGATGTTTCTCTAAGTTAGAACCAAATCATAGCAAGACCTAAAACAACACAAAAACCAAAGTGTTCCCCTTTGCATCTTGAGTTTTTTCCCTCTAGAAACAAAAGTTTTACCTACTTATTAAAAAAATAAACAGGGTGGTAATGTAGCTTATTGGTAGAGCATATGCTTATGTGTGATGGGCTCTAGATTTGATCCCACATACCCTGAAAGAAAACAGTAAAAAGAAGGAAGGACTAAAGAACTACTGCACAGTTCATACCTGGCCTTCTGTGAGGTGTGAATCACTGATTATCGGTGACCTGACGTTATGTTCCTGTTGATGCCATACCTGTGCTTACAGGATTATGTCTTTTATGTTGTCAGCCAGTTTCACACTTCATTCACAACTCATCGCTTAGGCAGTAAAACAATCTGAATGGGAATTATAGTAATAGAAGTGGTTACCTAGTAGTGAGTAGAAAAATACAGAGAATAACCACAGTTAAGAAGCTTGGATATCTGTGCCTTATAGTTAGGAATGCTATAGAAAGATACTTTGTGAAACTGTATTCACAGTATAATAGTCCAAGGAAGCAAATGAGCGCTGTGTACATCTGTGCATATTAAAAGCAGATATATTGTGCAGTAACACTTATGGTTTTTATGTGCAAATCTCTAACATAATTCTGCTAGAGCTTGTTTTCTTGTTCAACCTGGGACCTGCCTAGATGATAATGAATTGTCTCAAATAAACCTGGCTTCTCTGTGGTTCTGAATTTATTGAAAAGTGTGTTTAAGGGATATTCAGGGAGCTGTCTAGTTTGTGACTAGAACAGATGAAGGTTCTATTTGATCAGCAGTGACTGTGTTTAAGTGACTCTGACCTAGGAGGCTAGCAGGCTTTTTGATCTTTAGATGATCTTCCTCAAGTTTTGTGAATGATGGCATCAAATATACTTTTTCTATTAGTGGAAAATTAGGAACTTAATTATTTATAATAACTTTAAAAATATTTATTTATTTATTATGTATACAATATTCTGTCTGTGTGTACTCATTACAGATGGTTGTGAGCCACCATGTGATTGTTGGGAATTGAACTCAGGACCTTTGGAAGAACAGGCAATGCTCTTAACCACCGAGCCATCTCTCCAGCCCTCTTATAATTTATAACTCATATATATGTATGTATACATATATATATATGTAGCCAGGTGTAGTGGTGTATTCTTTTAATCCCAGCACTTGGGAGGCAGAGGCAGGTGTGGATCTCTTCGAGTTCAAGGCTAGCCTGGTCTACAGAGAGTTCCAGGCCAGCCAGAATTACACAATGAGAACCTGTTTCAAATATATATTAATAAATTGATGGGCACTTTGTTCTTGTTAACATAATCTTTGTCTCTCTTTGGTGATTATCATTTGTCTTTCAGCCTGTAAATAAAGTGTGTAAGCTGGGCATGGTTTTGCTTCTTGAATTGCCACTAAGGTTTAGTTGATAACACTCTAACGAGCTAGTACTCTATCTAAAATTGACCTCACACTTTTCTCGAATAGCCACCTTTTTACTCAGTATGCTGTGACCAAGAGCTATCCAAAAAGATACGTGTAGTACCCACCTCTGAGAGGTAAACCCAGCAGTCAAAACCAAGAAGATCTGATAGGTAAAGTCCCTCGTTTCTCCATATTTATATCTGCCAAGAGAAATTTCCTAATTGAAATGTTTTTACAAATTTTGGTACACTGATTTTATGGCATATCCGGATATGCTTACCCTGTTGGCTTTGTCTCCTGCAGAAGGCATAGTCCTTGTAAGACAGTATCAAAGATGAATTTTGATGAGTGATAAGTTTCAAGTAGCCTGGTTTTCCACACCTGATAGAAGTTGCTGCATCTTTCCAAACAGGTTCTCTAATGATCTTGCTTCACCATGGCTACAAATATGGAGGGGCTGGTTCAGCACAGAGTGGGGACCCAGCAGGTGGCTGAGGTGAGTGACAGGGGCTAGCACAATAGCTGGCACCCTTGCTTTTGAAAGGGTAGAAATCAGTGTGCTCTGTGGTTTTCAAAATAGTACCGACGAAGTCAGCATATAATTTATATCCAAAGAAGGATGCTGACACTAAATAAAAATAAAATGGCAAGAGCAGATAAGATGTTGATAAGATTTTTCTGCATGGGCAGGGTGGCTTTGTACAATAAGGCAACTTGAAAATTTACCTCAGCCCCAAGTCAACAGAATCTGGTTCTTATTATGCACTATTGTGTCTTAGTTTCTTATATACTTGTTACTGTGCAATGGTAGACCAGGTTATTTAACCAATTGCTACTGTCTGTAGTACTGAAATATGAGGGTACTCACCAGACCCAGATAAGAAGTACCAGTAAGTATAATAGTAGATGGCTCTCCAATGACCAACATTTATCAGACTTAGGTAAGTGGAGTGAGGAATTTTGTGGCAGATTCTAGGCAAGTTAACACGAGGTGAAACTTAGAGAAAAAGTTGAGGCATGATACACCTTGGTATCTGTGGGCAACAGGAGGTGTAGAAGGTGTAGTCAAAGTCAGTCCTTGAAAAGTGTCATTGCTCTATTGTCACTTATAGCATACTTGAGGATCTATGCAAGGGTAACTCTAACAATAACCTTTTGAAGTTGGTACTGTTACTATTTACATTTTATAGATGAGAAACCAAGCCTCAAAAACATGTTATTGGCCAAGAGCTTATTGTAGCAGAAGGAGACTCTGACCTAGGTCTTTGTACTTTTCTATACCTCCCTGTTTTATATTACAACCAACCATGTACCCTTTGAAAAAAAAAAACCAAAGATTTGCATTTTTGAATTACATTTCTGAAGCAAAGACAAATGTACCAAAGAATGGACATTCAAAGAAAAGACATGTTTGAATGAGTCTATGTGTGTTTTGCTTGAATGTATGTCTGTGTACCATGTGTGTACAGTACCTGCAAAGGTCAGAAGAGGGCATTGGATCCCCGGGAACTAGAGTAAAGATGGTTGTGAGCTACCATGTGGGTGTTAGGAATTGAACCCCAGTTTACTGGAAGAGCAGCCAGTGCTTTTAACCACTGAGCTATTTCTCTGGCCTCTAGAAATATATATATTTAAATGAATTATTTGTATTTTATGTTCATTGATGTTTTACCTATATGTATGTCTTCATGTGAGGGTGTCAGATCCCCTGGAACAGGAGTTACAGATAGTTGTAAGCTGCCATGTGGGTGCTGGGGATTGAACCCAGGTCCTCTGGAAGAGCAGCCAGTGCTCTCTTAACGCGAAGCCATTTCTCCAGCCCATAGAAACATATTTTAAAAGAAATAGCAGGACTGTGAACATATTGAGGCTTAAATGTTTATATTTGTTACTTTAATCTGTGATAGGAATAATTACTTTGATAATAATTGTTGCTTTTTGAATATTCAGGATCATTTTATATTTAATAAGGATTTCCTGTTGAGGCTGATTTGATATGTATGTACATTGCCCTAAAAGGCCACCATGAATTCTTTAGGGAAAGAAATTAACATTAGTATCAATTCCATGGCTATATTCGTGGATCTGTACATATATGCTAGCTAAGGTTTACTCCTAGGTACCACTCCTAGCCTCATAGTCACTCTTTGATCTGTGGAGAAAGTCTAAATCTTAACAACCTTCATTGCTCTTTTATCATCAGGGCTTTTATCTTCATTGCAGAAAACTTACTGTTTCCGTGTAAGGGAATGTTTTAAAATAGAGCTCTCCCATCTCTGAAACAGCAGTTAGTACTAGTAAGGACATATCCTAAAAGGGAAGAAAGCAGTCATCCCACCAATGTCAGATATCTTAAATCTTGGATTGTCCAGCTTTTATGAATAAATTTGATTTCTCTGCCCTCTTAGGTACTAGACATATAAGTTCTCATGTTCTTTCCAAAGAAGTACATATATATCATATGAATTTAAGCCAACATTACTATAGACTTGCAGCACCAAACATAGTAAGCTCATGAACCTCACCCTGTCCTTACCCCTAAATTTGCTATCTTTATTTACCTTCTGCTTATAAAAATGTCTTCATCCTGTTAGTTCTTAACTTAATTAAATGTAGACAATATCTTTTTCTTTAAGAACTTTTTTCTTTTTCCTTTTTTTTTTTTTTTTTTTTTTTTTTTTAGACAGGGTTTCTCTGTGGTTTTGGAGCCTGTCCTGGAACTAGCTCTTGTAGACCAGGCTGGTCTCGAACTCACAGAGATCCGCCTGCCTCTGCCTCCTAAGTGCTGGGATTAAAGGCATGTGTCACCACCGCCCGGCAAGAACTTTTTTCTTTGAGATAAAATATACAGATATTTTTTTTTAAAAACATTTACTTATTTATTATGCATACAGTGTTCTTGGTATTCTGTCAACATGTATCTCTGCAGGCCAGAATTGGGCACCAGATCTCATAACAGATGGTTGTGGGCCACCATGTGGTTGCTGGGAATTAAACTCAGGACTTCTGGAAGAGCAGCCAGTGCTCTTAACCTCTGAGTCATCTCTCCAGCCCCAAATATACAGATCTTAAGCGGCTCATTGTAACCATTTTTATTGCTGTAAAATAGACACTTAAGTTGCGAAGCAGAAGTCCAGCTCAGTGACACTAAGTATTTACTTGGTGTATATACACTACCCATTTCTAGAACTTTGTCATTATCTATTCCAAGTAGAAACTCTGTTTCTGTTAAATACTTAAACTCCCCCCTCCCCACACATTTCCCACTTACGTTCCTAATAACCACTGTTCTGTTTCTGTGAATTTGATTACTCTAGATAGCTCATATTAATAGAATTATGGAATTATCATTTTGTGTCTGACTTACTTGAGTGAGTATAGTGCCCATAAGATTTCCTTTTTAGGGCCGAATAATACAGGGTTGAAGCTGTATACCATGTTTTGTTTGTTCATCCACTGATAGACATTTGGGTTTCTTTCTTTTTCACCTCTTTACTGCTGGAGAGCGGCCTGCTTCCAGTTCTGTTTGGATAGATATCTAGGAGTGAAATTACTGGACTATGTGATGATTCTGTTCTTCAGATTTTAGAGACTACCTTTTCTGTTTTCCATGCTGAACACACCTTTTTTATTTCTAACTGGAGCATACAAGTATTACCTTCATGTCCTCCGTAGCTCTTGTTTTGACAAATGCCATTCTAATAAACAGTGATGTGGTATCTGTGATTTTCATTTGTGCTTCCCTAACAATTAGTGACATCCAGCAGCACTTCATGTGCTTATTGGTCATATATATGTTGTCTTTGAATAAATAAATACCTATTCAATCTCTTTGTTCATTAACTTTTTTGATTATTAAACTTACTGTATATTGCTTTGCAAATATGACTCCTTTTCTGTGGCTTGCTTTTTTATTCTCTCAGTAGTGTCCTTTGAAGATTTATTTTTGTGTATGGGTGTGTGCCCCCAGAGCCTCTGGAGCTAGAGCTACAAGTGGTTGTGAACCACCTGAGTAATGCTCTGTTAAACTTTGTTCATTAATTTAGTGCCCATCAACCCACCTTTTCCATTCTTTCTTTCTTTACCTATTCTCACCAAAAGTTTATTTTTGATGGATTCTAATTTTTTCATTTGATTTTTTGATTTTGGTATCATATCCAAGGCTTTATTGCAAAATCCAATGTCATGAAGGCTTTTCTATGATTTTAAGGCATGAACTTGGCAGCATTCTTTTTTGTTTTCTTTTCCCTTTTTTTTAATTGATATTTATTGAGCTCTACATTTTTCTCTGCTCCCCTCCCTGGCTCTCCCCTCCCCCCTCTTCAGCCCTCCCTCAAGGTCCCCTTGCTCCCAGTTTACTCAGGAGATCTTGTCTTTTTTCTACTTTCTACTTCCCATATAGATTAGATCTATGTAAGTCTCTCTTAGTGTCCTCATTGTTGTCTAAGTTCTCTGGGATTGTGTGTAGGCTGGCTTTCTTTTTGTATGTATTGTTCTTAACACAACTTTCTGAAAAATTGTCCTTTCCCCTATTGAATGACTTGGCATTCTTGTCAAGAAACATTTGACTGACTCTGCTGTTCAAGTCTTATTCCACAGTAACCTGAACGTGACTTGATCTTTGTACTTACATTTATTTGCATCTGTGTTGGTAAATTGGATTAACTTTGAGTTTTTCTTAAGTTTGGTATTAGTATTGCTAGCCTCATAATGAGATGAGAGAATGGTCCTTCGGTTTTTATCCTTTGATAGTTTATATGAAATTGGAATTGGCACTCCTCATAGAATTTGCCTGTAAAACTCTTGAAGTTTGGAAGGATTTTTTTAAATACCCTTTAAAAAAAAGTAATTTGCTTATTCTACTCAAGCTTTAAGATTTATCTGCGCATGTACATGATAAATAATGCTTATACCCACTATCCCACCCTCCTTATCCCTGTGCTAGATAGTTTTGATGTCAACTTGATAAAAAACAGAGTTATTTTGGAAGTGGGAACCTCGGTTGCGAAAATGCCCCTACCAGATTGGCCTGTGGTCAAGCCTGTGGCGCATTTTCTTGACGATTATGTGAAGGAACCTAAATTACTGTGGGGTACCAACCCTGGATAAGGTGATCCTGGGTGCTATAAGAAAACAGGCTGAGCAAGCCAGTAAGAAGTTCCTTCATGGCCTCTACTTTAGTTCCTGCCTTCAATTCCTACCCTGACTTCCCTCAGTGATAGGCTATTACCTGGAAGTGTAAGATAAAATAAACTCTGTCTTCCCCAGTTTGATTTTGGTCAGAGTACTTATCACAGAAATAGAAACCTTAATGAGACATTCCCCTCTTCCTCTAGAGCCACTATGTGGTCATGGTGTGACAAATCTTTTCGCACTTGGGTAACTTGTCAGTGGCTACACCACTGAAAACAGTGACTTCCACCCCTAGCACCCATCCCCTACTGGTATCTCTCTGGGAGAAGGGCCAGGGACCCATGAAACCCTCCTTACCCTTTTCCTGTACAGGTAACTACAGCTGCTATGAGTTTATAAGTACAATGTCAATCGTAGAAGACAATTTTCCACGGCTTTCTCTCGCTCTCTGCCTCTTCCTCAGTGTAACCCTGAGCCTTGAAAGGAGCAATATAGATGTTCTCTTGAGGATGGAACACTCAACAGTCACTCATTCTTAACATCTTGACCAGCCATAGGTCTGCATTAATCATTGTTCACTATAGAAACAATCATTTGACTAAGCCAGTCACAAACAATCTATAAATATAGACCTAAATATTTATGATGCAGTTTGAGTCCTAAATTGTTTTCCAAAATGTTTGTCATTTTATATTCCTGTCAGCAGTGTAGGAGACTTTGAGTTGTTGCAAACTCTTGTTATGGTCAATATTTGCAATCTGATCTTTGTGACAGATGTGTAGTAGCAAATGTGTACCACCTGCTTCTGACAATTGATGCTGAGCATCTTTTCTTGTGATTTCTTGCCATCATATATTATCTTTGATGATGTGTTTGTTCAAGTCTTTTGCCCATTTTTTGAGTTGCTCTCTTACTGCGTTTTAGGAGGTTTTTTTTCTTGTTGTTACTGTTTTTTTGTCTGTTGATGGTTTGTTTTTGAGACAGGGTTCAGTATGTAGCCCTGACTAGCCTCAAACTTAAGATCTACCCTCCTCTACCTCCTGGGTCTGGTATTAAAGCATAATGCATAGCCTGGATTATGTGTTCTTCATCAAAAAATGAACTTTGGAGATACCTTCTCTTAATCTTGTGTGTGTGCTTGTGCTTGAGAATATGTATGTACACTTGCTGCAGCACAAGGACACCCATGAGAGTCAGTTCTCTCCACCAGGTAGGTCCTGGTGTGTGAACTCAGGTTGTCTGTTTTGGCAGCAAGTGCCTTTTCCTTCTGATCATCATTCCAGCCGTCTTATCTTTAATTTTCTTGACAAATCTTTTAAAGAACAAAAGATTTCTATTTTAATGACAATTTATTGATTTATTTTTTATACTTTTGATTTATATCTAATATTTTTATTGAACCCAAGGTCACAAGTTTTATAGTTGTAGGGTTTACATTAGTGATCTTTACATTTTAACCTTAGTTAAAATACAATCAGTATCTGATGTATCTGGGATCACTTCTTTAAAATTTTAGCTTGGTGTGTTAACTTGTAGCCTTCCCTATACACATGGATGCACATATAATTTAAGTGTTGTATCACAGAATTACACCTCAAACCCCCAAAACAAAGTTTTTAAGTTTAACATAAACATATGTTCCATTGATCATTAGGATCAATCAGTTAACTTGATGTTGGATTTATTGGCCTCAAATACAGATATACTGGTTCTTCTTGCTGGGCTGTAATGTTGTGTAGGTTGGATCTGTATTTGTCCACTCCACTGTGATACATATTTAAGTTGTTTTTAATTTTTTCAGATGTTTGTGGTGCTTTAAAGAACATCTTTGGCCGGGCGGTGGTGGCGCACGCCTTTAATCCCAGCACTCGGGAGGCAGAGGCAGGCAGATCTCTGTGAGTTCTAGGCCAGCCTGGTCTACTAGAGCTAGTTCCAGGACAGGCTCCAAACCCACAGAGAAACCCTGTCTCGAAAAACCAAAA
>NW_026067996.1:2031516-2050120 GCF_014885135.2 Alexandromys fortis
CAAAAAACCAAAAAAAAAAAAAAAAAAAAGAACATCTTTGTATGTTTCAGTGGATTCACATGTGGGAGTATTTCTATAGACTAAAAATAAAATTACTAAATCAAGAGCTATGAGAGTCAAGTTGGGTCTTCCACGCTTTTATTCTTAATGATTTTTAAAAAATAATTATATAGCTTTATATTCAAGAAGTAGATAGACCAGAAGTTAGCTCAGATTTAACATATAATTCATTGAATATGAATTGTGATTCATTTCATTTCCTTCAAATCTAGTGCCCTCTTTATATATTGGCATTTTTTTTACATCCTTTTATTATCCCAAAATGATATTAATAGAAATATAGTCATTTGTGTCCTAATGATATGTTGTAACGATATTCAGGAGAAATAAAAAGAAAACAATCTATTTCAATGCATGTTTCATGTTAGTGCTCAGGCCTACTTACTGTGGCTGATAGGATGAGAGAGATCAACTGGTTGTACATCTTTAAATAAGCTGTGACCTAAGAGCAACAAACAAATGAAATACATACTGTGAATCTATGATAAAACTGATGTTAGAAAAAGTAAGACTATAGTAGAGATATGAGAGAGGAGTTGACTATTGGACTTGTTTTTTAGAAGGGAGTAAATGAGGAAGCATGGCATCCTTGCATGAGAGTTATAGCTTATGTAGAAATTTGCCAAAATAATACCTGTGCTGTGTCTTGACACAAAGAAATGCTGCTCTTTCATGGAGAGTACCAGCTGTCTTGAATTTTCACTGCATTTGAGGTCTGTGTTTATTCCTTTAAAAAGATTTGGGCAAGTGTACCCTTTAACTTGTCATTAGAAATAGTGAATTAGAAAATAAAACCATTTTGTTGACAAAAATATCAAAAATGGAACATTTGCTGCTAAGTGAGAATATCTTCCTTGGTCCTAGGTTAGCAAAGAACTTAATTTCTTCCAAGAAATAAGTACATGAATGCTGTACATTTTAAAATACATCGCACTTTGTACTTAACTACTTGATTTAATCCTTTGAATGAAGCAAGGAGGCATTAAGCTCAGTATTACAAGTAAGCAGAGACTTAGAATAATCAAAGAATGGGCCCAAAGCTACCTTTTACTTGTCATGATACTTTAAGTATCATAGGAATCATGATACTTAGTTTGGATAGTTTCGGTAAAAACTAAGCTGCTTACCAGGATGGTTCTGTACAGCTTTGTAGGTGAAGAAACAGCCTAGTTTTTAAAAATCTATAGTAGCAATTCTTTAATAGTCAAGAGGACTATTATATACTTCTATATATTAAATACTTCTATACCCTAATAATAATAGTTTTCTTGTTCCCTCGATGGGCTACAAGATAAGCTCTTTTTTAAAAAATAAGGAAAATATGAAGAATGCCTATTTAGATTTGTTAAAAATAAGATCATTTGTAGTACCAAACTTTAACAATATCTAGTTTTGGAGGGTAAACTTCATTAGAAGTTTTTTAATTAGAGGAACATCAGAGAGGATGGGCAGTGGTCACGCACACTTTAATTCCAGCACTTGGGAGGCAAGGGCAGACAGATCTCTGTGAGTTCGAGATCAGCCTGTTCTACAAGAGTAAGTTCCAGAACATCTAGGATTGCTGCACAGAGAAACCCTGTCTTGCAAAACAAAACAAAACAAAACAAAACAAAACAAAACAAAACAAGGAAGGAAGGAAGGAAGGAAGGAAGGAAGGAAGGAAGGAAGGGAGATAAGATAAGATGGCTACCACCCCAGTTACACTTGCAGTTTTCCTCTGTGAGTTTATTATCTATAGGCCTAGCCCTTTATCACATAAAAAGTAAGCTTTAGGAAGACCAAGACTTTTGTTATATTTGCTGTTGTGTTCCCTGAGTCCTATACATTTGTTTGGAGTATAGTGAGCACTTAAAATTTTGTTTGTTGGGTTAAGCATAATAGTGTACTTCCAGCTCTTGGGAGGCAGGTGTATCTCTGTAAGTTTGAGGCCATTTTGATCTACATAGTTCCAGTCTGGCTAGCCAGGGCTGTGTAGTGAGACCTGTCTCCAAAAGTAAAATAGAATCTGCTTATTGAATGAATAAATTCTTGGCCTTTTTTCATATCCATTTATCCAGTTTAACCACAGTGCGCATGCTACTTTGTGCTTTCATAATGTTATTTCACAGAATATTCTATGTGCAGGTTGCTATGTAGCCTGCATTAATATAATTTTTCATAACTGTACTACTCTATGAGAGAAAATACCATAACTTACCAATCCATTATCTAGTATGGGACATAGAAGTTACTCTTTCTCTGTTACAAATTAACACCAATACATGTATCCATTCTATTAGTCAAGGCGTCTTATAGCGAGTAATGGAAACCACACTCAATTGAGTGTGTGGAGGTGGATGGATGGAAAAATTGAGATAAGTGTTGCATAAAACTAGGTAGAGTTACACTAGAGAGCCAGTCTAATGGCCTGAGTATCTGATGGACTGCCACTTTCCATGGAACTACAGTATCTGGCATTTTTCTGCTTCTGCAGCTGGTGGTGGACTCTTCCCCACCAGACCTGATGAGGAGTCCCTTTTTATTTCTTAGAAAGGTAATTTGGGATAAAGCCATTTGTGTATAATCAGTCCTATCAGTAGAATCATGAAGTCAGAGCATGAAGAGATTTTTGTGCAGAGCCCTCTCTGGTCCTCAGGAGTTTGGTTCTGGAGCTTTTGGCTTCTCCTCATACTTCTTTCCTTTCACAGGCTCTTAGTGGATATAGTCAGTGAATTCTTGGAGCTCTTAGTTGTTGATGGAGGGACTTGGAGGGACTTTTCGGTTTACTGTCTCTAAAAGGAGGCTTCATCTTCCTGAAATGTTCTTTTGGATTGTAGCACCTGAATTCTAGAATCTAAGAAATGTATGGATTGTTTTACATTACATTGTCTTACATTGTTTTAAATCATTGCACATATAAAAATCTGAAGTGGAAAAAGAAAAAAAATTGACCCAGTCCTGTGTATCACCCAATCTGGTCCTAGAATCCATTGTGTAGCCAATGACACGATTGAACTGATGCCCTTGCCTCTGTACGTGCTGGGACCACATGCAAACCTTTGTTATGGAGTGCTAACTAACCTAGGGCATACTAAATGCTAGGCAAGCACTCTCTGCACTGATCTACTTCCCTAGTCCAATTTGAACTTGTACTGGTTGTTGAAAGTGCTGTGTGCCTGTATCAAACAGAAAAGTACCCTCTGGCTTAATAGCAGATATTCTTGTCTCAATACCAGTGTTAGTATTTGCAAAACTGCACCTCTAAACTCACTGATATCTCAGGAGCTCTTTCCTCAGTGGCCTTTAGAAGAATTGGCTAAAACTCGAAGCCATCCTTTGCACCTCTGGTATCCTTCATGCACTGACACATTTGTTGCTGTCTTTCTACCCAGAATTTAGACTGGGACCCCAGCTCTGTCCTGTGTTTGTGAGCTGAATGTAGGTAAACAAGGCCATTCTGTCGTTCTTGGAGTGGTTTTGTATGTAGTGCAGACCATACGTTGTTGCCTGTGCCTTGAAGATTCCATATCTGTAGAAGTATTAAGCATAGTGAAGATAAAGATAAACATCTGTGTTCCCCAAATCTCTCTGTACTATATAGTTCAAAATTGTTTCTAGTTGTTTGGATTCCATAACGTTCTGCAAGCTCACTAAAGGAAGGTGATCTGTAAAGGGAAGGGTGGTGGGAGAGGATTTAACAAAGCCACAGAGGTCTAGGTAGAGGGAAAACTTGGTAAAGTGTAGTATATATCTTCCCTAGAAGCAGGTCGTTATGGTAGTCAACAGACTGCTTTAGTAGCTGGCAGAACAGCGGGAACACTTCAATTTTAATTCCTTGGTTACAGGGAATGATAGTGTACTTGACCTTCAGCAAAGCAGGGTCACAGAAAGGACATCTTTAAACAGCCCTGTCTGAATGGTAGATGAAATCTACACTGCAGAGTTTGAAGACACAGGTCTATGGACTCTCTTCACCAACTCTTGGCTGGTTTGGCTGCTGTTTGGCTTGGGAAGTTGCTGAAGGGAAAAAAATATATAAATAAAGCTGCTGGGAATAATTGGTTGTTGATGGGGTTGGGGTAGGGTAGAAGGAAGCAAACCCATAGAATACTACAAGAAACCTTTTCTACTTCTCCAACCCTATCCCAGGGCCCCTAAGCACTGTATTTCAGAAGAAGCATGTTTCTGAAGCTGTTAGTAAAACTGCACAGTATTTAAAATTCAGTTGTATATTTGGAGGAATTCATATCTATTGTTATGCTAAACTACTAGCAGACATTTCTTTTTTTCTTTTTAGGGACTAGTTTGGGAATGTTGTGAGTACATTGTTTTTGGCTGGTTAATCTGCCTGTGAAGATCTGACTGTTTTAAAATATCTTGCTCATTTACATAATTATGAAAAATAGTTGCCCCCCCCACAGTGTGTATTTGTTTTGAGATAAGGTCTCCTTTGGAGCTCAGGCTCACTCATGATCCTTCTGCCTTATAGATTTTGTGTGCGAGCTTGTGCGCATGCATCTATATTGTTTAAATTTGAACTTTAAGAGCTGAACTTGCAGGTCATCAAGAGAGCCTAGCTCACCAGCCAGCCTAATAACCCTTTCAGTCCTTTGTTTTACACAAGGAGTTGTCCTGGTTAGTTTTTGTCAGCTTGAAAAGGATCCATAGTTGAGAAAATGCCTCTATGAAAATGGCCTGTAGGCAAGCCTGTGGGGCATGTTTTTGGTTAGTGATTAATATGGGTGGACCCATCCCATTGTGGGTGATACCACCCCTTGGGAGTATATAAAAATGCAGTTGAGCAGCCTTTAATCCCAGCCCTCAGGAGGCAGAGGCAGGTGGATCTAAGAGCTAGTTCCAGGATAGCCTCCAAAGCTACAGAGAACCCTGTCTGGAAAAACCAAAATAAATAAATAAATAAAATTAAAAAAAGAAACCACACACACACACACACACACACACACACACACACACACACACACACACCTGAGCAAGCCTTGAGAAACTAGCCAGTTAGCAGCATTCCTCCGTGGCCTTTGCTTCAGTTTTCCTGCTTCCAAGTTTCTCCTTTGACCTCCCTGGTTGATGTGAGGTGAAACAAATCATTTCTTCTCTTGAGCTGCTTTTAGTCATGGTATTTATTACACCAATAGAAACCCTCCCAAAACAGGGATAGATTCTAAAGACCAGGAACAACATATCAGTTCCCCTCTGAAACCTGCTTCACAGATGATGCAAAAGAGGGGTCACTACCCAGTGACCCTCCAGTGACCCTTTGCCATACTAACTTTGATGGTCATTTGAAACAGATACCAAAGGAGAATGTGGTTCATTTCAGTCTAGGCTCCTTGCAACCCTTCCCCTTTTAGTCATTTGCATTGTTCATTATTTTGCCCAGCAGTTATGAATTCAGAAGTTTCTTGAGATTTCAGCCTGTTAGGTCTGTTTGCTGGTTTTCTATACTGTGTCTGAACTGTTTTGCCCCATGGAAATGTTGCAACTTAAATCCAGAACAAATTGTTTATTTAGAAGTCTTGTTACCTGCACACTGACTCCATGTTTTGCAGATATTCCTCAACCTAAATGTTTTTCAGCAGATGAGGCAGTGCTGTTCAGTGATGGAAGAATGTGAGAAAGTCTGAAGTTAGTTTAGGAGAACCCATCCATGTCCTGGGTTTATGTTATAAACTTGAAGACAGGCACTGAGCTGTACTTATGGGATGTCTAATTAAGAACTAGGCAAAGTTCCAGGATTAAGTCTGCAAAGCACAAAGACATTATATTCTTTCTCTAAGATAGTGTTGTTCATTCGCTAAGCATTCACTGTGAGCCTAGAGAAGAAATAGTCATGTATTTCTGTTCTTAGGTCATTGAACAGGTCGAGTGCCCTGTAATGATTGCCAAGATCCAGGACTTTGGAGCCTACAGGAGACATTCAGGCCACAGGAACAGGGTTTTATTTTAGTTAGACTCTAGAAACAGTAAAGGTGACCCCTGTGTCAGAAAGGCACATGTAATTTTAGAAAGAAGTGAAGTTCAGCTACTGCTTTCACCCTTTCAGTCTGAGCTGATAAGGTCTTTGTCCAAATACACCTTCATAACCTAGTCTGCACACAGTTTTATAGAATTCTTGATTTATTTGTTTTGCAATACAGTGCTGTCTTCTCCTCCTCTTCCTCCCCCCCCCCCCATTGTGTTTTTCTCTGTTTCCCTGGCTGTCCTGGAACTTACTCTCTAGACCAGGCTGGCCTTGAACTCAGAGATCCGCTTGTCACTGGCTCTCAAAGGCTGGGATTAAAGGTGTGCACCACCACCCAGCTCAGGTCTTCTGTAGCCCAAATTTTTGATTCTAGTCTCCCTAACCAGAGCCTCCTTGGTGCTTGGTATAGGAGTGTCACCACACCCAAATAAGTATTGCTCGGAACCCAGGACCTTTTCATATTAAACAAGGCTCTACCATTGAGCCACATTCTCAACTCCTAGAGTTCTTTGTACTAGCAATTTTCTCATTAAAGCATAAGTATTCTACTCAGGGTATAACACACACACACATACACACACCTGCATGTCGTCTGGAAGTTGTACTTGACAAGTGTTTCTGTCTTCTGCAAGGTAAGAAGTTGAAGAGGTAAAGTTAGCCAGGGCTGTGGCAAAAACTGTTAGCTGGCACTGAGATGGCACACAGGGAAAGATAGAAAGCAGAGGCTTAAACTATATGGAAGTATATCTAGTGTTTTTATATTTTGTTTATCAGGCTGACCTTTTATCACTGTGCTGAATAGATCTCAATATACATATGGATCTCTAGGACTATTTATAATGCTAGTCTCTAAATTCAGGTGCCTACAATGTGCATTTCTTAGAGGTCCTGTTATGACACCACTTAGCCTTCAAGTAAGACCATTTTTATGCTGCTTCTGACAACATTGTGATGTGTGACCTTAGTTGTCAATTGTAAATGCTCAGCCAATAGCTCAGGCTTGTTACCAGCTATAACTCTTACATTTTAAATTAATCCTTATTTTTTATCTATGCTTTGCCGTGTGGCTTGGTATCTTCTCTCAGCATGGCGTGCTCATCTTGCTTCTCCCTGCATCTGCTGATGACGCCTGTGATTCCACCCTTCATCCCAGCATGCTTAGTTTGGTTGTTCTGCCTATACTTTCTGCCTGCCTACCAGCCAGTCAGCTTTTTATTAAACCAATTTGAGTGACAAATCTTTACAGTGTACAAAAGGATTATTCTACAGCAGTAGATTGTTGTAGAATATTATTTTAAGATGTATTGCATTTGTTTATGCCATGGGGTATTTGTTTAATAATGCAAAGTTGTGTTGCATTCTTTTATGTTACATTTGTTTAACTCTGTGAAGCTGAGTTATTTTGCCTGTCTAAAACACTTGATGGTCTAATAATGAGCTGAACAGCCAGTAACAAGTCAGGAGCAAGGATAGGTTGGACTGGCAGGCAGAGAGAATAAATAGGAGAAATCTGGGAGGCGTGAAGGAGCAAGAAAACAAGAAGGATGTTAGGGGCCAGCCACACAACCACACAGCCAGCCATAGAGTAAGAGTGAAAGTAAGATATATAAGAAAAGGCCCAGAGGCAAAAGGTAGATGGAATACTTTAAGAAAAGTTAAACAAGCTAAGCTAAGACTGAGCATTCATAGCTAAGAATAAGCCTTTGTGTATTTATTTGGGAGCTGGGTGATGGACTCCCTCCCCCCAAAAAAAGCCAAAAAAGAGTAAAGAGCCCAAAGAGTAAAAAAAAATTCAACATTTTGGCATTCCAAGGTGGGACTAGAGTAAAAGAAAATCCAACAATAGTAGGTAAAGAGAAACAGATTAAAATAAGAGCTAAGTTAAGACTGAACATTCAAAACTAGTAATAAGTCTCCATGCTGTGATTTGGGAGCTGGTTGGTGATCCACAAGAAAAAGCCTGGTACTTTTTTTGCGGGGGTGGGGGTGAAAACCTGCAAGCTTAGGGTTAATATAGCAGCTGGCTAACTTTCTCTCTTTACTGGCATCTCCCTAACTCTTCACTTCTACACAGCCCCAGCTTTGGGGGGAAAAAAAAAAAAAACACTCTAAGACTCTAAGATCCTCCTTGTTACTTCCAAAGCTACAGATTTATAGTATGGCTTTAAATTTTTGTGTATGGTTTGATGTCAAAATTAGATTTTTTGTAACAGGAAAGAAATGAAAAGAGCTGGGCATAGTGAAACACACATGTAATCCTAGCATGTGGGAGGCAAGGCAGGAGAATTTCAAATTTAAGGTCAGTTTGTGCTACATAGCGAGCTGGACTGTCAAACAGGAGAGAAAAGGAAATAAAAAGAAAAATTGTGTTTAGAGGCTCAGCCATACAACTCATCATATTGTAGCAACAATATTTCAACTCTGTTTAATTGAACTTAGGGAATTTTTCGGGAAGTTTATGATAATGATGGCTGCCCTTTGAGTGTAGACTAAGTGCTTGCTATTCATTGAGCCTCACACCATTCTATGAAATGATAGCAGTATGTCATTGAATTTGAGAAAATTTAATTTATATAAACTGGCTCATTCAGGGTCCTGTGTCAGCCAGCTTTTCAAGATCTCATAGTCTGTGGGAACTCAAGCAATGCTGGCTGCTTTAAAAATTAGTTGCAGCCGGGCAGTGGTGGCACACGTCTTTAATCCCAGCACTCTGGAGGCAGAGGCAGGCGGATCTCTGTGAGTTGGAGACCAGCCTGGTCTACAAGAGCTAGTTCCAGGACAGGCTCCAAAACCACAGAGAAACCCTGTCTCGAAAAAAAAACAACAACAACAACAAAAAAAAGAAAATAAAAATTAGTTGCAGTTAAGATTTAAAAAAGCTTCAGAGTGGAGAGGAAACTTAGCAGTTAAAAGTACTCACTCCTCTCACTCAGAACCTAAGTTCAATTTCCAGCACCCACATAGTAGCTCACAACCACCTTTAACTCCATTTCTTCTTTTTGCCTCCGTTGGCACATGTGTACATGTGGTGCACAGATATATATGCAGGCAAAACACTCATGCACGTAAAATAAAAATAAATCACTTTTGAAATAAGGTTCCTCACTGATCTCTTGGCCTATTTATCAGTGAAGGCTTTTAGATCTTTGAAGCTGACAGAATTAATTTGGAGACTAATATTAGATGAACCCAAATTTTAAATGTTCACTATTTAGAAGCATGTAATGAATGGACAAAACTTTTTATCCTTGGAGACAAACTATGTACATGAACAATGCTAGAAGAGAGGTCTTGGGATGCAGCTTCAGCACTTCTGTCTTGTTTGTCTTAGTCAAGAGAGCAAAGGAGTCTGTATGAAGCTTTCCTAAGCTAACTACCACTATAATATTGTGTGTTCTGTTATCTTTTGGACTGAACTTGTTGATAAAAGTTGATGCTTACGAAAGAAAACATTTTAATATATCTAGTCATTCCCATATACTTTTTTAGTGTGGGATACCCTTTTACAATATAAGGTTTAGTGGCGCTATTTTTATTATCTAATTCAAAATTTATTTCATCATTCCAAATTGTCTAAGTTAGGGTTTCAATTGCTGTGAAAAAGACAGCAGGACAACTCTTATAAAGGAGAACATTTAATTGTAGTGACTTATAGTTCAGAAGTTTAGTCTGTTATTGTCATGACCGGACATGGAGGCAGACATGCTGCTGGAGCTGAGAGAATCCCACATCTTGATACGCAGGCAACAGGATGTGAACTGAGGCACTGGCATGACTTGAGCATACATGAGACCTTAAAGCCTACCTTCACAGTGACACACTTCCTCCAACAAGACCATACCTACTTCAACAAAGCCACACATCCTAATGGTGCCACTCCTTTTGGGGGCCATTTTCTTTCAAACCACCACATACATTGAAGTATCCCCCACTCCCTACGTTGCCTCAGCCCAAAGTAACCAGTGATCTATTTTCTTCCTTTATGGATTTGCCTATTCTGGACTTTTTATATAGATGGGATGAAACCAGTCTTCTGTGAATGGTTTATCTGAGTTGTAGCATGTGTCAATACACATCTCTTTCTAAAATTTTTTTTTTAGATTTATTTATGTGTATGAATGTTTTGCCTGCATGTATGTATATTTTGTTCATGCTTGATAGCCATTAAAGTTAGAAGAGGGCTTTAGATTCTCTGTAACTGAAGTTATAGACAGTTTCAAGTAATTAGGGGGTGCTAGGACTCAAACCTGGGTCTTGCAAGAACAACAGTGCTCTTAACCACTGAATCAACTCTATAGCCCCCATACCCTTTCCTATTACCAAGCAGTATTCATTGTTGTCTGGACTCTCTTGTGTGAAATACCTACCACAGCTAATATATTGTCTTAAGCATATTTAGCAGTATAATTGCAGAATTATGTTGCAGCTGTTTCAGTCTGTCCACATTGTCACCAGTACTTGTTATTGGCCTATATTTTCATTGCTGTTGTCACCATCCCAGTGGATGTGAAATGGTATCTTACTGTGATTTTTTTTTTTGACTTGCATTCCCTAGTAACTAAGGATATATAGGGATCTTTTACTGTGCTTATTGGTCATTTGTATATTTTGTTAGTGGATGCCCCCCCATGTATATGTTGTGTGATGCAGTCCTGATAATTGAACCCCATAGACTACTATATGGAAGGCACATGACTCGGCTACATTTTAATTTAAAGCAATTCTTTATATGTTATGTGTAGATCTTCATATGTGATTTTCAAGAATTTCTTCCATTTATATGGTTCATCTTTTCTTGTTGGTGTTAGTATCTTTGGACATAGAAGCTTTTAATGGGGTGCTGGGAAGATGCTAGTCAGTAAAGTGCTTGCTGGATGTAGTGATATGAGTTAGTAATTCCAGCGTTGGAGAGGTAGATAGAGGTGGGCAGCTGGGACTCTCTGGCTAGCCAGTCTAGCCTTCCTAGTGAGTTCCAGGCCAGTGAGAGATTTAACCTAAACATAGGTCAATGACACCTGAGACTATTATCTGTCTTGTACAAACATATACACATAAGTTTTTAATTTTGAAAATGTACAACTATCAGATTTTTTGCTGTTACTTATGCTCTCAGTGACATCCAAAAACCATCACTTAAATCCAAGTTATACCTGTTTTCTTGCGAGAGTTTTAATGTTTTAACTCTTCTATTTTGATTTTTAATCCATTTGAGCAGTATTTATTTTTTATTTTTTTTGAGGCAGGGTTTCTGCTTTAATCTTGTATTACAACCTTTAATTCATTTTGAGCTTTGTTTTATTTATTTATTTATTTGGTTGGTTGGTTTTGGTTTTTGGAGACAGGGTTTTTCTGAGTAACAGTTCTGGCTACCCTGAAACTCACTTTGTAGACCAGACTGGCCTTGAACTCACAGAGATCCACCTGCTTCTGCCTCCTGAGTACTGGGATTAAAGGCATGTGCTACCACAACCCACCTGAATTTTATTTATGATGTGTAGCTATCACCATTTGTTATAAAGATTATTCTTTGCCCATTTATAACCAAATTTGGTCCTTTGGTGAGTGAACACAGCCAGCAGATACAGCCAGAAGAGGGGATTAGAGGGACTCTTAACTACTCTTAACTCTAACAGCAAGTAAGGAGAGCCCTTACCATGATTCAAAGCATTGCACCCTGAGCAAGGATTTTTATCAGGAAAGCCCATGTATGTTCACTTGTAAAGACTCATTCCTGGAGGTAAACATACTTTCTGAGCATGTTCAGTTTGAAGTCATGCTTCATTCATTGTGTGTTCAAAAAATGACATACGGGAATGCATCCTGCACAGAGGTTTTAATTTTAATATGACAATGAACAAACTTTACTCTAGGTCACGTGACCTAAATATTTCAAGGTGGGTCAGAATACCTTGGAGAAATTTTGGCAGCTTCCTTGAAATTTTCTCTGGATGGCCTATTTTTGTTTTTTATTCTGTGCTTGTGAGTGCCATGCATGACACATGTATAGAAATCAGAAGATAACTCACAGGAATGGGTTCTCTCCTCCTACCATGTGGGTCCTATGGATTGAACCGAAGTCATTAGGCTTGGCAGCAGGCACCATATGAAAACTAATGTGGATAAGTCTGATGTATATTTTTTTTATGTTCCTAGCTTCTCTGTTCCGTTCTATTGATCTGTGTTTTATCTTTATAATAATCACTTATCATTCTGTTTCACTTTTTTGCTTTTAAATTAACAACTTATTACTTTTATATGTTTGTAGAATACACGGTAACACTGCAATTTTTTTGGTTTTTTTGAGACAGGGTTTCTCTGTGGCTTTGGAGCCTGTCCTGGCACTAGCTCTGTAGACCAGTCTGGTCTCGAACTCACAGAGATCCGCCTGCCTCTGCCTGGGATTAAAGGCGTGCGCCACCATCGCCCGGCAACACTGCAAATTTTTAATACAATGCAGTATATTAAGTCAAGCTACTTAACATTCAGCACTTTAAATATTTTGCGAGAACACCTGAAACATATTCTTATTGCTTTTGAGGTGTGTAAAACAGTCTCATTAACCTTGTTCATTACACTGTGCAGTAGATCTCAATAACACCCAAGGAAATAGAGTGAGAGTTGATAATTCTTGACATATCTTCTCTTTCCGTCATTCTACTCTTCTGTGTTTTCAACTGTTGAGGACAGTGTAGGTATCTGTTCTTGACATATTTCATTTAGCATAGTGTTCTCTAGTTCCATTCATGTTGTCATAACTGACATTGTTAAATTGTATGTGTATACCCATATTTTGTTTTTTATATACCATTTAAAATACTTTTATTTTATATGTATGAATGTTTGCCTGCGTTAAATATGTGCACCATGTATGTATAGTGCCCAAGGAGGCCAGAAAAATGTCAGATTCTCTGAAACTGGAGTTGAGGTAGACTGTGAGCTGCCATATGGGTGCCAAGAAGCAAACCTGGGTCCTCCCCAGAATAGCTATAGTGTTTTTAATTGCTGAGCCATTTCTGTGTTTTCTTTATCCATTCATCTGTTAATGACACTTGAATGATCCTGTAACTTTGTTAATTTTGAATACCGCACTGAAATGTAAACAGTGCTTTCATTTTAGATCTTGTAGCTAAATACTAGAAGTTAGAGTGGTGGATCCCAGATTGCTTTGATTATATAGGTTTTAGTAATCAAATGTAGAAGTGTTGAGTCCTCCTACATCTTTATTTTATTTGTTTTGTCTGGGTTCTTTTTTTTTTAATGCAATTGTAATTTATTTTATGTTAATAGAAAATATGATATTGATCCCTCTGCTCTCAACACTTAACCACAGACGTTGTGCTCCCATAGGTACTCTCTTCCATATTTTTTTTTTAGATTTTTTTTTTATTGAGAATAGGAAAAAAAAGTTTCAGCCTCCTCCCAGCCTCCCATTCTCCCCCTCCCCCCACTCTTCTCCCCCTCCCCCACTCTTCTCCCCTCCCCCCACTCTTCTCCCCCTCCCCCACTCCTCTCCCCTTCCCTCTTGTCTGGGTTCTTTGCATTTCACATGAACTTTATGGTCAACAGATCAAATTATGGAATGGGAAAAAGTACCTGGGATTTCAACAGGGACGACATTGAATTTGTCAGTTGAGGAAACGGTGCTAATTAGCATTATGTTTTGGTCTATGAACAGAGTTGTGTTTCTATTTAAGCTGTCTTAATTCTTGCAGTGGTATTTTCTGGAGATTTTTATGTTTGTTTGCTGGGTGTTTTTTGTTTGTTTTCTTTTTCTTCTTTTGGACAAGTTCTCACTCTATAGCCCAGTCAGAGGTACATAGAATTTATGTGTCTCTGGTTGGCCTCTCACTTTCTGCTGCCTCAAGTTTCTGGGATTACATGTTTGAGCCATCACATCTGGCTTGTTTATACTTACTTCGTTAAATTTATTCCCACATTTTGTTCTTTTTTTATGTTATCAGTGAGATTATTTCCTTAATATTGTTTTCAGATTGTTTATTGCCAGTGTATAGAATACAGTTATTTTATACCCTATGATCATTCGTGAGGGAAGTTTTGTGGGTTCTGTAAGGTTTTATGTAAGAACACGCATATGGAGATGATTGATATATTCTGCTTCCCTCCTTTTTCTTCCTTTCTTCCTCTTTTACTCTCATTTTTCCTCCTTATAGTTTTCTTTTCTCTCTATCTTCTTTCTTGACTAGCAGTTCCAGTACAATTATATAGTGATAAAAACATACCTTGTCTTGTTTCTCACCTTGGGGGAAAGCTTTGTTTTCTATCTTCTACCAGATTGAGGGCACTCCTTATTTCTAACTTGTTGTCTTTCTTTTCTTATAAAAGAGTGTTGGATTTTGTCAAATGCTTTCTGTTTGTCCATTAAAGTAATCTTGCAGCTTTTGGCGAACTGATTCATGCATTGAACCAGCCTTGCACTCTTTGGGTAAGCTGCACTTAGGAATGCTGCTGGATTCAGTTTCCTTTCTTTGATTGAGTTTTTATATCTGTATTTGTAAGATAATGTTCATTACATATTTAGTTTTGAGCAATATTGACCTCACAGAGTAAGTTATGGAAACATATTTTTAGATGAGGGGACAAGACACCTTTGCCTGGTGTTGGTTCGTGATAGCCTTTTAATCAAAATACTGTCTTCTCACTTCAGGTACCCAGGTGACCACTCAGCACGTTGACCCTCACCTTTGGTAGGTATCTTTGTATTTGTGGTGAACTTTGCCCAACTTCATTCTTCCTGGGTCTAGGAGGTTGTCAAGACCTGTCCATAAATGCTGCTTTCAGTAATTTTCAGAGCCGTGCTGGCTCTTTGCTATCTATCCCTTGCAATGTTGTGAAAGACTTTCTATTAAAGTCATCACAGAGGAGAGTTTTACAGCTGGCTTTGGAAACAGTGGAAAAAAAAATTCAAAGAGCGTGTCCTAAAAAAAAGTTATTTTTGATAGCTTTTTTTTCCCCTTTTTTAAAGGTCATGAAAAGTAAAATTGATTTGGTTTGTCCTTGTGCTTTCAACATCAGAAGCAGCTATTTTAAGTAGCGTTTTCTTGGGACAATCATGGACAGTATCTCACTACTTCCTTTGTTGTCCTATTTTGATACCTCAAAATTCAAGTTTATCACTCTAGGCCACAGCAGAGCAAGGGCCATGCTTGTGCTAGGCAAGGTAGTACTTACTTGTAATTCTGGTACTTGGGAGGTAGAGACAGGAGAGTCAGTAGTTCAGTAGTTCAAAGCCAGCATGAAGACCAGACCCTGCCTTTAAAAAAGAAAGAAAAGTATAGCCCTCAGGAAATCACTTCCTAAGCCCCATATTCTCATCCATAGGTACCACGTACACAGACCTCTCGGCCGGAATCTCCAGGGATGACCAGCCCCTCCCCGCGCATCCAGATAATTTCCACCGACTCTGCGGTAGCCTCACCTCAGCGAATTCAGGTACTTAAGTTAGTTTCACTGGATTTTCTTCATTCTGTCCAAAACCAAACTTGCCTAAGAGTTTCACTACAGAGTATATACCTCTTGGCATCAAGTATAAGTGTGAGCTCATTTGTTTAGAAAGCAACAGTTAACAGTTTAAGTTACTTTTAAAGCATAAGTATGGACTGTTGCTTCAAATTCCTGGATGATAGACCATTTTGTTATTTACTTGTTTTCAAATTGAGAGGCAATATATATATATCCTATTAAATTAGGGACTCCTGCTTGTAGTCACATCCAGTGACCTGACTTCATAGGTATTTTAGTTGGAGCAATGACAGTTTTAATACTTCACTTTTTCTACTTGGAAGATATATATATAATAGTAGATCTTGCCCCAGGATTTTGTGAGGAATCAGCAGGTATAATGCTTTTAAAATGCTTAGAAAGGTGTCTTGTACATAATCATGTTAACTATGTATTATCTATACATAGTAACTAGTAGTATCAGTAGCAGCAGTAGTGTTAACTATTATTTAAGCAGGGACAGAGCTGTGAATCTGCCCTTAACAAAAAGACTTTGAAAATTATGACAAGAAACTGGGAGGAAGGGATAACACATTGATGTTTGATTACTCAGCTGAATCAGAACATATGAACAGAAATGAATACCCCCTGCCCCCCCCCAAAAAAAAACCACCTGTTACATGAGTGTGAAAAATAACAGGGTTGGGACAGCAGGATGCCTCAGCAAGTAAAAACACCTGCTAAGAAACCATGGTGATTTGAGCTGTCATAGAACCTAAAAGTTGTCCTCAAATCTCTACATGGACACCATGGCATGAATGTACCTTCACACATACACACATTGCATGCATTTGTGTGCATGCTCACACACACATGTACGAACTCACAATAATAAAAATTTTAAAAAGATTTGTTTTTAAAAAGTGAATTAATTTGTGTTTTTAGTGTTAATAATGCAGACAACCTCATTCTTAGCCCATGCCTTGACAGTGAACATTGCTTCCCTTAGAGCCTGGAAAGAGAATGCATTTTTAATAGTTTAGTGTATGACAGCAGTGGTTAGAACCTAAATAGTGGCTTCTCTGGAAAGACTAAGAGGGAAAAGATGTCAGGCTTTTTAGCCTGAATTAATGGACCTTAGATCCAATCTTGTGACCAGTCAGCAATATTACCTAGGGAGGGTTTCCAAAACTTCTATTTCTGAACAGTGTCATTGTGGATAGTGCTGGTGTTATACGAGTGCAGAAGGAGAAAATGCTAGTAATTGTGCTGTAGAGGTTTTGTTTGTTTTTGTGTTTTGCAGTGGGCTCTCCTGTATCTCAGACTGACCTAAACTTGTGTAGCTGAGGTTAGCCTTGAAGTCCTGATTCTTCTGCTTTCACATCTCTAGTAATGGAATTATAAGCTGGTGCTAACACATTTAGATTTGTGCTATAGCTTTTTGTTTTGTTTTGCTTTTTGATACAGGGTTTCTCTGTAGCTTTGAAGCCCAGGCTGACCTCAAACTCACAGAGATTTGCCTTCCTCTGCTTTCCGAGTGCTGGGATTAAAGGCGTGCGCCACCACCCCCCAGCTGTGCTATAGCTTTTAATGTTTTATTCTGCTTCAAATTTACAGAAAATAGTAAATAAAATTTTGTTACAACCTTTACTCAGATTCACTGTTTGCCATCCAATTTATATATAATGATTGATTTGATCACAAACTGCAGGCATCATTCCTTTGCTCTGGATCATCTGTACAGATTTCTTAAGAATGATGGCATTCTTTATATGATCATAATTATGTAAAGAAATATTAATACTAAAACATGCCATTGTAGGATACTCATAATCCTCATTCCACAGCTTCCAGAGTTGGTTGTTTTTTGGCTTTTTGAGACAGAGTTTCTCTGTAGCTTTAGAGCCTGTCCTGGAACTAGCTCTTGTAGACCAGGCTGGCCTCGAACTCACAGAGATCTGCCTGCCTCTGCCTCCCGAGTGCTGGGATTAAAGGCGTGCGCTACCCCTGCCTGACTCAGAGTTGTTTTTTTATGACTTGTTTTCTTTCTTTCTTTCTTTCTTTCTTTCTTTCTTTCTTTCTTTCTTTCTTTCTTTCTTTCTTTCTTTCTTTCTTTCTTCTGTTGAAATTCATTATTGATTACAATAATAATAATTAGGTGCCAGGCAACATAAAACACCATCCCTTGTCATGCAGGTTAGCACAGCTCACCAGAAGCATTGCTGGTGTTCTTTGTATTGTTTTAAGGAGGAGGAACACAATCCCTTAGTGGAGGAACAACTGGGGCTCAGAGCTGCTGCCTTGGGGATAGAGATATAGGTCAGGAGCTGAAGAGATGATGGAGAACACAGGAAACATTAGGTTTAATTTTTAGTTTTTAATCCAGCTTTTAAAAGGAAGGTAAGTTAAGGGAAAAGGGATTGTTTACTGTCCCATTTTGAAGATGATTGTGAGATTTTTTTCTGCCTTGTTCGTTCTTCAGTGGTGACTTTGTATGAATCCTCTGTGTTTTGAGGTTCTCCTGGGATGGTCCTTCATCTCCCTTTTTTTTCAGAAAAGCATTATTGAAATCATTGACCAACTTTACTTAAGTGCTTGTTTCTAAAATACATTTACATATATAACATTCAACTATATTATATATTGAGATTCATATACAATTTTGTTAGAAGTAACTGTGCAGTTACATTTTTTCTTTTTTGAAAGTTTGACATCTTGGGGGCTGGAGAGATGGCTCAGTGGTTAAGAGCATTGCCTGCTCTTCCAAAGGTCCTGAGTTCAATTCCCGGCAACCACATGGTGGCTCACAACCATCTGGAATGAGGTCTGGTGCCCTCTTCTGGCCTGCAGACATACATACAGACAGAATATTGTATACATAATAAATAAATAAATATTAAAAAAAAAAGAAAGTTTGACATCTTGTGATCTCAAGTAGATGGCTTCTAGGACTCTTTTATATATATATATAGCCTTTCTAGATCTGCTTCCTACTTCCAATACATTGTGTTTTGTGCTTGCTAGTCCACCACTTTCTGCTGTTTTTTTCTTCCTCTGATATTCCAGGGCCTCTCTTGATACTCAGAAGAGTTGTTGCATAGGCAATATGTGCATGCTGTACCAGAG
>NW_026067996.1:2051061-2115028 GCF_014885135.2 Alexandromys fortis
ATATATATATATATATATGCCTTTCCATAACTACTGCTCTAAAGTATCTTGGTCCTTCAGCTGAGTTATTTGCCTTACAGGAGAGACCTGTGTAGGAAATGGTGTGCAGACCGTAAAATGGAGAATAATTCTGGTTTAATTGTGTTACTGGCTGTAGTGTCCTGTTGCTCTTCTGTCCCTAATGTAAAATGTTGGGAAAATGATACTCTGGGGTGTTTTCTCCAACTATCTTTATTGGCTCCAGCTGAGCAGATAGCTTTAGGTGTCATTATATACCAATGACTGCCAAATAGCTAGCCAAGACATCTGCTGTGAGCCCCACTTAGCCTAAGGTAAAATTACTCTTATAACTGTGTCTTCAGCCTGCGTTTTATTCAGAAATAATATTGTTTTACTTTCTACTTAAGTTTCATTGAGTTTGAGAATATATTGCATTTACTTTCCAATCTGCAAACTTTTTTATAATGCATTTTAAGAGCCAGAATGTAGTTTCTGTTTGTGATTCTCCTGTGCAAGTTTGAGGAGAGGTACTGTAAATATTAGAGGGATTATTGTACGAATGCCATTTATATCAGGCTGACTGTGCAGGATAGCCTGCTAGTTCCTTACTAGTCATGCCTGCTGGTGTTTACAGGAAGACATTGACATCTCCATCTATAGCTGTGGAATTCCCTTTTCTTCCCTCTAGTTCTGTCTGGGTTTGCCTTGCCTTTTTTTTTTTTTTTTTTGGCCTGATTGTTTTTGGGTTTTGATTATAGTGATAGAACCTAGGGTTTAGCACATGCTAACCAATAGCTGAACTACATCCTCCTAATCCCAGATACCTAATGTATTTTGCTATTTGTTGTTTGGTGCATATGGATTTAGGATTGTTATATCTTTGAGAATTGATTCTCATTATGTAGTGACTCTATACAGGACCTGATAGTTTCCTTGTTTTGAAGTTTATTTTGTTGGAGATTTAATATAGTTTCTCCATCGTTTTTGTTGTTATGTTAATCCCACTGATTGAGAATAAGACTACCACCACAATTTAAAGCCAAATTTGAAGCAAGCTTTTATTAAATACTGGCCAGGTGGATGGGCTCTGACCAGCTCCATATCCAGGGTTCCTGGAAAATGGCCTCTGGATCAAGTTTTGCAAGGGTTTTTAAAAAGGAAAACCCATAATTCATTGCATTTTCCATCAGGTCCAATCGGGCAAGTATACATCCTGACGTATTTACTGCCTGTGAACCACCCGCTCGCTCACGTGTGATCAGGCACATCCAGTGCAGGTGGATCAAACAACCTTGTTTAGAGGAGTGAAACCTGTGGCTTGTTATCTCTCATAAACAACAGCTTCCAGCATTTCAGGAACTGTCTGTCTGTCTATCTTGGACAAACTGCTTCCAGATCAGAGACATTTTTGTTTCATGAATCTCTTAGGCATAGTAATTAACTTTAATGCTACAGTTACTGTTTTTGTTTTGCTTTTTATCTTTATGTACAAGGTACATCTCTCTTCATCTTTTCATTTGTGTCTTTATATATGAAATGTGTTGTCTTGTTTTACTTAATAATCTTTGTATTTTCATTGGTGTATGCAGGCTGGTTATTCATATTTATGTGGTTATCAATAACAAGGTTAATATCACACTTTTGTGTAACTTCTGTGTTAATTGCCAGAGGTTTTTCTTTCTGGTTTTAGTGGAGATATTTATGTGATTTCTTTTGCTGCATATCAAATATATATCTTCTTAAAATGCTTTCAGTTGTTGCCTTAGTGCTACAATTTACATTTTAATACTTTAAGGCCACCTAGAAATGATACATAATTGTTAGTGACATGCACATTACAAAAAAAGGAGAAAAAGAAAAACTTTTAAAATTACACTTCATTAGAATTGTGGTCTGTTTACCCTGTTAGGTCATCCCTGCCTAATCTAGTTCTATCCAACACTACTTAAAAAGCAGTTTTCTACCCATTTCCCCTTCACTTTATTCCCTGGAAGCCAACAGTCTGAAGAACATAAGATATATGTTGTGCTCAGCTCTTTTCACTAAACTGTAGTAACTGCCCATCACCTCTGAATGGGCAGAAGGTCACAGAATAGGATTTCTCCTCTCAGTCCTCTCCACCCCAGTTCTCTCTTACTGGTTGGTAAAGAGCATGGCCATTGTTTCAGGCAGGAAAATCTGGACTTGCCTCTTAGCATAAGTTTCCCAAGACTGCAGTACAAGCTTCCCTAAATGTAGTAATATAACAGAAACAGTTCTCCACAGCTCTGAAGGCCAAGCATGTGAATAAAATTGAGGTGCTGTAGGGATGTGGGGGTCCCCTCTGTGTGCTGTGATTACCATTAATGAATAAAGAAACTGCCTTGGCCTGTTGATAGGGCAGAACTTAGGTAGGCAGGGGAAAACGACTGAATGCTGGGAGAAGGAAGGCAGAGGGAGACGCCGTGGAGCCACCAGATATAGACGTGCTGAAACTTTGCTGATAGGCCACAACCTTGTGGTGATACACAAATTAATGGAGATGGGTTAAATTAAGATGTAAGAGTTAGCCACTAAGAAGTTAGAGCTAATGGGCCAATCAGTGTTTTAAATAATATAGTTTCTGTGTGATTATTTCAGGGCCAAGCTAGTTGGGCGGCTGGGACAAACAAGCAGCTCTCCACTGCCCTGCAGCACTGCAGGGTCTTAGGGAAGCCTCTTCTTAGCTTCCCTACTTACTTGCAGCTGTTTCTCTCCAAGCTCGCTTCTGTTGTCTCATAGTCTTTGGTGAACTCTAGGCAAGGATGGATGTGACTCTGTGCAATATTCCCCATGTCCTGTGTTTACTTAGTGTTCCTCATAGAAGAAATGTTACAGCCGGGCGGTGGTGGTGCACACCTTTAATCCCAGCAGAGGCAGAGGCAGGCGGATCTCTGAGTTCGAGGCCAGCCTGGTCTACAAGAGCTAGTTCCAGGACAAGAACCAAAAAAGCTACAGAGAAACCCTGTCTCGAAAATCCAAAAAAAGAAAAAAAGAAGAAGAAGAAGAAATGGTACATAAAAACTAAATGTGGTATCACACACCTGTAATCTCAGTCTTGAGAGTCTGAGGGATAAGAATTATGAGTTCAAGGAAGAAGAGGCTCTGAGTTTTTGAGGAATTATAATCAGGCTTTCTTCCGAGTCAGTGCATTCCACCTTCTTTTATTATCTTCACTCCATGTGCCAGGACTCTTCTGGCCCTGATCATACAACAGTAAAGTTAGATGTGGCCTCTGAGATCTCAGAGTCAGAACATGGAATGGGCTGGTGATGAATCACAGTGGAAAGGCAAGTGAATTCTGTCACCCAAGACAAGGTTCCTTAACAGGACTTTCCCTTCAAAAGTATCACTTCTTTAAAGCAATATCTCCCGATTTTTGAAGAGTTAAGGCTGCCTTCTTTTTTGACTATGATAAGATTGGGGGCAGGGGGGGGCTTTTTGCTTTCTTTTTTTAATGTTTAAGTCTTATTTATCATCATTGTCTTCATAAAGGGCTTTTAATTCTAAAAAAATAGTAAAGATAAGATCTAGAGTGAAACTAATTGATGAAAAAATAATTTCTGAAAAAGGCATTGTTTATCGTACTTCACCATGGAACATGTACGTTAGTTACTTTGCTTGTTGTTTTGACAAAATGACAAAGTAAATTTACAAAAAGAGGGGCTTTTATTTTGGTTCAGATTTAGGATACAGTCATGTACTCTAAAAATTATGGCAGCAGAAACATAAGGTAGCTGGTCACATTGCATCCATGATAAGACAGCAGAACGATTGATTGCTGGTTCTCAGCCCGTTTTTCTCCTTTGTATTCTATTCAGTTCAGGGTCCCAGTTCATGGAATGGTACCACTCACATTCAGTGTGGGTCTTCCCTCCATAGTCAAATCTTTCTGGAAAGACTCCCATAGACATATATAGAGGTGTGATTCCACACTGATTCTAACTCCAGTCAGGTTGGCAGTGAAGATTAGCCATCACAATATATCTTAGACCAGCATTGATTCCAGTGATCACCTCCTGGAGCACTGCCTGCATGTGCAAATGCAAGTGCACAGATCTGAAGACACACCACACAAAGGGGCTTCCACGTTGTATCTTGTAGATTGTAACAGATCAGCAGACAGGACAGAAGATCCAGATAGTCACCGCAGTGGACGCCTCTGGATCTTCCAAACAGCAGTTCATCCTGACCAGCCCAGATGGAGCTGGAACTGGGAAGGTGATCCTGGCGTCTCCAGAGACATCCAGTGCCAAGCAGCTCATATTCACCACCTCGGACAACCTTGTCCCTGGCAGGATCCAGGTAAGGCCTGTTGATTGGTGGCTGTTTATGTACTTGATACTTGAACTGCTTCTCAGCTCCGTTTTGCCCTCCCTTGGAGGCCATATCCACCCTAGGAGGGCCTTTGGGGATTTACAAGCATGGCAGGATTGCTGCTTAAGATAACTAAAGTAAAAACCAGTAAATTGAATGGCTACACCCAGAAGGCAGTCAGCAATAACAATAATAAGGAATAGAAGCTAAGCCAAGGAAAAGTGGCTGGCATAGGCAAGGTGATAGTGAGGACCACTGGAGAATTGATCTTGAAAGACCACATGGTGAAACCATACACACACACATTTCTATGTGTGCGTACATATATATTCCTTTTGTGCTCTAACCTACCTGTTTTTTTTTTTATTGAGCGCTACATTTTTCTCCCCTCTCCCCTCCCCCCTGCCCTGCCCTGCCTCTCCCCTCCCCCCCGCCCTGCCTCTCCCCTCCACTTCAAACCTCTCCCAAGGTCCCCATGCTCCCAATTTACTCAGGAGATCTTGTCTTTTTCTACTTTCCATTAGCTTATATTTTTAAGACACCCTCTAGAGCTGACCATCTTCTGCTCTTTCTTACTAATAGGCTTTCCTCCTGATAATAGGTTTCTCCACCAATGTAATAAGCCAGATTAAGCCAAATTGAAAAAGTATAACAGGTTTATTTGAGCAAAGCAACCCCCAGATGAGTTCTCCAGTCCCAGAGAATATTTTCAAGAACTACTCTGTACTGACTATGTCCAGCTTTCTCCTATTTATCTCTACTCTGGGAGGGAGAAGCAAGATGGGTTTGGGGCAGCCACAAAAATATGAGCAGACACTGAAGGAAAGCAGGTTCAATGTTCAGTGTGAATTTGGAGGCTTGATGCCAACATTCCAGAGTGACCATGCATGGAGCATGTTTTGACATAGTCAAGAGGAAATCGGTATTAATCTGTTTTTGGTTTTTAAATTTAGTTTGATTTTTTTGAAACAGGAGCTCACTATGTATACCAGGCTGGCCTTCAACTCACAAGAGTTCTGCCTGCCTCTGCCTTTTGAGTGTGTGATTAAAGGTGCGTGCCACTACGCCCAGCTTAGTTTTTTGTTTTTCAAAAATTTTGGTAAGTTGTACATAATACAAAATTTACCATCTTAGCCATTATTGTACTACCACCTGTAACTCTTTTCATCTTCCCACACTAAAACTCTGTACCTGTTGGGGCTCTCACACATAAACCACAGTGAAGAGATTTGAGGATTTAGAGTTCTGTTCCTCTTCCCTCAAGTCCCTTCCTCTGGCATGTCCCCTGCCTCCACTACAGCCCAAATGTGAGTGTCTTTGTAGGATATGTTCAGGCGAAAGTTTTTCACAAGTTTAGGTTCCTGCAGAAGCCAGAGAGGTGTTGGCTCCCTCTACAGTGGTTGTGAAGGGCCTGAACTTGAATGCTGGGGACTGAATTTAAGTCCTTCACAAGAGTACTCACTCCTAACTGCCTTTCAGACTCTTTGTTTAGATTTTTTTTTGATATTTTTATATTTATGAGAGTTAGCAGGCATTATGTCTCATTCTCCCTCCCCCAAAGTATGTTTTGATCCTTTGATATTAAACTATCTGGCTTATTTTAAAAGCACAAGTTTGTGAAAGACGGCTGCTGATGTCACATTTCATAGGTGGTTTTACTTGATATCTGTATCTGGTTCACCCTATGAGATTCATTTGAAGGTTTATTGTGTGCTCAAATTAAGTACATTTTTAAAACAACTGTTGTTTAAACTTTCTCAAGTTGGTATCAGTTATGTTTTCTCTTAGATAGAACGGGTTATCATCTAGAGAATTACCTGTGAGAGGAAATAGCAGGCTTCTGCTGTCATCTGTACAAGTCCATCTATCACCAGTGCCTCAACAAGAGCTATAGTCAGTAAAGCCTGGGTATAGCTCCGGAGACATCAGGTTCATATTTATATTTTGTGTGATGGAATGAGAAGCATAGCTGACGAACTTTATCTGTCTTTACCTCAGAGAATCCATATGTGTTCCCCATGTGGCTTTCAGTTTTAGTGATATTCACAAGATAGGAGAGCAGTCACTGACATGTGCAGGCCAGTGGGGAAGCAGAATTACCTGGCTATTGAATGGATCTGTCAGAGTATTCCCAGTAATGCCCAGAGAGTTCTTTGGTTTAGATACCCAAGACTGGGAATACACAAGTAGATATTACTTTACTTAGTTATCTAGATTTTAATTGACAGTGTTTGTTTGCTGACATCTTAGATCGTCACGGATTCTGCTTCTGTGGAGCGTTTACTGGGGAAGGCAGACGTCCAGCGGCCCCAGGTGGTGGAGTACTGTGTGGTCTGTGGTGACAAAGCCTCTGGTATGTGACTCTGGCTTCTGGCTCCTATCATGGAGCAACAGCATGACCTTTTATAGGGTAGGGAAGTGGGTAGTTGAGAAAGAATGTTATATGTAGGTTTAAAATATGAACCTCATATAATAAGCAAAGTAGTATGTCAGATTATTCAATCTGATAGGAAAAGTCAAGAAACTGATTTGTTTCCAAATATTTATATGCTATTAAGAAAGTAAAACTTTCTTTCATCTTGTTTGTATCTTCCAAGGTGTATTATGTATATAATTCCCCTCACCCAAACTATCTTACTTATTATCTTTTTACTGCACCCTCTGTGTAAGCTTCTGTAATGGAGGAGTAGGGACCACACAGTTCCCTTTGGAAAAGTATACACATGTGCCTGTATGCTGAGTAAAGACCCAAGCCTATTGTTTGGTGTGTGTCTGTCTGTGTGCACACGTGTGCTGCGTGCAGTGAAGACCCAAGGCCTGTAGAGAGTCATTTACGTCTGTGCTTTTGGTGTCCTCAAGGAGAGCTCAAAGGCTTCCACATTTAGTATTCTGGTGAAGGGAGACAGAGGCTTGCTAGCACTGGAGAGCTACAGAAGGTAAGTGAGGCAGTAAGGCAGGCAGTGGGAAATGAAAGGCTCAACTCAGGGAAGCTGAGTTCTGAGGCAGCTTTATTCCACTCACAGAAGTCTGTGGAAGTTTTGTTGTCTTGGATTACATTTTGTCTTTTTGAAGGGAGGAGGGGGCTAGACCTTGGAAGAATCTCCATTTTGAAAGGGAGGGCTAGACCTAGGAAGAATCTCCATAAGCTCTAGTTTTCTCCCTCTAAGCTGGTTGTGCCATTTCTCTGCCTTTGGTGCCTGCCTCTGATCCTACCCTTTCTTTGTCTTAGTAAAGCTAGTCTATCCTACCACTTAAAATCCCATCTTCCCTTGGAAGCAGGTAGATAGTGCTGCCACTGATCCCAATTGCTTTTCTCCAGTCCATCTTTGGCATCTGTTACATTCTCTAAAACTGTACTCAGTAAATGAGAGTATAGAAGTAAGCTGTGGTTTATAACTGTGTTTCTCGAAGGGCCTGAGTAATTCACCCAGGGGCATGCTTGGGGATAAGGACATGACTCAGAGATCAAGTAAGAATGAAGGAATATATAGGCCATTTACTCTGTAAGTAAGGGTGGGCATCAAACAACTTCTATTGCCAAAATGTGTGCACTGGAGCAATGTCAACTGAGCTGCTCTGTGTGTTGGATAGTCATGTCATGTATGAGCTTTGGATTTTCATTGTGCTATGACAGTGTTGACATATTGTTGGGCTGCCATTAACCCCTATGGTGGCAGCTTCTGACTGGGTGCACTCCAAGTGGGAATAGGGCTGAGCAGCTCATCTCTGTTCATGATGAACTAACTAGACCATGTGCTCACTCATTTCTCTTCAGGCCGTCACTATGGGGCTGTCAGTTGTGAAGGTTGCAAAGGTTTCTTCAAAAGGAGCGTGAGAAAGAATCTGACCTACAGCTGCCGAAGCAGCCAGGACTGTATTATCAACAAGCATCACCGAAACCGCTGCCAGTTCTGCAGGCTGAAGAAGTGCCTGGAGATGGGCATGAAAATGGAATGTGAGTAGCAGGGCCCCACCATGCTTCTTGCTAAGTGAGGTGTTTACATTTGACTGTAAATGAAAGGGGAAAATAGTTTCACTATGCTTTACCTTCTGGGGTGTTGTGTGGAGCTGCGGGCCGCTTCCCTGCCGCCCCAGCTCCCGGCCGCCAGCTAGCTCTAGCTTATGCCCCGAAATAATTACACGGAAACTGTATTCTTTTAAACACTGCTTGGCCCATTATATCTAGCCTCTTCTCGGCTAACTCTCGCACCTGGACTAGCCCATTTCTAATAATGTGTGTAGCCCACAAGGTGGCTTACCAGAGAAGATCTTAACCTGCGTCTGTCTGGAGTGGGAGAATCATGGCGACTCCCTGACTCAACTTCTTTCACCCAGCATTCTGTTCTGTTTACTCCGCCTACCTAATTTTATGTCCTATTAAAGGGCCAAGGCAGTTTCTTTATTTAACCAATGAAACAACAGATAGAAAGATGACCCTCCTCCATCACTGGGGCAGCCACCTGATCCAGAGCTGACGCTGTTGGGTTTGATCAGTTTTCATGGTATGTATGAAGCTCCTTTTCTAGATGAATCAGAAAACAGGCCAAGAGGAATGGAGGGTGGGTAATGCCAGCTTCAGAATAAAGTTGAGACCAAGTCATTCTAGCCCTGCTACCAAAGAGCCCACATGGTGCCTCTCTCAATCCCTGGGCCTCATCTGTGACTACATTTCATTGCTATAGCCGTCACATTCTAAAGAAGGTCCCCAAGCAGGAGCAGCCACAGAAGAACTGAAACCCTCCTCTTAGCTCTTACAGCCATACTTTTGAGGGGTCAGATATTCCCAAACCAGTCCCTCATCCACAAGGACCAATCATCAGGTCAGTTCTTGATGACGGAATCATAAGAACCAGATACCAAAGTAGCAACACAAGTCAAGGAGAGCAGAGTTGTGTTCTTAAGAGTACAGCAGGGATGGAGAGGAACAGAGTAAAGGCCCACACCACGCTAACAGTGCTGCATGATTCCTGGGAAAATTAGAGATAATAGATTTCAGTATTGTTTCCCATTCTAGGAATGGGACAATGCAAAAACCCACTGGGGAACAAGAACTATGTTCATAACCTGTTTTAGTACAGTTAGTACAATACATACATGCCTAACTTAGGGTAGGGTTGCCCTGTCATATTTTCAGGCTGTACTTATTTGTAAGCAGTGATGGGGCTAAACTGGAACAATCATAGGCAAAGTTGCAAATTCAAAGTCCAACTGCATTTCAGCTTAGTAGTAGGGCATCTTGATCCAAGGCTTCACTGCTTTCTTTTAAGAATAGTTTGTGGGATGGGGAGATAACTCAATATATAAAGTGCCTGCTGCACTAGAAAGAGGTTGTGAATTCTGATCTCCAACAATCATGTAAAAAGCTGGGTGTTGTTACTCATGCTTGTAATTCCTAGGAAACAGGTAGATCACCAAAGCTTGCTGACCAGCCATTCTATCCAATCAGTGATTTCCATGATCACTGAGAGACGCTGAAAGCAATAGTAGAAAACTCTCAATGTACATACATGTTCTGTACACCCTACCCCATCACCAAGATCTGCTTTTTAGTTGCTTGTAACAAACATACCTATCATTTTCTAAAGTTATTTTTGTTTTAGACGTGTGTGTGTGTGTGTGTGTGTGTGTGTGTGTGTGTATGCATGTATGTATGTATGTATATCTATGTGTGTTACCTACAGGTACTCACAGAGGACTTGGATCTCCTTAGAACTGGAATTATAGGCAGTTGTGAGAGCTGTCTGATGTGAGTGCTGGGAATTGAACTCTGGTCCTCTTCACAAGCAGTATGTTCTTAACTGCTAAGCCTTCTCTAGCTCCTGTATACCCATTCTTACAATAGGCTGCTGGAAGAGAAATTGCTGCATACAATTAACACCCTTTGGTTTTCTGAAACTCTTTAGGCTGGAATTGGACTCTGGAAAGGTTGCTCTGCCATTTGTGTCATGGGATAATCTCTATGAAGGGTCCACTTGAAGATAGGTATTTATCCTGGGCTGAGCCCAACTGGTTAGTGACAGAAGTAAAAAAACCCAATGGACCGCCGGGCGGTGGTGGCGCACGCCTTTAATCCCAGCACTTGGAAGGCAGAGGCAGGCGGATCTTTGTGAGTTCGAGACCAGCTTGGTCTACAAGAGCTAGTTCCAGAACAGGCTCCAAAACCACAGAGAAACCCTGTCTTGAAAAAAAAAACAAAAACAAAAAACAAACAAACAAACAAAAAAACCCAATGGACTATGTTGGTCTTCTCAGGTCACAGCAGAGTGGCAGTTTCTAAGCAGGTAGCTCCTGCCATCTCGAGCCATCTATATACATTTAGGTTTGTATTGCAAGGAGTTATTTGATTTTTACTTTCCTTTCCATTGTTTGGAAAGCCCATGGTGACCAAACACTAGAGTTACAGATTTGCTAACAGACCACTTTATGTTAAGGTGCTTATTCATTTTACTCCTTTTTTAAAACGTGACTGTATGTTTTAATTTAAGCTGTGCAAAGTGAACGAAAGCCCTTTGATGTGCAACGGGAGAAACCAAGCAATTGTGCTGCTTCGACTGAGAAGATCTATATCCGGAAAGACCTGAGAAGTCCTCTGATAGCCACTCCCACGTTTGTGGCAGACAAAGATGGAGCAAGGTCAGTCAAACTGGCTAGAGGAAGTGCAGATATCCCTGGAAAGGACACAAACACGGCTGTCACCTGCCTGACACAGCCCTGGCATCCCTTTGAGTTCACTTAGTATTGCTAGGTGTCACTCCAGGGCACAGTTGATCCTACAGTTTAGGCTTCATTCCTGTAGGAAAAAATAGCTGTCTGTAACACAAAGTACAGGCCTATTATTATTATTATTAATATTTTTACAATATATACAAAAGGCCCAAAGTGAAGAAAGGCCCAGATAATGCCACAAACTAGCTTGTACATTCTTTTTAACATACTGTTGAACTGGTTTTAAAGAGAACAGAAATAAGGAAAACCAGAAATCAAAAATGTATTACACAAAAAGCTAAATTTAAGGGTCTCTGAACAATTCTTTGAATTTTAACTTTGGGGAGAATGGCCACAATTAGTGTAGAAGGCCCAGGGATATGCATATGTTCTGTCCTCCCTCAGCCTGTAACCTGCCTTGTGAGACACTCATCAGCAAGAGCAGAGAGCTGGCCACTCTTGAGTATTAGAGCTTTTCTCTTAGCAGACAGCCTTGCAGATTAAGTCAGGTGAATGCAGCATGAACATACTGTGCAGAAAATGTTAGAAGCTACTCTGAGTTTCTTTATGTCTTAAATAGACAGACAGGTCTTCTTGATCCAGGGATGCTTGTGAATATCCAGCAGCCTTTGATACGTGAGGATGGCACAGTTCTCCTAGCCACGGATTCCAAGGTAATGCTCTCTCCTCCTGTGTGCTGTAGGCTGCTTTTCCAACTACACCTGCCCTCTTGACCATTACAGATGATGCTGAAAGCATAGTGTCCTATAGCTGTTAGCTTCTCATGATATAGCCATTCTAGGATTGTTCTAAAGATGCTGCTGGCTTTTCAGACACCCCAGTCAGGGTTGACTGGCCACAGTCACATTCAAAGGTTTTATTCCCTATTAATTTTTCCCCTTTTTATACTGTACTTTTTATATATACTGGTAGGCTACCAGCATGCTAAGAAAATACCTACTTTTTCTAAGGCAGCCTTTTGCAGAAGCTCCAATCCCTTTCCATTCAATAATCTGCAATAGGCTGACAAATGAGCCAGAGAGAATGAACTTGTAGATAGAGATTCTGTTGGTCCAAGAGGTCACTCACATTGTTGTGACCTGTATTCTGTGGTCCTATCATAATTTACTAAGCAGCTTTATACTTAAGACTTTTCTATTGATTTTAGTTTTTCATTTCTATTACCAAAACACAGGTTTATTTGTACACAACACAAAAGAAAAAGCAAAACCTCACATGTACAGATGATAGATGCATGTGCATATATTTCATGGTTTATTTTTGGCTTGCTTTTTATAATTATAAATTAAATATAATTCATAGTCCATCACCCTTGCAGTGTATAAATTTGTGGTATTTTAGTATATTTTCATGATTCTGGACTCAACCACCACCAATTCCAGAATACCCTCATCTTCCTAAAAGAAACTTATCAAGCAGGCCAACCACTAACCTAGATTTTGGGTCCTTGTTTGTAACAATTATTTAATAATACATTCCACATGAAGGGAATCATGTAAGTATGGTTCCTTCACAACTTGTTTTTCATTAGTATATTATCTTTAAGGTTCATCCATGACATAGTTCATTCATTCCTTTCATTGCCAAAAAAGCATGCCACTGCCAGGCTGCCTCATGCTGTGTATCTGTTCATCACATGATTAGTATTTGGATTGTCTGTGTTTGAAGAGTAGACTTGCTGGCAATGAGCAACTTTTAAATTTAAACTTTTGAGGACTGTTTATGAATGTGACTACACCAATTTGTAGACCCATCAACCATATGTTCTTTCTCCACATCTGGGAAAACATGTTTCTTTCTTGGATTAGGATCCAATTTATGTGAAGCGTCACTGAGGTTTTGTTTTGTATTTCAAGTAAAGTTGAACACACTTATTGGCCATCTGTACAACTTCTTTAGAGAAGCGTCTTAAAATCCTTGTCCCTTTTAAAATTATGTTTTTGTTGATTTGTCTTTCAAATGAGGTTGAACAGTTATTAGTCATCTGTACATCTTCATTGGAGAAGTGTCTTCATATCTTTAGATCCCTTTTAAAATTAGGTTGTTTTTGTATTGTGTTATTGAAATCTTTCAGTATTCTCACTATTACCAGACATGTGACTTGAAGATATTTCCTCCATTCTTCTGGAATGTTTCTTTACTACTTTCTTAATATTTCTAAAGCACAAAAGTTGTGACTAGAGAAGTCTACTTTATCTGGGGTTTTTGTTGTGTTTATCATTTTATCACTGTATCACTGCATCACACGTGTGGATTTGTGTGTGTGTCTGTGACCGCAATCAAGATACAAAAAAACAAAACAAAACCTGATCCATTCTGATCCAGTGGATGGACAGAAAGATCTCCCTGGTGTGATTCTTTCACACCTTCTAGACCCTGGCCTTGAATAAACATGATATCTTCTTCACTTCATTGTCCTTAAGTCATTCAAATGTGTGTGTTAGTTTTTTAATGTTACTATTTATTTTTTATATTACTATTACTTATTTTATAGGCTGAAACAAGCCAAGGAGCTCTGGGCACGCTGGCAAATGTAGTGACCTCTCTGGCCAACCTGAGTGAATCTTTGAACAATGGTGACACTTCCGAAATGCAGCCTGAGGACCAATCTGCAAGTGAGATTACTCGGTATGAGCCCCTCTGATACCCCGTATTCCCCAGTGTTTTAAGGATGGATGCCAGCATTTGGCACTTATATTAAATATGTTTTTGTTTTTTGATGTTGCAAATGATGCCTCCTACGTACAAGACAAGTGCTGTGCCACTGAATTACATACTTCAAAAGTACCCCAGTTGTGTAATTAAGAACTATAAAGTTGTCATAACAACCCCACACATTGCTGGTCTTATACGTTTAACTGTGAGCACCCACACTGGAAGAGGACCTGCTTATATCATGTGACATAAGGCAATCAGAACTGTTATTCATTCCTGACACCAGGGCCTTCATCAGACAAATGTTCTTTGTCTTGAGCACTGTGTAATGAATGCACCTGCAGCAAACAGTGTATCTCTTTCCTCTTTCTGTTTCCATTTGCTTGCACCTGCTTTCTGAATGCTAGTTGATGGATAGCACCAGCTGATTCCAGTTGGCATTGGCTGGCTGCTCAGGGTATTTCTTTCCTGTAGGTTGCTCTTCCGTTCTAGCCTTGGTGTCAAGCCAGATAAGGTACATGCTGGGAGCCATACAAGTCCTCTGCTTGGTCCTCCTGTTAATTTGCAATCTGACAGCAATATTCAGATCTAGGCATAGGGGAAAGAACATGAGATCTCAATTATAAAGAATTCTGGTTACCTTGGGAGTGGTATTGGAAAAGGTAACATCTATGAACCTCAGCACTCACATCTATAAAGTGTAGATAATTTAGGAGTATTTAGTATAATAATCTTAGGGTATTTATGAGAAATAAAATTATATGTGAAGATAGAAAGTACATAGCTCAGTGCCTAAATATATGATGAAGAAGATCTTCACTGCCTTCTGAGTGGAACTGGATTGTCTCCATTTGTTGCTTCTTTGGAGCTCTCTTACTGACTTGCCATGGGTTTCTGCTTTGTTTTTGTTCACAGGGCATTTGACACCTTAGCTAAAGCACTGAATACCACAGATAGTGCTTCACCTCCAAGCCTGGCAGATGGGATAGATGCTAGTGGAGGAGGGAGCATCCATGTCATTAGTAGAGACCAGTCAACACCCATTATTGAAGTTGAAGGCCCTCTCCTTTCAGACACACACGTTACATTTAAGGTGAGTACACAAAATTAACAGGTGCCACCTGCCTCCCCAGTATGCTGGAGTCAGGTACCTTGCTATGAGCCCATTTTCTTTATTTTTGGTTCCCCCCCCCCCCAAGGAAAGGTTTTACAGCTCAACTTTTTTTTTTAAAAAATATTTATTTATTTATTTATTATGTATATAATATTTTGTGTGTGTGTCTGCAGGCCAGAAGAGGGCACCAGACCTCATTACAGAGGGTTGTGAGCCACCATGTGGTTGCTGGGAATTGAACTCATGACCTTTGGAAGAGCAGGCAATGCTCTTAACCACTGAGCCATCTCTCCAGCCCCACAGCTCAACTTTTTTAGACTGACCTTGAACTCAGAGGTCTGCCTGCCTCTGCTTCCTGAGTGTTGGGATTAAAGGTGTGTGCCACTACCACCTAGCATGAGCTTGTTTTTTAGTTGTGGCAGAATCTTGAATTTCAAAGTATTCCTGTTCCTTCTTTATAAAACTGTTTCATACTGCCATTGATTCTGAAGTGACCCTCCAATAAGTGTGGCACATCACTGCCAAAATAGACTGCCATAGTAGTAGCCGCTAAGGATCAAAGACTGGCTGCTCTGCCTCTTCCTTCCTGTGACAGCCTGACTCCAACATAAGCTCAGGTGGGCACCTTGTTGCCTCTCTACTATGTAGAGAAGTCATCAAATAAACTCGTTAGCAAGTAGGCAGCTAGACTTTGATCTGAAGCATAGTGCCCACTAGAGCCATAGCCACCTCACCATCTTTGAAGAATATTAGTAGGTCCTCAGTCTTTCCCATGCACTTTCTGTGTCTGCCTAACTGACAGGGCATCAGCAGGCTTTCCAGTCTGTAGTCTCCAGAATGAGTCTTGTCTCAGTGCTCTGTACTGGAGAGATTAGTCAGTCACTTGAGTAGATAGGGTCTCTGACTATAGCTGCCTAAGGCTTACTTCTCAGGTTGCTTTCCAGAGTACTAGAGATCCCTTGTGAACATCAGAGCATCTGGAACCCTGGCAGGCTGTTCTTCCAATGAGATGTTATCTTCCCATATGGACTTTTGCCCAGCACCTTTTCATTATCTTGAAGTCACCTTTAAAAACACTTGTCAGTGGATTCAGACAAGTAATAATATAGTTGCGGGTGAGAGCTGTTGAAGGTATCTTTGATGAGTGAGCTGGAAAGTGTCCTCTGAACCTGCAAGACTCAAGTCACTGAGCAAGAAACCATAGAAGCTGGTGACAGCCATGGCTACAAGGCTCCATGGACACATACTTCACTAATGACATGTCTTTGGAAGTTCTTTGAGATCTGAGACAGCTACTTTGACTGTTACCTTTGTTGACATAGGAAAGGGATATGTTGACGGTGGCACTTGCCCCTCTTTTAGCTTGTGACACAGTGCTTCCTATTTTCCAGCTTACGATGCCCAGCCCTATGCCAGAGTACCTCAATGTGCATTACATCTGCGAGTCTGCATCCCGCCTGCTTTTCCTCTCCATGCACTGGGCAAGGTCAATCCCAGCCTTCCAGGCACTTGGGTAAGTGGCCTTTTTTTTTTTGTTTGTTTTTTGAGACAAGGTTTCTCTGTGGCTTTGGAGCCTGTCCTGGAACTAGCTCTGTAGACCAGGCTGGTCTCGAACTCACAGAGATCTGCCTGCCTCTGCTTCCCGAGTGCTGGGATTAAAGGTGTGCGCCACCACTGCCCGGCTTCCTGGGGTGTTCTTGAGTAGTGGCATTCTCCCTTCAAGAATAGCCAACAAGGTCTCTGAGGGCCTTTCCAGTGTGATTGTTCTGGTTTACCTTATTCAGAGACCAAAGTTTTATTAAATGTAGTCAGTAGACTGGAGGAAACAGTACTTCTTGTATGCTGTAAGGACTTATTGCTAGAAGCTGTGTCTGGCCTTTGATCGGATGAGTGTATCAGAGTACTGGTTTGTGTTCACACACCCCCTGCCAGTGTTGGCCAGCCTGTGTCATTGTTGCAGGAAGCCCATCCTGCGTACTTGTTCATGAATATCACCGTACTTGGTGATCCTGTTTCCTTGTCATTCCCAATACCAGCTCTGCTACTGTGCTAAGTAACTAATATCCAGTTGGAGCAGGCTGCCATTGTGACTTATATCTGGCTGGAACATAAGCAGTCACATGAAACTGGAATGTAGTGAATGGCTACATGCTGCAGGGTAACCAGCACAGGTTATATATGTAAGAAATATATTCTTCTGGTTGTTCATTGGTTCACAGCACTGGCCTAGGGTAAGAGATCCAAGTTGAGAATCATAATAGCATTTGGCAGTTGTAAAGTTGTAGGAAAGTCATTTAATTCATGTGAACTCTGACAATAGCCTGCTCTTGATGCCATCTGGGAGATAGTTTACATCTCAGGGTTATCAGTACTGTTAGGTAAAGATGTCCTGATGTGTGGCTAAACAGTGATGCTCCCACTTCCCTGAGTGGGCTTTCTTTTTGTTGTTGTTATTTGTTTCCATTAGAACAATATGAAACCTCCTTCGGAGTTTCTTTGCCCAGAGTAGCACATTTTAAAGAGGTTATTATAAATTCATACATGGTCAGGATAGTGATCCTAACAGAATAAAGGCTGTACTGGAGACATGGAATGGCTCCATGTAGCTAGGCTGAAGCAACTAAAAGATACATCTCTGTCTAGAAAAGCCAGTTTCTGCAGCTTTCTGGCAACTAGAGAAATAACAGGTTTTGCAGTGTGCCACCTACAGTAACTCTCATGAGTATTAACTAAAGAACTGCTTCAGTTCCAGCACTGGCTCTTTTCCCTGCCAGCACTGTTAATGGAGTTTCTGCTCTTCAGAATCTGTAGTCAATGTTTGTCATTTGATTCCAGCTTCTCATCTTTGCTGGAGGGCCTGAGTCACAAACACCATATACCCAGAGCCAAGCTAGGACTTAATTAGTATATAGAATGTTATGGGAAACCAACTTTATTGGAGAAGTAGGGGATATGGCTTTGTGGTGGTAGAATGTTTGCTTTATTTATGCAATCCCACAAAAACAAACTTTATAGGGGTTGTGTACACATGTATGTGAGTCTATGTGCATGCCTGTGTGTAGGAGAAAAGACAACCTCAGGTATTTTTCCGAGGTCCTGTATACTTTTTGAAACACAGTCTCTCATTAGCCTGATACTCCCCACATAGGCTTAGTTGTCTAGCAAGAGAGTGCTATGGATCTCTCCATCTGTTGCAACCTCCCCAGTGATAGGATTTTAAGTGTGTATCACTACTACTTCTATGCCTGGCTTAATAAATTTTAAGAAAACCTTAATATGACATGCCTTTTAAAGTTTTTAGCCAGGTATAATGGTGCGTGCCTTTAATCTCAGCACTCAGGAGACAGAGGCAGGAGGATTTAGCTAGTCTGGTCTACATAGTGAGACTATCTCATAATGTAGGTTGGCCTCAAATTGTCTATGTAGCTGAGGACAACCTTCTACTTCTGATGATCTTACCTCACTTCCTGAGTGCTGGAATGACAAGTGTACCACCCAGTTTTACTCGGCTTTCTGTGTGCCAGACAAGAATTCTACCTTGAGAGTCTGTTGAACCCTTATTATAAGTTTTTTATTTCTGGGGCTTGGGACATGGCTCAGTAAAGAACCTGTGTAGAAGTGTAAAGACCTAAGTTCAGATTCCCAGGATCCATGTAAAAGCCAGGCATAAAAGTATATGTCTGTAAAACCCAAAACTGGGCAGGTAAAGTTAAGAGATTCCCCTGGAGCTCAGAGACCAGCCTGCCTAGCCAAATCAGTAAGCATCAGATTCAGTAAGAGACCCTGTCTCAAAAATAAGGTGAAGTATGGAAGACATAAGAATAAGGTTAAGTTGAGGAAGACATCTGATGTTGACCTTTGGCCTAAATGCAAATGTACATATGCACACATATATAAAAATGTTTTTCTTTTTTAACTATGTATGTCACAGCTTGCATGTGGAGAGCAGAGGAATATTTGGGGGAATTGATTCTCTCTACCATGTGGATTGTAGGGATAGAACTCAGGTCACTAGGCTTACTGGCAAGCATCTTTATCTGTTGGGCTATCTTGCTAGCCCGAATAATTTATCATCTCTTCATTGACTTACTCAAGGACTTGGTCATCTTCCTGCGAATGACCCTGGACATATAATAGACCATTGCCATACCTTTGCTACATGGTGGATGGTGCTGAGGCTTTGAACCCATACAGCTGACATACTTAAGAGTCATCCACATGCTTCACACTCAGCCTTATCCTTATGCTCCTAGACAGGACTGCAATACCAGCCTGGTGCGGGCCTGCTGGAATGAACTTTTCACTCTTGGCCTAGCCCAGTGTGCCCAGGTCATGAGTCTCTCCACCATCCTGGCAGCCATCGTCAACCACCTGCAGAACAGCATCCAGGAAGGTAGGTCCTAGAGATATGGGAGTAGAATGTATCTTGATCCAATTTGTACCTGGATAACAAAGTTCAGCCTGTGTCAGAGCTGACCCAGCTGTTCTTAATGAATGCACAACTGTCCTCTAGTAAGAGCTGCAGTGGCCATCTAATATTTGATGGTCAAGTAGAATAGCAGCTGCGGCAGTAGAATACTCATTATGGCCCTGCAGAAGCTAGCCCATATGAACTGAGGTATGCTGTCATAAAGGAATTACACCTTGGCAACTACAGGCCGAATTAGCTGCATTACTGAAGCAAGTGTGGACAAGGCAGCTAACGTAAGTACCTTTTTTTTTTTAAAGATTTATTTACTTATTATGTATACAGCATTCTGTCTGGATGTTTTGCCAACAGGCCAGAAGAGGGAGTCAGATCTTACAGATGGTTGTGAGCCATCATGTGGTTGCTGGGAATTGAACTCAGGACCTCTGGAAGAGCAGCCTGTACTCTTAACCGCTAAGCCATCTCTCCAGCCCTAGTACCTTTTTTTAAAAAATAAAGCTTTTTATTTCGTGTGTGTGCTTGAGTATGCCTGCACCACATATGTACAGTGCCCACAGAGATCCAAAGAACGTATCAAATCTCCTAGAAATGACATTATAGATTATTGTGAACCGTTGTGTAGTGCTGGGAACTGAAACCAAGTCCTCTACATGAGCAGTGAGTACTCTTTAACTCGAACCATCTCTCCAGGCACAAGCACCTCTTACCACTTCACTTTCATCTGGAAATACAGCTCTTGACCAGCTTGAAATGACATGGTTCTCTTTAGAAAGTGAACTTAACCTTCATTTGTCTGTGTAGCTCCTTAAAAGACTGGATTTATTCTTAGCAGTTTTCCTCAGGGGATCTGTGATATTTGTTTCTAGATAAGCTTTCTGGTGACCGGATAAAGCAAGTCATGGAGCACATCTGGAAGCTGCAGGAATTCTGTAACAGCATGGCGAAACTGGATATAGACGGCTATGAGTACGCATACCTTAAAGCTATAGTTCTCTTTAGCCCCGGTAAGACATGCGGAGGGACTTGTGACACTTTGCACTGTGTCTACTGATGTTTCTGAATACGGCCATGTTGTCATCAGTTGTGTAGGAGAGCCCTTCAATGTTTTACATACCCCAGTGTGTTCATAATAAGCGCTTTGCTATCTAGCTAGCATCACTACATTTGTTAAATCCTTGCCTTTACAGCACTGAAGAAATGTGCCTGGGGATTCATGTTGTAACCAAGACATTGGCCAAATAAGACCACCATCCTGTGGTCTTTTTTGTTTGGGCTCTGCGGTTTCCAGGTTCTCTGAGCACATAAAATCCAGGCAGACTGAAACTCAGCTTTACTATCTCTGTGGATAGTAATAGCTACGAGGCCTGATTATTCCTGGTAGAAAGAAAAGATGCCTGGACTGGCTTCACATTCTTCTTCTCTATAGCTGTTCTCAAAGCCTCTGGAGAAGTCACTTGGGCTGATCATTTACCTCAACAGCAAGGGCTGAAAGTAGCATAATCTTTCTCTTCTTTCTCAGACTCCTCACTCTAAAACAAAAGTATCTATTAAGAAGGAGTTATTATGTACTTAAACATCTAGAAAGAGATGGTTCCTCACATACCTTTTAAAATTTGTGTTTCCTAGTGTAGCAAAAAGCAAGAAATGTAGAGCCAATGCAGTTAGGCTCCAAGTAGGAGTCACAACCTAGGTGTTTCTTACAGCCTTGGAAAAATAGAGGCAAAGCCAGTATTCTGACAACTTCCCAGTTCACTGAGCCAGCCTTCAGAGTTTAATTGCTTATATTTGATAAGTTTATCAAGTTAAGAATAAAAAGAAAGATTAAGATGTCTATGGCACTTTGTAAATACAAAGAGAAACTTGGGGTTACTTTTCTGTTTTCAGATCATCCAGGTTTGACGGGCACAAGCCAGATTGAGAAATTTCAGGAGAAGGCACAGATGGAGCTACAGGACTATGTTCAGAAAACCTATTCAGAAGACACATACAGGTGAAGCATGGGGCCCTGCCCAAAACAGACAGGGGTGGGTGTGGTTGGGTCAGATTCTAGCAATTTGGCAGAGCCTCCATTAGATTACTGACATCTCCAGGTGTAGAGGTAAGAGTGTGTAAGTATAAGGGAATACTAGTTGGGAAGCTTGAGACTACTGGTGATAGCCAGAAAGGGAGTGCTTTCCTGAACCTAATTCCATGAGGCTCGGTTCTCACACTTTACAGAGGTGCTCAGCACCCATGGGGAAAGGCAACACTAGAGTATTTGACAGAAATGAAATCTGGCCCCTATAAAGGAGGGGAGTGAGTTACATAAGGTAATTTTAACAATAGGGTGTGTGTATTAGCCTAATACAGATTTAGACAGTATTAATAGTTGATCTGCCAAACAACAGAATGCATGGCAAGCTTTTCCAGGTCAAATTTTTAACTCTACCTTTCCTCCAAAGTAAACAAATCAACAATCCAGAAAGACATTTAGCCTGCTTTCCCCGGTCTTGTGTCCTCTGTGTAGGCTCACTGAGCCACCAGGACTTCCTCTCCTGTCCTGTGCTTCTCAAAGGAAATGCTGTTGTACCAGTCAGTGGCTCTGGTAGGTTTTTCTATTATAGTCAAAAGAGTTTTATGCCCATCTTTTTAGCCTACATGCAAATTCCCCAAACCAACTTCCACTAGGATCACTGAAGACCTGGAGTCACATATGTAGAGAGTGACTTCAGTCTTTGGTACACAGAGAATGAGATTGTCTGCTTAAGCACCCATTCCCATAATTCCAGTCTGGCCTGGTGTGCAAGGAAATTGTTCTCTTAGCAGGCCACAGTGCTCCCATAGTTCCTGTGGTCCATAGATGTCTCATTTTGAAGCCTGAGCCTTTCTTGGCCCAGTCATGGACCAGGGAAAGAGGGTAGAGATTAAGACACCATGGGATTCAGGGCCAAAAATGAAGAAAGCTTCCCTATAGATATCAGAAACCCACTTAGGCATTTTTTCAGGGGAGGACTTTCATATGTATAGCATATTCTACTGCAATTCTTTGTCTATCTGTGTAAATATGTGGGTACATGAGCAAGGTGCCTCATTGGATTTCAGAGGACAACCCTTGGAAGTTTTCTTTCATCTTGGGGCTTTTGAACATATGGTTGGGCTCTTTGGCATACTTCTTTACCTACTAAGCCAGTTCATGGTCCCTGTAACTCACTTTTCAGGCTTTCCAATCCTGTGCCTTTTTCATATTAGTTCTCCTCAAGTACCCTGGCTTGCCTCATCATTAGCCTCTGAGGCCCAGCTTCAGGAAGTCCAACCTGATTTGCCTTGCTGACTTCGTGGGACCACTTGATCTGTTCAGCTTCTTAGATCTTGTGTGGTGTCTTTACACCTTTACCCTCAGGACTGAAGCATAGAGACAGAGGGTGACTGAATGAATGAATGAATGAATGAGTAGTATCTCAGGAATATGCTTATGGAAAGTATCTTAATTTAAAAAGATTGATGACAACGTCTCACTATGCTAAGATTGAATACACTTGGTAGACCAGGCCAGCCTCACACTCAAAGAAATCCATCTCCCTTGCCTTCCAAGTGCTGGAATTAAAGGTATCTACCACCATGCATGGGACATACTTCCTTTTTGTGTGTCTGTGTTGGTGCTGTGGCGTTCTGGGAATCAAATTCAGGTTAAAATTAACCTTGGCAATTGCACCTTTACTCACTAAGCCATCTTATCAGCTTCCTACTCCTTTTTTTAAAAAACAAGGGGCTAGAGCAGTATTTTTCTACCTTCCTAATGCTGTGACCCTTTAATGCAATTCCTCATGTTGTGATGTTGTGGTGTCCTCTCCCCCCCCCCCCCCCCAGCCATAGAGGTAGGCAGACCTCTGAGAGTTCAAGGCTAGCCTGGTCTACAGAGCTAGTTTCAGAAAAGCCAAGGCTGCCTTGAAAAACAAAACAAAATTTGTTGGTGCTTCATAACTGTAGTTTTGTTATGAATTGTAAACATCTGCTTTTTTTTTTTTTATGGTCTTAGGCCACCCCTGTGAAAAGGTCATTTATCCTTACCTCCCCACTCCCAAGGGATTTTGACCCACAGGTTGAAAACCACTGGGCTAGAGAGATGGATCAACAGGGTACTTACTGCCCTTGCAGAGGACCAGGGTTCAGTTCCCCAGAACCTGCATGGTGGCTTATACACCTGTCTGTAACTCCAAGGATCAAACATCCTCTTCTGACCCCTGTAGGCATCTGGCATTCATGTGATGTACATACATATATGCAGGTAAAACATTCATACACATAAATCTAAATTTTTTTTTCATAAACAACTTAGGCACTGTAGTAAACTTGGAACATTCTAGAAAACAAGAGGGAAAGAAAATTACTTCATCATTCAAGGATGCCTAGTATTAATGTGTATATATTTACTTTAAAAACATTTTTAATTTATATGTAATTGGGATCATAAATTCCAGAAGGGTTCTAACCTTTTTTCACTTGGCTACTGACATACTTTGCCTACCTTCCCGTGGCTAACATGCCAAGAGGAGCCAACCATGAGCATGTCGTGAGCATTCTTCCAGATGCTTCCTTTACATACATGTACCACACAGCTGTGCTCCTTTTAAGTATGCATTGAGAAATATGGATCTCTTTGCTTACCAGTAACTACAGATGTTATACCTCACTGTGTAGCACAAGCTGGTCTCCCTCCAGCCTTTATACCTCTTGCATCAGCTTTCCTGAATGCTGTGGTTACAGATAGGCACCACCACAGTATTCTTCCTTTAATGAGTTTGTAGGGATATTCCATACATTAACATATTGTCTGTTGATGAATCTTCAATTTGATTGTGTGCAGGTGGGAAGAGTAGCTTTAAATAGCACAGGAACTTCATACTTAGCAAACTCTTTTTACAAGCTGGGTGGTGGTGGTGTATACCTTTAATCCCAGCACTTGGGAGGCAGAGGCAGGCAGATTTCTGTGAGTTCGAGGCCAGCCTGGTCTACAGAGCAAATTCCAGGATAGCCAGAGCTGATACAGAGAAACCCTGTCTCCCCCAAAAATTTTAAAGAAAAAAGCAAAACCTCTTTTTACATTCATGTTGTGTGTATGCGTGTGGGCACACGTGTGTACTTGTGGAAGGGCCAAGGACAGCTTGTAGAAGTTGGTTTTTCTTCCACCATATGGAATCTCAGGTTGTCAGGCTGTGGCCAGTGCCTTTATCCACTGTCAATATTTTTTTTCTTTTTTTTCATGTTAGACTTTTGTTTGTTATTTCAACAAGAGACAGGTAGATGTAGATTTGTTAGGAGCTGGCCTGGATTGGGACTCCATTTCTCTAATGCCTGCTCTCTCTTCCAGATTGGCAAGGATTCTTGTCCGCCTGCCAGCTCTCAGGCTCATGAGCTCCAACATAACAGAGGAACTTTTTTTTACTGGTCTCATTGGCAATGTTTCAATAGACAGCATAATTCCCTACATCCTCAAGATGGAGACAGCAGAATATAATGGCCAGATCACCGGAGCCAGTCTATAGTGCACAAACGGCAGCTGCCAACAGTGGGATGCCTCCTAGGACTGCAGGTGCAAGAGAAGGGAAGTAGCAGTGTCTTGGTGTGTGCAGGTGTCTCCAGTGTGTTAGCCACTTCCTCCTGTTCATCCCAGACAATAGCAACTAAAGACATAGAACACTTCCCTGCCCTAGGAAATGTTTTAATGCCTTTTGGTGAAGCAGATTTTGGAACAATCTTTTAATTGAATTTGTATTTAGAAATTCTCAAAGGGCAAAAAACAATACTGAAGTTTTATAATGTCAGAGACTAGTATTAAACAGTATGTGTAAATACATTTAAAAAGAAAAAAAAAAAGTCCTTGGAATTAATAGCTACTAATTACCAGGGTAATGTTAGCACTTTCTAAGCACTTCTTATCGAATCTGCAATGTTAACATCTTTGCCTGTGGACAGGGCAAATGGAAAACCGTGTGTCCTTTTTGTCAAAATGCTAATGATTTCTGTGAAAACTCACTAGGGTACAGGAGACAATCGTTGACATTTTGAAGAGAGCTTCGCTCCTAGCTTTGTGCAGTGGTGGTGCTGAGCTAAATTCCTGTGAGTGAAATGTGGATCGCTGGCATTGTCCCATTAAGAGCTTCTGTGCCAGCCAGAGAGGCACATCTGTCGATTCTTCCAGAACCTGGACCTCACTAGTTTTCAAAATTAGATTGCAGCTTGCTGAGTTCCTATGATGAGAGTAATTCTCTGGTGACTGAAAAGTATGCCCAGGTCCCGCTACAAATCCATAGGAACTTGAGCCTTTGACCAAAAATTACAAGGCGGGTGGGTGATCTGCACCCTTTGACAACACTTCATGAGTATGACCTGTAGTAGTTCATGCCATCCAGGGGCAGTGAGGGTTTCTATTCCTGGCATGCCTGGGGAGGGGCCAGTATCTGTGATCACTTGGAGCCTACAGCTGAATGGGAGCTATGTATCCTTGCTGCCTGTTGAGGGGGGTGGGCCTTAGATAGCTGAACAAAAGCTATCAAGATAAATTCTTTCTGATATTATTAGTCTTTTTTTTTTTTTTTTTTTTGTATACTGGGACTCCCTGGTATGTGCTAGTCCAACAAAGCTCTCTAGGACGTTTGAAGTAATAGAAGCAAACCACCCTCCCTTTCAAAAGAGGATCGAAAAGCAATCCTCAGACAGGGCACATACTGCAGGCCTGTAACCTCAGCACTTGGGAGGCTGAGGCAGGAGGATTATAGATTCAGGGCCAACCTGAGCAACTTAATGAAACTCCTTTTGAGTTTTAAAGGGATCTGGGGAGTGGGGTGGGATGGTGATTTAGTGGTAGACTACTTGCCTAGCATGCACTAGGTCCTGGGTTTCATCCCCAGTACCCAAATCAGAAAGAAAAAACAAAATAGTTAATTGGCCATAGTTTCCAACAGAGTTCATAATTCAGCCAAGGAAGTTCTCTGCATTCCCATGGGTACAAGTCTGCAGCAGCTGGAAAAAAAGTGGAAGGTTAAGACAGGTATTTGGTGTTTGCTTTTTGATTAGAGAAATTAAGAAAATTACCTCCTATAAGGTTAAGTTTGTACCTGTTAAAGGACAGTTATGGGGCTTAAGGCTAGGTAGGCTGGTTCCTTTTGAGAGTTAATGACACTTTACTCACTGTTAGTGGGACTTAAGTGCAGATAGTATCTCTAGCTTCTAAATTCTCAGCTAGATTTTTAAGCCAGTGTTGGAAAATAGTAGGAATGGCCAGTAAAAAATGATGGAAAGGACTTAATTTTGCCAGCTTAAAAGTTTTCTTTTTGTGTGTGTATTCAAAATTAAGACAAAATGACTGGACATGAGTATAGTATAGTGGGCCTGTTTCATCTCTTTAGAGGGTTCCATAGTACATTTCTAGGCCACTCAGAGAGGGCCTGGGCATCCCCTATCAGGCTATTTAGACCATGGTTGGATAAGAAGTACCAACCTCTGAGAAGATAGAACTGGAGGGGGAAAAAGATTTTGCTTGGAAAAAAGCTGGTGACTCTAACCTGCCTGATCCTTTTTAAGTCCCATCATTGGTAATAGCCAATTTACAGAGCTGCTTTGGGCCAAACTCCTACACTGGTTGTCCAGATCTTCATGGCCTTACCTTTAACACTTGTATCCTCACAATGTTCTCGTTAACTGAAATCACTGCAAACTTTGAGTGCTTCTCCATTCCATCTTGTTAGATCTAGGAAGATCAGCCCCAGTTGTTTCTTAAGAGAGAACCCAATCCAATCCAGTCAGTGCCTGGGCTCCAGTTTTCAGGGGTTTCCATCCTATTGGGTCTGTGATACTCCAAATCTGATGAAGCAGGACAGGCATGTCTAAACACTCCTCTCAGGTAGGTGGACAGACACACACTGACATGGCTACTGGCTAACTGGGCTTTTCCAGAAGTATCTCAAATAATGTTAAGATAGTTCCAAGTTGAAATTTGAAATAAAACAGGCCAGGAGATGTAGACAAAGACCAAATTCCCTAAACAAGTTAATTCACAAGGTGTTCAATGTAGTGTGTCACCATCCTTGCAGTTTGCAGTGTGTGTTGAGGGGGCTCATTTACTATCTCGTCTCTTCCTGAGGCTGCAGTTGGGGTTGTATTGTCTGGGTTTCTGTACTGAAGTTCAAGTGGAGTCACTTATGCCCTTAGGATGGTTCTTTAGTTTGTCAGTGTCAGTATTAGATGTGGACAGTATTCTGGGGTAGACACTACATCAACCAGGGTGGCCAGTGTGGTCCCCAAGTAGAGCAGCAGCATCTGTAATACACACACTTGTTTCTTGAAGGGAAGCCCTGATGTCAGGGGAATTTGGAAGCCTGTTGCTGCTTTCCAGTGGCTGGTAAGCACTGGTAAGCAGTGGGGGCTGTTGGTGCTGCTGAAACTCTTCTCTAAGTCCAAGCCATGAAAAGCACCATCTGACTGCTGCTTTTCTCCAGGGGGAGGGGGAGGGGGAGGGTCCTGGGAACATACCACACTGGCAGAACAGGTGCCCCACCTTTTCGTTTGCCTAACTTCCAGTCTGTAGATTTTGTGGCTCTTTGCAAAAGTCTTAACTCTTATGTTAGTTTCTATATAAGTCAATTCCAAAATGAGATGGGGTTGGCCTAGGTGTTTTGTACAAGTTTCTGGACTTCCTCATTGAGTGCCTCCCATCAGTGTGTACTTTCTGTACACAACCTGTCCCTTCAGCCGCACTGTGCATGTCCAGATTTATAGGCCTAGATGACTGAATGAATGTACATGTGTTCATATTATCTTTGTACAGTGTATATAATGTGTGTACATAGGTGTACATTATGTATACAGACATGTAGCCACGTATCCAAACTTCTATGTTGTCAAGAGTTGATGCTAGCGTTGCTAATGTGAATGGATGTGGGTATTGCAAGGGTCCCTTGACAGGGATATACTGGTGAATTTCTTACCAACTTCATTTTCCTAGGACAGGGAGCTGTCTAGAAAGGGCCAAGTGCCACTCACTCCTGCATAAGGAAGCCTCAAGCCAGAAAGGTCCTGACAGGAGGGCAGTTCTCTAGGTTTAGAAGGGCCCAGAAGATGGTGGAAGAGATGTTAGCCTAATATCCAAAACTAAGTGGTAGCTATAAGCCTACTTTCCACAAACCAGTTTACCCTAACTGGAGGGAATTTAGTGGCTGAGACAAGCACTGCTGCAGTCTCTCTTGTTTACCCTGTGCTCTGTCAGTAAGACTTGGGTACTGTCTGGTGGTAAAAGTAACCAGCCTACCAAACAATGTTAGCTATTAACTGTGGCATATAAACCACAAATAGTCAATTGTCCCTTTAACTAGAAGCCAGTGCAGGGTTATCCTAAGTTAACTACATTCTATAAAAGTTTTAATTAACAGTAAGAAAGTGAAGGCTGACATATTTTCCTCATCTACCAGGTCTATTCTGATGAAATTTGTTCCCTATGATTGAGATTTTAGGCTGAGATGGAATTTGGGAGCCAGGGCCCAGCTTGACAGAGCTGCTAGTGGCCATGGTAAACAAGCACCTGTCTTGGAGGAAGCCAAGTACATAAATCTTGCCTGACCCACAGGTTGTTGCTCTTTGTGTTTTAAGAATAATTATTAAGACTGTAGTCCTCAGTGCCTTTGGTGAGACGTGGGTCATTTGGCTTCAGCTTCCCATTTGTGTCCCTGGCCTCACCGTTCATGGTTGTTCAATCTTGCCTGTGTCATTGCCTGTTGTGACAATCACACTATTCAAAGTGGCTTTCCAAGTAAAACACAGGGAAGCTTGGCAGTCTCTAAACGAATCCTTTCACTTTCTTTGGGGGCTATTGTCTTAGCAGCAACCTAAGAGTGAGTTTAAAAATGGCTTAAGAAGGAGAATATCAGACATTTCTAATGCTCAGCAATACGCACTTTCAGTTAATTTTCAAGAATTTTGGTATTTATACATGGGATGTAGGGAAAATGTTCAGCATTATATCAAGTTTTAGTGTTTGGGTAACATTTGGTATAGACTGCACATTAAAAATGGCCTTTCTTCGGGAAATTATCGTCATCAGTTGTCATCCCAACAGCCTGCTCATTCACGGATGCCAATGTACACACAACTCAAGTGCTGGAATATTTTTCTAGTTTGTTTTCCCAATTAACTTGTAAATCAGTGTTCAACTAGTTTTATAACTGAAGAGCTGCACATTTTTCATAGTATCAACTAGTTTGTACCTGTAGTTTGGATTTCTCTGTTAAGATACAGCGCATTATCTGCCCCCTACCCTACCCCTCTTCCTTTTTAAAGGACATCTAAAGGAAAGTCCAGTGTGGAATTTTCTTGGGATCGGTTGTATAACTTCTGCCCTTTACACCATGGATGCCATTACCTTTTGAATTCAGGTTTAAAACCTGTGGAGAGCTGCCATTTTGTACAGCTTTTCTCCCTGTGTAAATGAGCTATGTGATGGCATTTAAAACCTGCATGTTCTTTTTAAATTGAATTTTCTATCTAATCAATGTCTTCAGTCCTGAAGGAGAATCTGCATTGTTGTGTCTGTGTAGAGAGTTGCTGTGCATGGTTATGAGCGCCTTTTACTAAACGCTGTTCAATGTGGCTATGTTGTTGTGGCTTAATACTACCTACTTGAGGTTTATACTATTAAAGTAAATTAAAGACTAGCATGTGTACCGCTCATCATTTCTTCCTTAAAACAGTAATGTGGCCTGAGCCCATTCTCTGCCCTCCATCAGCACCTTAACCTTGGCCAAGGTAACTTCCATCAGTTTGAAAGACCTTTGGTGGGAAAACTCAGACTGAACTCTACCATGGCCATCAGAATGGAGGTAAGGATTACCTACACAGACATTTCCAGAGCAGTCAGACCCACATACTAGGTAACTGCTGTGGAGTAAAAACTGTGTCCTCAGATTCAGTAGTTTTACGTCTTCTGGTCTTTACAATGAGGGTTCAGAGACCCGAAGTAGATCCTGACAGAGCTCATGGCTGCCTATGACACTTCAATATGAAAACTGTCACTTCACAAAGGAACATCATGTCAACTCAAGTCCTTGTGTGGTCAGTTAGTTATGTGTGTAAAATCTATCATTCCTAAATTTAAAAAAAAAAAACACACACACACACAGATTTAAAGAAATGATTTCTCCCAGTGCCGTTGATTTTCTCATGCATGCATCTGCTGCTCACAGAAGTCCAAGCCATCAGTAACAGTGGTTCTGTAGAAGTTATCAGCTGCCCGTATGTTGTTCCTGTAGCCCTGTCACAACTTTGGCAGGTGCCAGGATTGGGACCTTATACATTAGAGCCACAAACACCCATTCCACTGCAGCCCCTTCAGGCCACCTGAGCACAGGTGCAAAACCAGAACCAGAGCAGAGAACAAAAGGCACAATTCTGTAAATCTAAGCATGCCAGTAGCTCTGCTCTGTTGTAACTAAAGGGTCTTGGGAATGCCCAAAAACAACTATTGCTTTTGCTATGCCCCATTAGCTCATATGGTCAGATGCCAATGGGTCTGTGGTAAATATTAAGGTGATCCTGGAAGGTTGCTGCCCACAAATGATGGAGGCAGCATAGCTAAAATGGTAATGACAATAGGGAAAGTACTAAGAAGTCATACACAGTCTCTTTCAGCCTAGTAAGCAAGGGCTGAAAATCAAGTCAAATGGGCTCCAAGTTATCACCCAAGTGGCATCTTAACTATCAAGCCCAGAAAAATCCCTTGCTACAGCCAACGGGGTGCCACTGCCCTCTCCACCCACAGGCATGGACTTCCCAGGAAGCAAAGATTCCTGGGCTTTAGAACACTGTCCACCTGCTTTCTTTGGACTGTTAAGTACAAAAGAATCTACATGGAAGAACAGTTATTCTACCAGCTACAGGCTCACCAGATAAAGTAGCCCTCAACAGCACCCAGAGTAGGACTGGAAGAAGATTAAATACAAGAACCAGGGGACATGTTACTCACAGACTGCCTTGCACCCTCAGCCCAAAGCTTTTTGCCACAGATGGTCTTTGTACCAGCAGGACGAGACTTACCATGTACAGGAAGACAATCTTTTATTGACATCTGTTCAGCAGCTGGCAACTCTGGCCTTCTTCCCATTGCAGAGTTCCATCAGTCCATCACAAATGACCTTGCCCAGACCTAAGAGCTGGCTTTCAGAGTAGCTTTGTACTTCCCTGTCATCTCCTTGGGTAAGGGCACCAGGCCAGGGCAGGGCACCTGACCTTCCACTTCACACATGCACTCCCTCAAGCAGTACTTCCGGGGGCCAAAGTTGGCTGGATGAGATCGCTGCTGTTTCTCCAGCTCCTCCTCCCTGAGGGTCTCCCTGCCAAGGAACATACACAGTAGCAAAGCATGACCAGTGGCTCCAGAAAACAGGCAGCCTCTTCCATGTGAGGGAAAGGCACTGGGAAGCATCCAACTGGAGCATCCCACAGGGACCAGGCAAAGGAGCCTGGGTCTCCAGAGACTTTCTTGCTTTCACTTCCTTCCTGTCCTTCCTCATTCAAGGAGTAAAAAGGAAATCTGGGAACAGGCTCTAAGCTTCCCTTTAGCTGCATGCATGTCAAAGTAGGGACCACCCTTGTTACAGTAAGGGAGTAGACAAATGATTTGGTGAATTGTTTACATCTGCTGATCAGAAAGACCAGGTCTAAATTGATCCTGCCACCCAAGGTCTTGTTACTAACTGGAGCTAAAGAACTTTCCCTCTCCACCCCATCTCTGCACATTCCCTTCACCCTCACATTTTTGGGGATAAGCTTGCTCCTGTCAGGGTGGTCCTTGGACTTCCCACAGGGCAGAGACCCCTGATTGCTCTTTGGGCTGACGAGGGAGGGGGACTTGATTGGGGAAGGGGAGGGAAAGGGGAGGTGGCGGTGGGGAAGAGACAGAAATCTTTAATAAATAAATAAATTAAAAAAAAAAAAAGCTTGCTCCTGTCAGGTCAACCCAGTAACTCACTCTTTCTTGCCCAAAATTTTCTTTATGTGCTCCATGATCTCTTTATTACTCTTGGTCTCCACGTCTACCAGCACCTGCTCCCCAGAATCTGTAAACAAGAGGCACAAAGGGAGGAGAGCTGATTCAGGCATACTTTTCAGTCTCAACAGGTTGGGGCTGCCAGGTGTAATACACCTGTAGCCTCATTGAAGTAGGATGATTAACATATCAAGACCAGCTTAGACTTCAATTCTCTTTTAGTAGTAGAATTCAGTATTTTTTAAATTATGTATATATGTGCATTCGTGCACGAAAGTACAGGTACTTGAGGAGTCAAGAAGAGAGTTACCAGACCCCCAGGAGCTGGAGTTACAGGCAACTGTGAGGCATCTGACTCAAGTCCTCTAGAAGAGGACCTTTAATTGCTAAGCCATCACTCAAATAATTTCTGCATAACTGATGATGACCCTTCCACTTTCCATTTTTAAGAAACACGAGCAGACAAATTCCTCTATAGATCACTGTAGTCTCATCCCTATAACAATGCAATTTTTGTTTGTTTCTAGACAGGGTTTCTCTGTGTAGCCCTGGCTGTTCTAAAACTCTCTATGGAGACTACGCTTAGCCTCTAACTCAGAAATCTGCCTATCTCTACAATACAGTTTTTATGGAAGCTTAACAAAATGAGTCTACAATTCATATGGAAATGAAAAACTACAATTTTGAAATGAAAGAAAATAGGAAAGCTAGAGGTACAGCTCAAGGCCAGCCTTCCAAGACCCTAAGAGCTAAAAATAAGATAAGAGGGTGTCTGCTTCCTGAGTGTTCTATAGCTAAAGGTTACTGTAACCAAAACAGAGACATGCCCAACAATAGGCATACCACCAAATGGGACAAAACCAAACCCAACACCAAATAAACCCTTCTACTGGCAACTGTTTCCAGCAAAGATGGCAAGAAAATTCCAACTTGAGTTTTTTTCATCCAACACTAGAACTGGGTACTCACATACAGATGAAAGAAAAAAAATGGACCAGAAATGTAAGGCTGTGTGTGTGCCCACATGTGGAGGACAGGATAAACCTGTGTAGTCTGTTTTCAAGTGCTAAGTCATTTAGCTGGCCCGTGCTAAAACATTTTACAAAATTTATAAAAGAATGTAGTTCACCAGACCATGTTTGCCCTGCATATAAAGGCACTGGGTACAGCCCCCAGCATAGCAAACAAACAAAAACACCACAGGAGAAAACCTTCATGACCTTTAACCAAGGAGCAATTTTTTTTTTCAGGCATAATATCTAAAGTGTGATCCATAAAGTCCATCAGTAACTTGAATTTGAAATTCCTTACTTTGTGTTATAGAAGGCACTGTAAGACAGGGACTGGGAAAAAGCACAAATATCTGAATTCACAACTAAGGAAGATAACCTGACTGAATTATGTATTTTGCCCATTTTTTAAATTAATAAAAACAAAATAGCTAATGACAAGCACATGAAAAAGCAGTCAACATTAGTCATTAAAAAAATACAATATTACAAAAGAGCGGACACTAGTGAAGAGGCTCGACAGCAGATGGAGACACTATTTGTGGAGATGCACAACACTAGTACTGCCTAGAAAAATGAACTGAGACAAGAAAACTGCCAAGATTAGTGAAGCGGTGCCATGCTTTGTTTGCATATGAATGTTACTATAAGTAAAATATCCTAAGCAATCTCTAAAATTACCAGAAATAATGTCAAGGGGATAAGGTGCAAATACAAAAACTAACTACCACCAAACCACAAGAAAATGAAAATTTCAAAATACTAAAGGCAAAACCATAGCTAGCCTTCTTTTAGAAATTGGCAAACATCTTCAAGTTTATATAATCCCAGCACTCAGCAGGCCAAGGCAGGAGCACCACAAATTTAAGGCTAGCCCTTGGACATTTAAAAAAAAAAAAAAAAAAAAAAAAGGAAAACAAAGTAACTTGGGGAGGGGAGACAGATAAAATTAGTACCCAATTCGGTGAAAGAATTCAGAAATTGGCCAGGTGCTGGTGGCGCACGCCTTTAATCCCAGCACTTGGGAGGCAGAGGCAGGCGGATCTCTGTGAGTTGGAGACCAGCCTGGTCTACAAGAGCTAGTTCCAGGACAGGCTCCAAAACCACAGAGAAACCCAGTCTCGAAAAAAGCAAAAAAAAAAAAAAAAAAAAAGCAGAAATTAAGTAATAAAGTTGCTTCTGTGTATGGTAAAATATACAATTAGGGTCTGGCAAGATGGCTCAATGGTTAAGGGCACCTCCCTTCCCAACACCCATATAATGGCTAACAACCATCTGTAACTTCAGTTGCAGATGATCTAATGCTGTCTTCTTACCTCCCAGGTACCATGCATACATGAAGATATAAATCCATACAGATATAAATCTTTAAAAAAGAAGTATACATTGGACTATTTCAAACCAAAGCACATAACTCAGTGATTTTAATAATACAAATACAAAGTACACCCTGTATCTACTTACCACAGTCACTATCCCCATTCCTGGCTAGCACTTCAATGTTCTGAAAGTTACCTCTTTTGGAAATTTCCAGTCTACCAGGTTGAAGCAGGTATCAGCACTTAGTCTTTTGCCACAGCACATAGATCATACTGTTGTTCCCCATCATGGTGACTGATTTTAAACAAAGATACTAAGGAAATCCAGTGAGAAAAAGTACAGCAGTGTTCAACAGCTGGATATCCTCAGTGCAAAAACCAAAACTCAACTTCCATCCTGACTTTAGTACACAGGAAAGAACTTGAAAAGTGTATCACAGGCAGGGTGGAGAGGGCTCAGTGGTTAAGAGTGTTTGCTGAACAATCAATCATGAGGACCAGAGTTAAGATCCCAGCACCCACGAAACAAGCGGGTGGGTCACGTTACACCTATAATCCTAGTTCAAAGCAGGGGCACAAACAAGGATTGCTGGGACTTGGTAACTTCCAGCCTACCCAAAAACACAATACTGAAGTTCACAGAGAGACCCTACCTTAAAGTAGAGTGATAGAGGAAGACATCCAAAACCCTCTTCTGGCCTCCATGTGTGCACAAAGGCACTTGTACCCCCACACACAAATTATACGCATTTCAATAAATATATCTCAGGCTAGGAAGATGGCTTAACACTTAGTGCTCTTGCAGAGGACCCAGCTTTGATCCCCAGCATCCACTTAGAAACTCAAAACACATGTTAACCTGTTTTAGAAGAGCTTGCCTTTGTTGGCTCTTGCATGCATCTGGTGCACATAAACTCATGCAAGCAAACCCACATAACAAACTTAAAAATCTAAATTATCGCAGGGACATAAAACATAATTATACGCCTCTAAGGAAAAATGAGAGGGGCTTTGGGGTAAGCAAAGGCATCATGGATAGGCCACAGACCCACTAAACCAGAAGAAAAGTGGATGATCTAGCACTGACACAAATTAAAATCTTCACACCCCCACATGGGGGTTGGGAGTTAAGAGGCCACAGATTTGAAAGTTGCCATATACCTACTGCCTCAAACAGAACTGTACCCAGACACTACACACAGAACAGTGAGAAGACAGTCCACAGTGGCTCCTAAAAGACGCTGCCGGAACAAAAAGGAACTTTGCAGATGTGCTCAACTGAATATGACCTCAAAAGTTGTGTTGGAAATTCCTGATGGCATCTGCAGGGGGTGCTTCTAGGAGGTGACCAGGATTGGCCATGAAGGTGAGTCCCAGGAAGGCAGCAGTGATTGTGTGAAGAGGAGAGACAAGTCACCAGCTTGCTATCTGGTCACATGACCTTCTACTCTTTTTTTTTTTTTTTTTTTTTTTTTTTTTTTTTTTGTTGTTACACAACAAGAAAATGATCTGTACATGCGGTCCCTTCAACCTTGTTCTCCTGAGCCCACACCGGTGATCTGTTCTCTGTGGCTGCTCATGCCCACTATAGAACCAAAGCATTTCTCTGGAGTGAGTGAGCCTCTCAGTGCTGTTCACCATCTCTCCTGCTCTTTTCACCCAGGTGTAGGTAGGAGAGGCCCTACCACTTTCCCTGCACAAATCTTTATCAAGGTCTCAGCACTGAAAAGCTCACACAGAGCTCATCAATAGGTGCCTGGATGGGTTGAGAGACTAACATAGTGGAAGATGCTCAGCTGCAACAAATCAAGAGAAGCTGGGGTCCTCCAGGCTAGAAGTCCTAGCACTCAGAAAGCTGAAGCAGGAGCCAAGGAGTTTGAGGTCAGCCTGTCTCTCTAAAAGGATAAAGTGGATGGGATGTGACTGTGTGGCAGGGCACACACTTGAAAGACCCTAGGTTCAGCCTCAGATGATTTGAAAACAATGTATGTAAAAGGTTTTTGCAAAAGAAAATGTACCAGGCTCCACCCAGCCCTCCTTGCATTTGGGCTATGGTTCCTAGGGACCAAGATACAGCCCTATGGTATAGTCTTTCCCACAAGGCACAGGAACTACCAGCACAAGCAGATGGCCTTGCTATGTCATGGGCAGAGTTTTGAGGGCAGGTTCATATCCTAGTACAGTTCCTAGCCAGGGATGGGTTCTTTATCCCACTGACTCTATTATCCAGAAATAGAAAAGAAATGCTCCCAATAGATTCTTATCCATATGAAATTCAGAGGCAAAACAGGCAGGTATATAGTGGCCATAACTAACCCCCGCACTTGAAAAGTCTCAGCCAGGAGGACTCAAAAGTTTGAGGCCAGTCTGTGCTACACATTCCTATCTCAAACAAAAAGTCCTAAGCTACTGCCCATGTAGAAAGGAGTATATATCTGGCTCTCACTACAGACCCATCCTATGTCATGCAGTGGCTTCATTTCTCCAGGGCTGGCTGTGACTCCAATCTGCAACATTTGCCCAGAAATCTCATCGAGGCCCTAAGAACACTTCCTTCACCACAGGACTAGTTGACCATCTTTCTGGTTTCCTTTATATTCTGTCTCTCCCATACACAGAACACCTTCACACACACACACACACACACACACACACACACATGCACGCACGCACGCACGCACGCCAAAGCGTTTGCCCATGGACTTTGGACTTTTGACTGCCCAGCACCTGGCTCCAAGCTAACCCTTAGCAACACCCCTTATGTGCACAGATGTATAATGATCCTTCTTCCTGTGGTACTTTCTACTCATTACTCATGAACCAGTAATGGGCTGCGGGTGCCTGGCATCAGGACAAGCAAGCAGGGTCTCAATAAAACACCTAGTGGGACCAGAAAGGAGACTGTGGTCAGCACTGAGGGCACTAGGTGCCTGAGGGCCAAATCCAGGCTTAGAGAATATTTGGTTTTGAGGTTTTGCAGTATAGTGCACACTCTACCACTGGAGCTATGGACACACACCCCAGCAAAGGAATTCTTTAAGCTCATGGACAGAAAGTGAAGACACATCAGCAAAGAGCAGCAAAGGAAATGTGGGTAGACTGGCCCACATGACAGGCAGAGAACAGAGATAAGCTGGAGAAGACAGGTGGGAGAGCTGGGTCCAGATCTCAGAAGCCACTGGGTACCTGGAGAGGGAAGTTAAGGGTCATAGTGCTGTTTAGATAGCTCACTGTTACCTTCACAAAGGGCTGGAAAAGGGCAGGTGGTCCTTCCATGTCTCACTTACCTAGATAGAACCGCAGGAAAGGTGATGGCGTCATGTTCTTAAACAGCATGATCTGCACCCAAGGGTTCTTATACTGGATCTGAGGGATGTTGAAAAACACAAATTTCCTGCAAAAGGCAAGAAATGAACCCATGTAACAGCTTTCTAGAAATGAACTCATGTGCACCCCCATGTCTAATGTCAGAGCACTCCAGATCTCCAGCTCCTTTCTTTCTGCTTTCTTGATCGCAATACAGTTCTTTCTCTTAGGCTGGTTCCACTCCCTGTTAGCAGTTCGTTGGGAGGGGTATTCCAAATTCTGGCATCTCCAATGCAATCCAGGCTTCACCTTCACGGTTTCATAAAATGGGCTCTCAGGAACTCCATGTTCCTGCCAAACGCCTGGCTTCAACAGCTTTCTTGACCTTTCCTTAACCTTCCATAACCCTTTCTTGATTCCTTCTTGACTAAATCCAGAACTACGTGGCTGAAGCTATCAAGTTGTTTTTGCTTGGGCTGAAACCTGGCCCCCTCTTGTATTTGCATAAACCTTGACTGGTTGATGGGTTTCTTTCTCTTTTTTCTCCCCTTTGGTTTTTCAAGACAGGGTTGCTCTGTATTGTCCTCAATGTCTTAGAATTCACTCACAAGACTGGCCTTGAACACAGAAATCCACCTGCCGGGGCTGGAAAGATAGCTCAGCAGTTATGAGTACTGACTGCTTCCCCAAAGGACCCAGATTCAAATCCTAGCACCCACGTGGCAGCTGACAACTGTCTGTAACTCCAAGATCTGACACTCTCACATAGATTTACCTGCAGGCAAAACACCAATGCACATAAAAGTAGATTAAAAAAAGAAGAAATCTACCTGCCTCTGCCTCTCTGTCTCCAGAGTGCTGAGAGTAAGGGTGTGTGCCATCACTGCCTGGCTTGGCTGATAGTTTCTAAACAGAAAAGTCTATCAGGCTCATTCTCTTCATAGGAATTGTTACAACATTAGGAGGGTGGTGTCTTTCCCTTAGGCAACACTCCCTTTATTCCATTTAGCATCAGGCCTTTCTTTAAATGTTTTTTATCTCCTTGAGCACAGGACATGGCTCCATCATTACATATCCTAGTGCTCTTCTCAAATTGTGCATTTTATATTTTTCTTTGCCCTATGTCTTTTCATTTTAAACCTGCATAACCACTTGACACAGTCAATACTAGGCTGTCTTGAAATCTCTGCCAACATCATCAATCCAAATCTCAAGTTAGCCTCAGGAAGATTTTTTTTTTTTTTTAATAAGGGCAAAAAGCAGCCACACTCTTTGTCAAAATATCACAATGCTCTCTAGGCCAACTGCTAATATTTTCCCCTCTGAATTCTCTTGAGCTAGTCCCCCACAGTTCACAGTACCGTCATCACCACTGTCTTCCACATTCCTGTAGGGATAGTTCAGTAAGCCTCACTTAAAAGTGTTCAAATGTGTTTCTAGTCCAAAGTCCCAAAGTCTTCCATATTCTTCCAACAAACATCATGGTAAGACCAGTCCTTGGTACCAACTTCTGTTTTAGTTACTGTTCTATTGATGTGAAGAGACACCATGACTAAGGAAACCTCTATAAAAGAAAGCATTTAATTGGAAGCTTGCTTACAGTTCAGAGGGTTATTCCATTATTATCATCTAAGGGAGTTTGGTGGTAGGCAGACAGGCATGGTGCTGAAGAAGTAGCCGAGGGCTTACATCTGATCTCTAAGTTGCAAGTAGAGGCACTGAGCCTTACATGGGCTTTTAAAACCTCAAAGCCTACTCTCAGCAGCACACTTCCTCCAACAAGGAATTCCTCCTAATTCTTCCAATCCTTCACAAACCGTGTCACTCCTTGGTGACTAAGCATTCATATATATGAGTCTTTGGAGGGCATTCTCATTCAAACCACCGCACCATGTAACAGCTTTCAAAAAAAATGAACCTATGTAAATCTATGTAAGGGTTTTTTTTTCCCCCTGAAATTCTATGCATACCTTTTCCTTGTGCATACCTTTTCCATGGAGAAAGTCCAGGATTTGTCACAGATTGTAAGAGGGACCTGCCTCCAAAAACAGGCAGAGGACTGTCCCCAAGTTCAGTGTCCCCAGCACTTGCGCTCTGTAAGCATCAGTACAAACCAATGCCCCCTGCAGGGAATCAGACTCGCCAGCACAAAGGCCAGAGTCCTGGGCATACAGGGTTGCATCTCCATGTGTCTAGTGACCACGTTACTGAGGAGGCTTCTTAGAGCACTGTGTAGAGGAACGACCTGAGGATCACAGGAGTGTTTATAATACAGACATGAAAGAAAACTTCTAATTGTAGAAGGCTGAAATCAGATAACTTTGAATACATTAAAATATTTACATGGCAAAAAATGACAAAAATTCAACATCCACTGAATGGGTGTGGTGATACAACTAGAACCCCAGCAGCACGACAGTGCCTGAGGCAGGAGGGTAGAGTCCAAGGCCAGCCTGGGCCACACAACATTCAAACAAAAAGCATGAACATTTTCTAAGTCATTAAAAAATAAATCCGTTAAACATTAAAAAGTGACAATTCTGCTAAAATGGCATTGTGCACATTGTCAGTAAAAGTGACAACTCGAGGCTGTAGGAGAGGGTGTGAACTGCCTTAACCTGTCTAGCAGCCAGTTTATGACTAGAAGCTTTAAAACATCCTGACTCTAACTAACTTCATCCCCCTTTTAGACAGCTCTGTATCTAAATGAACAACATGGAACAGAAGGTGAAAACACTGGTGTGCAGGCTACAGTGTTCAGGTCAGCATGGTGCACCAGGAGAGACTTGGCACAGCTCCATACAGCAGGGCACCTCACCAGCATGCACAAGGCTCAGGACTTCATCCCAGAACACAAAGCGATAAAGCATACATAGCTGTCCACAACACAGAATACATCTAGGCCACTCCTGGCTCTGCATACTGAGCCCTTACCACCCTTAGCCTGCCTTGTATAAGGACTACCCTGCTGTCTGGCTTCTGGATTCAAAGGGCCGACAGGAAGTACCAGGTAAGGGCAGCTACTTCTTTTCCTGGCTGGGCCCTGGCATGACCAGCCTGAAGGCCCCTGTGGACAGAACCCTTGGTCCTCAGGCTCCAACAGACATTCTTTCCCTCACCTGTCCAGCCTAGACTAGGGTCTGTGCTTCTCCTCAAGGTGTCTTTTCTCCATTTCTGTACACGCTTAAATAAAGCTTGTTAAATGCCCTCACTCAAAGGCATCCCTGATTCCTGCTCAGTCTGCCCCCCACCCGTAGACAAGGCTCTGGACCCATGGAACAGAAGCTTGGCCTCAGACATTCTGCCTGGCTATAGATCCTGGCTTTCTACTTCTAGTCACGCGAACCAGGGCAGGGAACGGTTCTTTGCCTCAGTGATTATGCCAAGAGGGCAGCCCTCTTGGTCATCAGGTTCCTACACCATCAGTCCAGATTGAAGCATCTAAAAATAATTTCAGGGATAAAACTGACTCAACAGAAAGCCTGCCTGAAACCACTTAAATCACTGCCACAACTGGGACAGAATCTGCAATTAAAGTGACAAAAACGAAATGACTTGTTAAAACCAGAAAATTAGTCATAGTCACAGTAACATGAATATTCTTGTGCTTAAATTATCAGAGAATTCGGACGGTGGTGGTGCAGGCCTTTAATCCCAGCACTCTGGTGTGAGTTCGAGGCCAGCCTGGTCTACAGAGTGAGTTCCAGGACAGGCTCCAAAGCTACAGAGAAACCCTGTCTCCAAAAAAAAAAAAAACAACAAAAAATTATCCGAGTATTCATGTTCTCTCTGAACTTCAGAAGTAACCTAGGGGGGGCAGGCTGAAAAGGATGCAGGCGTGGGCCGTGGCTACATTCCTCTTCCGGCAGGGCAAGTCTGCAAGCAGTGATCAATCTAAAACATTTAAAGGGTGCTAAGGAGATGCCTCAGGCAGTAAAGTGCTTGCTGCACAAGCATGAAGACCAGAATTTGAACCACAGAACCCACACAAAAACAAACTAACGAAAAACTAGGGGGCTACAGAGATGGCTCAGTGGTTAAGAGCACTTGCTGCTCTTGCAGAAGACCTGGGTTCAGTTCCCAGCACCAGCTACCAGCCCACAATTGTCTAACTCTAATTCTAGAGATCTGATTCCCTCTTCTGACTTTTGTGGGCACTAGGCATGCATGTGGTACACATACATATATGGAGGCAAAACACTCACATATAAATTTTTTAAAAGCCAGTGAGGTGTATTGGTATACACCTTTAAACTCTGTAGTCAGAAAGCAGAGAGAGGCAAGAAGATCTCTCATGAGCAAGATCTCTCGTGAGCTGGAGGCTAGCCTGGTCTATACAAGATTTTCAGGCCAGTTAAGGACATACAGTGAGACTCTGTTTCAGCTAAAACTTAAAGATTTTATTTGGGACTGGAGAAATGACCCAGCAGTTAAGAGTGCTTACTGAGCCAGGTGGTGGTGGCACACACCTTTAATCCCAGCACTCAGGAGGCAGAGGCAGGTGGATCTCTGTGGATTCGAGACCAGCCTGGTCTATACAGTTAGTTTCAGGACAGCTAGATCTATCACATAGAGAAATACTGTCTCGAAAAACCAATAGATAAAAGATAGATAGATAGGGAATATTTACTGTTCTTCCAGTGGATCTTAGTTCAGTTCTCAGTACCCACTTATATCAGGCACCTCACAACCAGTTGTGACTCCAATTCCACGGGATCCAACATCCTATGGCCTCAGAAGGCACCTGCAAGCACTCCCGCACACCACACGCATGTATACTCACACACACACAGTGTGACTAAGTTCACAGAGGCACACAACACACCCACAGAGATAAGAATAAATCTAGAAAAAGAAGACCAGCTGTGGTGGCACTTGTAATCTCAGCACTAGGAGGGAGGGATGTAGACCAGAAACTTCTCCAGGGCTTGCTGACCAGCCTACCTGAATCCATGAAGCCCAAGGAAGAGATCCTATTTCAAAAAGAAAAACAAACAAGTTTTCCAGTTCCTTAGAAACACGACCTTTGGTTAAACGCTGGCGTACGTACGTACATACGTACACACACACACATACACACACACACACACACACACACACACACACACACACACGGTTCTCTGAGTAAGTAATTACATCAACAAACTTGAAAAGCTCCAAGTCCTGCTTCTGGGGAAGAAACATAGCCCTGAAGACTCCCAAAGCACACCCTCTAAAAGCTCAAAGGCAGAATGTACCCCTCGGCAAGTCTCTGCTCCTTCCTATCCCAAAGCAGAGTGATGTCCCAACACCACAGAGCCTTGTGCAAACAAACCAGAGCATAGCCAAATACTAGAAACAATCTTAGAATAGTTCTTACTGTGAACCAAAGACCAAAGGTCAGTACCTACTGCACTCTGCCATGTACTCTATGATCACCCCCTACACACCCACACCCACACACACCCGCAAGACACTGACTTTGTGGTGCTACAACTCAAAAAGGTTTTCCAGAAGTTGAGCAGACGGCTGCAAGGTCACACAACTAGTTAGGAAGAGGCCTCAGCTGTTCCTGCTCTGGGCTTCTACCACACAGGCCTGTCACTCAAATGATCACGCTTTGCAGCCTGAGAGCTTCCTCTTAAGAGCATGAATCCCTGAAAAGAAAGCAGAGTTCAAGCCCTCTGGTCCACCGACACACAGTCTTCCAGAAGGTCCTCACCTCAACAGATCCCAGGCTAGCAGTTCCTAGGGGATCACTTGACCAGAAAAAATGGTTAGGAGTCAAGGCCGGATCACTCTCTGACCAGGAATTACTCTTTTCACATCCTGATTCGTCCCACAACCCCGTTTCTGTCTACAGCCATGGGCTGGTTTCTCCCGCACTGTTGGAACCTGGCGTTTCGGGAGCCCAAAAAAGATCAGTAAGTGCTGAAGGATCCAAGGCAGCGCTCAGGGATGCTAACGGGTCAAAGAAACCTTTCAGTCGGCCGCTGTCCTAAGCTGCAGCAAGCCATGGTGTGCACGGGTGCGGAAACTTAACAACTCCGCTCCCAACGCCAAAGTGTCCCACGCCACACAGCGGCTCGTGTCGTCTGGTTCGTGTCGTACGAGCTGCCAGCCCGGGAGCCGCTACTCATCCCTAGGGTGGAGTGGCGCTCGGATTTCTATCGGAACCTGTCGGGATGGCCTCCACCGCGTCAACTTTTCCCCGAACCCCGCCGGATGGGACCCACACTGACCTGGCGCCTTCGCCCAGCTCCCCGTGCGTGTTGTAGTTCACAGTCATGACCTTCACTGACTCCTTGAACACCACGTCCCCGCGGTTCAAGTACTGCAGCGTGCGGCGGATAGGGAAGCGACCCTTCATCGGCATGGCGGCGGCGTCACCAGCTTCTCGAGCCGCGGACTCGCGGGTCTCCCAGACGCGACGCAGGGAATCTCGGGAGGCGTCTCCCGGCGGGCCGCGCAGCCGCAAAGCGGCCTGGGACTTGTAGTCCCGACCGGGCTTGCAACCGTTCCCGCTCTGAAGTCAACTGGTCGGTTTGTCCTTGTGGAAACCAAGTGTCCTCTCCCAAGATCTCCAGTTCTGAAATGAAGCTCGACTGAGAAGTCCTATTGAGTCATAAAAACTGATTTGCAATGGAGGAAATAACGTGACTTGCTCTGTCGCGTCCGGGTTGGCTCTGAAGGACTCTGCTCAGAAGATATGACAGATACTTCACTCTAGGAGTCAACAACCAATGTCACTCTGCGCTGTAACGTTTTAAAGATTTTTTTCTTTTTGTTTTTTCGAGACAGGGTTTCTCTGTAGCTTTGGAGTCTGGCCTGAAACTAGCTCTTGTAGAAAAGATTTATTTTTATCTTGGCGTCTTGCGTGTGTTTTGTTTATGCATTACGTGCATGCAGTGCCCACAAAGGCCAGAAGGGGGCGTGAAACTGGCGTTACAATGGTTATGAGCAGCTGGAAACTGAATCCTGGTCCTCTCCAAGAGCAGCAACTGCTCTTAACTGCTGAGCCATTTTTCCAGTCCCTCATACTGTAATTTTTATCATTGTTTATAGGTGAAATGGGTTTTTCTTCAGACTTCCCAAGATTTTTCCTTTGTGCTTAGCTTATGAAGTTTGAGATATGCAGAGTATAATTTTAGTATTTGTCCTGCTTTGTGTTCTCTGAGCATCCTGGCTATTTGGCTTCCAGGTTATCATTCAGTTTTTGGTTTTCGGTTGAGACAGAAGTCCTGATCCTCCTGTCTCTGCAGACTCCCAAGTGCTGGAATTATAGGCATGAGTTTTATATGTTTTAATTCAAACTCTAAGTTCTTTCCCCACCCCCACCCCATTTTAAACTTTGCTTTTTACATTTCCACTGACTTCCATAGCTTTGTAGATGAACTTCCTACTGATAAGCATATTACAGCATGTTCCATTTGTTAATCCTTTATTTCTAATACTTTCTTTCCATACTTAGTGTTTTTACTTCTGCTCACATTATCCAACTGCTCTGGGGGTGTCCTATGAACACATGGAGGCTGGAGGAAGACAAGTTTCCTTGAGACAAGTATCCAGTTCTATTTCTTCCTGTTTCCTATTACTTTGCAACACAGGATTTGAGTTTGATCCTCAGAACCCACAAAAGTGTTGAGCATGATGACATGCATTTGTAATCCCAGTGTTGGGGAGGGGAAGACAAAAGGATCTTTGGGCCTCGCTGACCAGCCAGTCTAGCCTAATTGGACAGTTTTAGGATGAGAAACTCTGCCTAAAAGAAAGCAGATGGAGACCAGGCAGTGGTGGCACACACCTTTAATCCCAGCACTTGGGAGGCAGAGGCAGACAGATTTCTGTGAGTTCGAGGCCAGCCTGGTCTACAGAGCGAGTTTCAGGACAGGCTCCAAAGCTACAGAGAAACCCTGTCTTGAAAAACAAAAACAAAAACAAAACAAAAAAAAAGAAGGTAGATGACTTTCCTAAGGCTGATTACCCAAGGTTGTCCTCTGGCCTCCATGTGCACATATGAACACGTGTGCATGCACACACACACACACACACACACACACACACACTACCAAAGGGGGTTGGAGGGATGTTTTAAGCACATATACACTGAGCAACAAAATGTCATTTCTTTAATAAAAGACTCATATACATGTTATTTTATTTTTTAATAAAAGCCTGATACAAGGCCCAGTGTAGTGCATGCACATCAATGGCCATCAAGCTGACAGTCACCATGATTACCAACACATCATGTTCCTCTAGTTGGCCTAGTACAGAGACCAAATCCTCAATTCAAATCAAATGACCTAGCTATGCCACATGGCTCATGATGACTTAGAAAGACATTTTAGCATCTGACGACAAAGACATGATGAGCAGTAAGTGCAGTGAGTGGGGCTCCAGTTCCTTAGTGTGTTAGGAGGGGCAAAGCCAGAAGCCCTTCCGCAGATGAAACTGACCTCCGTCTAGGGGGTGTGCCAACTCCCTCTCAAGGACGTGCTCCGTCACTGAAGCACCTCTGAAATCATGAAGGGTTCACATGAGGTATCCTGTGTAGCTATGCTCACAGGCAATCCCCCTCTGCAAACCAACCTTGACCTACATAAATTCTAGAAAGTGATAGAGTCTCCCCTGTCATGTCTGACTTAGAGATATGGCCAAAGAGGAATTCAAAGAGAAACTCAGTGAAACCTCTGGCATGCGTTTACTTGGTGCACTACTCAGTGAGTTGAGATTTAAAAGCATTAGTTTTTCTCCACGCTCTCAGCCACAGACCGCTCCCTGCAGGTGAGTTCATTTAGTGAGTCACCAGCTAATTAAGAAGCCCTGTCTCATGAGAAAAGCAATGTCTACAGCCATACCAGTCTGAACACCTGATCTATGTCAGGAAAAGTAGTGGTGGGAACCCGTATTCAGCTTCACTCTGTGTTGAGCTGCCTCCTCTTTGATCAGACAAGGCAGTCCAAGCAGGGTAGATATCCTGGACATGCCTAGAACCCTAGGGCAACAGCATCTAGAGCCTGGGCCTTAAGAAGAGAAGAAGAGGACTGCCCCAGGAAACATGGGTCCAGGTTGCCCACCTCTCAGAACAGCCGGTGACACCAACAGAGCTGGCAATACACTCACAGGTCAGTAAACACGTGCTGTTGACAGAACCCAAAGGGTCCTCCATTACCCTCCCCCTTCAGCCCTTCCCACATCCCCAAACAGGACTTCCTACCCAGTCAAAGCCCCAACAGGTACTAATGAACAGCTGCCAAAACAAAGTTCTTTGCATCCAGATGCCACTCTTACCGCCAAGATGGCTTTTCACCAGAATGTTACGGAAGAATTTCAGCTCATGTGCCAATCACCAACAGAAGCCTTGGCTAAGGCAGAAAGGGACTAGTGGTCAGTTACTGACCATTAACTAAAGAGTATCACTGGAGAGAGTATGCAAAGCTGAGCACACCAGGCATCTGTCAACCCCTCTGTTCCTGTAAACTAAGCACTAAGCTACGTAACTTCCCTTTCTGTCCCTATCAGAGTTCAAGTACTTCAGGGCTGTGGAATGATCAGAGGCTGTGCATCAAATATTTCTGTTTCTCAGTACTCAAAGCAGTAAGAAAACACCTGCCCAGTTTCCCAGGTCAGGATGAACCACAGTGAAGAAGGCTGACTGGGGAGCTGACTCAGAATTCCATCTGATGCCAATACTCCACAAAAGCTTTCTGGTCAGATTCCCAAATCACACCACAGGCCCTTCAATATAACCTTTGGTCATTCCGCCAAAGCCCTGGAAAGAGGTTTCCATGGACAGACAACTGTTCAGGTAGAAACTTCTCCAAACCATAACATCCACCAAAAAGCCTATCTCATAATCAAGCTCACAGTGACACCCCTGCACTTGGATACTGTCCTTTCTTTAACCAGGAGGGGACAATACTCACAACATCCCCACCATCCACAGAGAGGCACTGGTCGCCTTGGGTCCAGACCTCCCTTCATAGCAGCTTCTCCCTAAGTGTTCAGGGGACAGCCCCAGCAAGAAGGCGGTGAAAGGGAGCAGCCAGACTAGGACAGACTCCTGCCAGAGCCCCTACCTGTCTTGGCTACAGGAAGGGGCCCACCAAGGGCTGACCTATAATACTGCATCATGACCAAGAACAGTCAGCAGAAAAGAGACCAAGGTGCCCAGGAGACCTTTCTACCTTGGCCCAACAGAGCTGCACTGAGCTGTATCTCAGAAATAAAATGGTAAAGTTCCCTGAAAAGGGAATGCTTTGTTAAAAAAATAATACAGAAAAACCAGCAAGCGAGTGCTGATTTGTTTCCTGTTTTTGTTCAACTGTAGTGGAAATGCCTCACAGTGCACAGCAACAAGAGACTACTGCTCCCCACCTCACTGTTGGCATCATTAGATGCCCACCCTTCTCCTCCTCCCTCTTGGTACCCTGCTGCCCAAGACTTTGCCCGGTACTGGCCCACTGCCGTCAGTTAGGGCCCCCCTTTTGCTTAGCCAGGGTACACTTCAGCTCCCGAAGGTTCTCAGTCAGCACCTCAACCTCGTCCATTCGACCACACTGCTTGGCATCAAAAATATAAGCCTTGATGTTGTCAATCTGCTGTAGGAGCAGCTCCTCTTCGATGTGCTCCTCAGCCTCCGTGCCACTGTCACTGTCCACCTCAAAGGGGTTGGTGCAGGGGCACTCTTCAAAAGGATTTCCAGGGGCAGGTGGGCTGGCAGGCCTGGGATGCTCATCCTCATCAAAGGGGTTGGGTGCTGGACTGTTTGGGTCAGTGAAGGGATTGCCTGCCCCCAACTCTGCCACCTCCTCTTCCTCGGCATCTTCCTCAAAAGGATTGTATTCTCTGGTGACAGCAGCTGAGGGGCTCAGGAAAGTTTCTGTAGCAGCAGGGCTGGCAGCATCCTCTGCAGGGCTGGAGAAGTCTTCTTCATCAAACGGGTTGAGAGAGGTCTTTTCACTTTGCTGTGGTACGGTGCTCTGGCTAAGCGCTGGGGGTCCAGACCACAAGCGGATGGGTGCTAAAGCGCAGCCAGGTGAAAGGGTCCCGGGAGCAGCGCTGCCCGGAACTGGGGAGGAGTCCTGATCTAAGGCATAGGCAAGATCACTGTGAGGCGCTTGGCTGGGCTCCAGCTGGAAGGGGACGACTTCTCGGAGGTCTAGAGCACGAGTCCGTGGGTGCACGGACGCCGCCAGGAACTGCTCTTGCTCTCGTTCCAGCTCCCGTTTGCGGAGCATCTGGAGCTGCTCTCGTTGCAGCTCCTCCTCCTCAGCCTGCCTCCGGGACAGCTCAATGGCCTTCTCAGTCTGCTGCTGGTCGTACTCATCCTGCAGCTGCCGCAGGTTTTCCTGAAGTGTGCGCACCTCATCTGTGCGGCCTGCAGCCTTGGCCTGCCTGATGAAGGATGTAATGTTGTAGATCTGTTGGAGGAGAGGGTCAGGGTCTTCACTCTGTCCCTGACCTTCTGACAGTGGGAGCCAGCCCTCAGCTTTTCGCAAGGGGGCAGGGATGCCTCGGAGAGACCTCACTTCCCCATTGGCTGCACGAGATGCCAAACCACTCTGTCTTTCCTCGAGCTTCCGTCGGGACTCCAGAGCAGCCTGCAGAGACAGCACACACCACCAGGGTCACCATGGTCACCTGTCCATCACCCTCCATGGGCCCCACAACACTAAGATAATTCAACTGCTGAAACAGGTAGTCACAGAAGGGCAGGTTTAGATTTGCAAAAATAAAACATAAGTTGAGATTTCCTCCAACTCAGTTTCACTGGTTGTACACTTTTCTTAAACTTTCAAAGACTGGCGCCTTTATTTACATAAGGTTAGCATTTCAGATGATACTAGAGTACACATAGTTTTCTGTTTGCATTTTGTTTTTTGTGGTGCTGGGGATAGAACCAGGGCCTTGAGCATGCTAAGCAAGCATTCTATTACTGAGCTATGAAACAGCGCCCTCATTTGCTTACAAATGACACGGCCTCACTATGTAGCCCAGGCTGGGCTGGAACTTAAAGAACTCCTTTCTCAGCCCCCTGAGGGCTGGGATCCAGGCATGTACCACTACACCTGCTCTTTTCTGTTTAACTGCACATTATAAGGTCTTCTGGAACAGAGGGAGAATTGCCAGTCCCTGTGGTGGTCTAGGCAGGAGAGCATCAACAGGAAAAACAACTATTTTTCTAAGGCCACAACAGAAGGCAGCTTGAAAAGGAGATTCAGCAGCAGAGGGGTGGGGTAAGAGAGCAGGGAGGCAACAGCTACTGGGTGACTGGGTGCCATGTACCTGTCTCTCCATGGTCCTCTTCTGTTCCAAGTCCTGCTTCCTCTTCTTTTTTAGTTCTTCAAACTGTTCTTTGGTTGGCAGTGACATCAAACCCAGTAATTTTTCCTGTAGGAGAGTAACAGATAATTCTACACTTAAGTGGTTTCTTTGGGGGCGGGGGTGGCTGGGCCTTAAACCTTATACATTTAAGCTAAGCCACTCCACCCACTGACAGGAAGGACACTGTTTGGCTAGGGGCTTCACCCCAGCTCCTGGCATAAGCCCCCTCCCCTGGGAGTTGCCTCAATCCAAACTCCACCTCCAAGAAAGCCCACAAATGGTGACCCCTCCTGGGGGGGGGGCAAGACCATTCCCACAGGCTATTTAAACTACTTCCCAGAGAATGAACTGGTGGTATCCTAGTTTTCCATAGTCTTTCCGTTCTCTGTTTCTCCACTCCGTGTTTTCCCGTGGGGTCACCCAGGACTGCTGGCACCCATTAAACCTGGACATCTTTTAATTTGGTCTGATATGGTTTGATTTGGATTATTGCATCAGCAGAGAGGTTTGTTGGTTTGAAAAATACTTAATGCACTCATGCTAATTGGCAGGCACCTTTCAGATGTGTAGGGATAAGTCCAGCCCCTTAGGGGGCATGTTCACCTCGGGCTAATGTTTACCTATAAATCTGGCGAGCCTGCTCCCAGCCGCCCCTTCTGCTTTCCTGGTCTCCATGGGAACGGTGGTTCTGTAAGTCTATTTCCCCATTAAAGCTGTATATATTTTTACAATCTGTCTGCATTCATTTACGCCGTTACATTTTGGCGTCCAACATCAGGCTATTTTGCCCCCGCCCTGGCACGGGGGGGGGGGGGCACAAGCTCGATCTTTCCCAGCCTTTGCGAGCAAGATTAGCTACTGGAGCTCGGGAAGCGCAATTGGACTCAAGCGCGTAGCCCGCTAGCTAACACAGCACGCTCCCGGGTGCCCGTTTTTTAGTTCGTGACTAGGGCCCCAGTACCAAGTCCGAGATACACTAGGCCACAAAGGCCCATTCCGCCCCGCCTGCTCGCCGAAGCAATTAACCCCTCCCCGCCTGCCTTGGCTAGTTTGCAGTGGAACCCCGCTGCCTGAATTAGCGGAAGCTCAAGTACCTGCGGTTTTGCAACAAAAGCCGCCACAGCAGCAGATTTGGTCTAAAAGTGACCCCTTCCGAGACCACTCTAACTCCTCAGACAGAACAATAACTTTCGGTTTTGAGTTGTTTCAGACTGGCTCTGGCTTCGGCCACGTGGACTCAAGTGCATTTCTTTCGCCACCACTGGCAGGAACCGGTCATTGCAGGTAAAAAATTTTCTTTTATAAATAAAATGTCTGAAAACGTTACCATTCAAGACTTGAACAGTTTTTTTGATTGTACCATGTGGGAGATTTTACAAGAGGTGTCTGTCACCCCACATCTATGGATCCTTCTGGGATTCGTAGTTTTCCTTGGCACTATATAGTTTGATAATAGAAAAATGATAGTCTTTAAAAGACGAATCAAGGATTATTAAGGCAGAGGTTGAACGCTTAAAAACAATTGAGAATGACAACAATCTTCTCAAGAATCAGTTTGAAGTTCTCCAGGAAGAGAACAGATCTTTGTTTAACATGACTCGATCAACTGAGCAAAATTTAGAAAAGGTACAGGCTGATGTTAAGGAGAAATTCATTACTATGGAAGAGGGAACAGCTGATTTGGATTGTAAGCTTCAGTCCCTTTCTGTAGGAACTGAAACATTAACTGAGAGAATCAAAACTGCTGAATGTGACAATTGGATTTTGTCTAAAGCTTATGACAGATTGGCGGAAAGATTGTCAATACAAGAAGGCACGGTTTATGCCATAAAAATTATGTCCAAAGATGAGGTGTTATCTCTTATGGACAAACTTCATACTTTAGAATCCTCAATGAAGGCTTTGGAACATAATTCTGGACAGGAGATTCAGACATTGTAGAAGGCAATGGTGAATAAAATTGAAAAGATTGAGGAATTTCTAAATTCTGATGAAGAAGAGCAAAGGGTAGAAAAGCAAATTTTAACTACATCTGTGGGTAAATCTCTCTGGGACAGTTTCCACAGAGCTCTACCTACAGCTCTACCTGCCTTTCCAGTAATAACAACAGAGAAGGTGATTGGTTCCAGAAACCCTAGGGTCATCAAGGAAGATACATGGGAGCCTGTCCGTATGAATGATCTCTTTATTAAACAGGCTGTCATGACTTTTGGGATGCACGCCTCTTTTGTAAAAGAGATGCTAAAATCTTGGGCCACGACAAGCAGAGCAACGCCCTCGGACTGGCTCCAGCTGAGCTCTGCGGTACTTGAGAGTGGACCGCAATTGAAAGGGAAATGCTTATTCAGGCAAGAGGCTAGACTTTTAGAACAGCAAGAAAAGGCGAAGGGAAGTGACATTTCCCTAGACAAGATTCTAAGTGAAGGGCTCTTTTCCGACCCTCAGGAACAAGCTAATTTGGATGAAAACACACTCTCCATGTGTACTACAGCAGCATTAAGGGCTTGGGACAGGGTACAAGACCCAGGACAGAGAATGGAATCATTTGTCACAGTTAAACAGGGTCAGAGAGAACCCTTTGGTGATTTTTCACAAAGACTAACTAAGGCTGTACAAATAGGGATATCTGACCCAGAAGCAAGACGTATAATGATTGAGTCTTTGGCTTATGGAAATGCAAATGTGGAAAGCAAAAGGATTTTGGGGCCTTTAAAGCCCAGATCAGCACACTTGGAAGAATGGGTCTTGCATACACTGGATGTTGATACATTTGATTATGGCACTGAAGCATGGGTAGAAGAAGCAATTTCCAATGGTAAAAGGAGACACCAGAATACCAAATGTTTTAATTGTGGCAAAATGGGTCATATGAAAAGGAATTGTAAACAATGGATCTTCAGAAATAATAATAATGCATCTTCTAGAAATAACAGAAATAGGAGGACTCAGCCTTCAGGTTTATGTAGAAGATGTGGAAAAGGTAGACATTGGACGAATGAATGCAGGTCTACAAGAGATAGACAAGGCAACCTGATACAGACGGGAAACGTGAGAGGGGGGGCCTCACAGGCCCCCATGGCAAACATGGTTCAGTCATTTCCAGTTTCTGCAGAGAACGTGCCTCGTCAGGACAATTAGGAAACCTCATGCCTACTGTTACAAACGATAATGAGCAGAAAGATGAGTTACGTGTGTTTTGGCAAACTTCTATAAATGATCAAAGACCTAAGCTGAGAGTGTGTGTAAATGGCATTTTTATTACTGGCCTGCTGGACACAGGTGCTGATGTAAGTATCATTACCCCAGAATCTTGGCATCCGTATTGGCCTCTTCAGAATGTAAATGTTCAGCTCCTGGGAATTGGAACCCTATCTCGAGTAAGACAGAGCACAAGATGGGTTGAATGTATAGGGCCTGAGGGACAAATAGGAAAATTAAGGCCATATGTAGCCAATATTGCAATGAATTTATGGGGTCGTGACCTATTACAACAATGGAATACCCAAATTAACATTCCTGCTACTTCTAGAGCCTATATTTCTGAGAATAATATTAAAAGATATTACAAACGGAGAAAACCGGCCATTCGGGCCATACAAGAACAAGTAATTGAAGCCCCTTCAGAGATACCAACAGCCTTGCCTCTAAAATGGTTGACTGAGAAACCAATATGGACAAAGCAATGGCCTCTAGCTGAGGAAAAGTTACAGGCTTTAGAACAGCTGGTACAAGAGCAATTAGATGCTGGACATATAGAAGAATCTACCAGCCCTTGGAATTCTCCTGTATTTGTGGTTAAGAAAAAATCAGGTAAATGGAGAATGGTGACAGATCTCAGAGCTATCAACAAGGTTATTCAACCTATGGGTCCTCTGCAATCTGGAATCCCTTTGCCCTCTTTATTACCAAAAGGATGGCCTCTTATAGTTATTGATTTAAAGGATTGTTTTTTCACCATACCTTTACAAAAAGAAGATAGAGAAAAATTTGCCTTCACGGTGCCTACTTACAACAATTCTCAACCTTCCAAGAGGTACCACTGGGCCGTCCTCCCCCAGGGTATGTTAAATAGCCCCTCCTTGTGCCAATATTTTGTGAACCAACCATTGCAAATAATACGCAAGAAATTTCCCAAATCTATAATATACCACTACATGGACGACATCTTGTTATCCGATTCAAACATGGATACCTTGAACAGACTGTTTGAAGAAATAAAGATACTTTTACCTAAATGGGGATTGCAAATTGCTCCTGAGAAGATACAGAAGGGAGATTCTGTTAATTATTTAGGTTATAAAATAGGTTTGCAAAAAATTAAGACACAAAAGGCACAAATTAGGAGAGATCGCCTACAGACTCTTAATGACTTTCAAAGACTGTTAGGAGACATTTCCAGTCTACGACCAGCTGTTGGGATAACACCTGATCTAATAATTCATTTGAACAAAACCTTGGAAGGTGATAAAGACTTAAACAGTCCCAGAGAATTAACAGCTGAAGCAGAAAAGGAACTGACAATAATTGAGGAAAAATTACAACAGGCACATGTGGACAGGGTGAATCCAGAGCTCGATTGTATTCTCGTCATATTACCATCCAAAATTTCTCCTACAGGAATTTTAATGCAGAGAGATGATATTATCTTGGAATGGATCTTTTTACCACATAAACCAAGTAAAAAACTGAAAACTTATGTGGAAAAAGTCTCTGAGTTAATTATAAAAGGCAAGCTGAGACTTCGTCAACTAGCAGGCATAGACCCAGCAGAAATTATAGTGCCTTTCACTGCTGATGAACTAAAGAAATTATGGGAAGATAATGAAACATGGCAAAGAGCTTGTGCTAATTTTTTGGGAGACATTAATAACAACTATCCAAAAAGCAAGAGGCTTAACTTCATAAAGAGAACTTCTTGGATCCTTCCTCGAATCGTCCGTGATGCTCCAATAACTGGAGCCCGTACATTCTATACTGATGCCAATAAAACAGGGAAGGCAGGTTACAAATCGGAAGACTTGGGTAAGGTGGAACAAAGTCCTTATGATTCTGTCCAGAAGGCAGAATTATATGCCATTCTTATGGTGCTAAGGGATTTTAGAGAACCTATTAATATAGTTACTGATTCACAATACGCAGAAAGAGTTATTTTACATATTGAAACTGCTGAATTTATACCTGATGATACAGAACTAACCTCATTGTTTATCCAGGTTCAAGATTTGATCAGGAACAGGCTTTGCCCTATGTACATAACACACATCCGATCCCATACGGGTCTGCCAGGTCCTCTAGCACAAGGTAATGCAGAAATTGATCAATTATTGATTGGTAGTGTGCTACAAGCCTCTGAATTTCATAAAAAACATCATGTTAATAGCAAAGGTTTGAAGAAAGAGTTTTCTATCACATGGCAACAAGCTAAGGAGATTGTAAAGAAATGCCCTACTTGCTCTTTCTATAACCAAACGCCACTGCCTGCAGGGGCTAATCCAAAGGGCACCCAAAGGAATGAAATCTGGCAGATGGATGTGTTTCACTTTGCAGAATTTGGCAAATTGAAGTATGTTCACCACACCATTGACACTTATTCAGGCTTTCAGTGGGCAACTGCTTTAAGTTCAGAAAAAGCTGATTCAGTAATCACTCATTTATTAGAAGTCATGGCTATCATGGGTATACCTACACAAATAAAGACAGATAATGGTCCTGCTTATGCCTCTAGGAAAATGAAACGGTTTTTTGACTATTACAATATCAAGCATGTTACAGGTATACCATACAATCCTACAGGTCAAGCAGTCATAGAAAGATCAAATCGAACTATAAAGGATATGTTGAATAAACAGAAAGGGGTGGAAAACACCCCCAGAAATAGGTTACATAATGCTTTGTTAACCTTGAATTTTCTTAACGCTAATGAGAAGGGGACAACGGCTGCAGAAAGACATTGGATAATGGAAAAGTCTACTGAACTAAATCAACCAGTTTATTTCAAGGATGTGCTGACCTCGCAATGGAAGCCAGGAGATGTGCTGCGTTGGGGAAGGGGTTTTGCTCTTATCTCCACAGGTGAGGAACAATTGTGGATACCGTCAAAATTAATAAAGGTTCGGTTTGAAGAAGAGAAGCCACTTGGAAAAGATAAATAGTAATTCATTCACAAGGATGGCGAGCATACTGATGGTAAGAAATACAGATAGGTTGGGGGCAGGGTTCTTATCTCCACAGGAAAATACTCATCTTCAAAGAAATTAAAGGACCCTGAATATTTAATTACTGATGGATGGACACATTTTCTAAGTATTAATTTATATATATATATATGTCTTATTAAACATTTCTTTATAAATATGTAGAGCTGGTTTTGGAGTTGGACTATGGTTCAGTCCCTCTTCAATCCCAAGCCTGTTGATAAGAGATATTTCAGAGTTTCTGTCTCAGGTCAGGAGCCATGAAATGGGACAGAATAAGAATAATTATGTACTTGATAAACTTTCTTTGCTTTTCCTCATATCTGTGTCTTTCTTTATATGTCAGTATATGTCCTTGTTGTTAATGTTTAAATTTCCCATAACAAACAACATTTTCCCTACAGTAATCTTTAAAGTTTCCAGGATGAAGATGGGGCCCCACGACATCAATTCAATCTGGTTTTTATGACGTCATGAATATTTTTTAAGCGCTAAAATTAGACCTGTTTTTTGGTACCAACTGCACGAGACAATTTCGAATGGTGCACATTTTTGACAACACAGGAACCCCTAAGAAGAACGTCGCCCCCATGTCAGCTAGAAGCAATTTTAGAGGATGACGTCCCCTCTCCCAACAGAGTTTGCCCTCAGGGTTAGGGACATCTTTTAGTGGTTGGTTTGGGGTTGAGGGGATGGGGAGATGTTTTATGGAATTAGGGGTATTTTCAAAGGGGGGGGGATTAACTGGTTTGATGGGATGATTGGTATTTGTGAATTACTGTTTTTAGAAAATTGTATTGGTACTGTTTCCTGTATATTGATATACTGAATATTGAATATGAGTGTTCCTACCTCTATTTTTGTATAAGAGTATGCTTATAACTTTGTCTATATTGTATTGATACATCTACCATATTACAATGTACATTTCTACCTCTGATACTATTTATATAACATTGTTTACATTTGATATGTAATGACATTGTTTACAGTTGAAGATCATTGTCTTCATATATTGCACAGTTGTTTATTCTTTTAGTCTTCAAGTTAGATAGATATTGAGAATTAATCAGGTCTTTTAGATACATAGAGATTATATTTAGTATAGATAGTATAATCTTCAGCCTCTTTGAAGAGCTGTAGAAAATGGCCTTTAATCTAACCTAGAATTCTGTGCCAACGAGACACAATTACTCCTGGCAATGCCACTCTACTTCCGAGAGAACGTTGAGCACCAAAAACACTCCACTGGGAGCTTGTCTTCTTGGCAGAACTGGCCTTTGGGTTAAGAAAAACCCATACCTCAACTTCTGACAATGAAACAGGATTGTCTTATCCTGCCAAGACAGGGTAGGATAGTTTTAAAAAAGTTCCTTGCCTTTAATAATGGTATGTCAGTTATGTTAGGCCTTAGCCAAAGTTGGTTGACTCAACATTGCAAACGAGACTTTGGGTGATTGCCTAGGTAGTCAGTTGTCTCGGTCAATTGTTGCACATTTTGGATATATCTTGTTTGTTAAGTAATATTTATTCCTTTCTCAGATCTTTGACGGAGTTGAAGATTATATAATTGTAGTTACTCTCTACATTATTTAGACTGCTTGAGATAGAATGTTTAGCAAAACTTTTGTTCTCAATATTGTTTGTTATATTTATTATTTGTTATTATTGTATATAGTTGTATTTGGTTTAGTTCTATCTTATTTAGACAAAAGGAGGAGATGTAGGGATAAGTCCAGCCCCTTAGGGGGCGTGTTTGCTTCGGGCTAATGTTTACCTATAAATCTGGCGAGCATGCTCCCAGCCGCCCCTTCTGCTTTCCTGGTCTCCATGGGAACAGTGGTTCTGTAAGTCTATTTCCCCATTAAAGCTGTATATATTTTTACAATCTGTCTGCATTCATTTACGCCGTTACACAGATGGACCCACCCTTTCCTCATGAGATGGTCACATCAGATCTCCAAGGATTCCTCAGGACTGTGCCAGTCTTTCCCTGATACCATCTACCTATATCCACCTAGACTCCAGCACTCCCTGTCACCTTTGTGCTTAATCACCAACCTCAGACCTCTCCCTATACTCCACACTAACTACCACGTGTGTAGTGATTGGTTGTTTACTCTTTGCCATGTGACCACTCTCTACCAATGGAAATAGCCCCTCCTGGAGGACTTTTACTTTTTTGGTGGGAAGGGGATGGATAAAATCTGTTGTGGGAGGTCCTTCCGCTCCTCCAGCCAATAGCCGATGAGATACCAGCCCATTGGGGCGTGGTCTCTCTCCCTTTAAAAAAGTGGCTACTTCCCTTCTCGCTCTCTTTGCTTCCTGCTCAGGTTCCAGCGACTAGACTTCTTCCTGATTGCGCAGAGGGCTGTTGTCTGGGACGGTTTTCTGTAAGTTTTTTCCCCTTTAAATAAATACTACCCTATTAATCATAATTCCAAACTGGTGTGGCATTGTTTGTGACTTACGCCTTCAAAAATCTTTTAGTTAAAAATTGATAAAATAGTTTCTATCTATGCTTATGTGGTTAAAAAGTATGCCATCGTTTTGGAATATAACAATGTAAAAGAATTTAATTAAGATAATTATCATATCTGTCAACCCAAATACCATATCCAATATTTTTTTATATTTTATTTACTTAACATTTTTTCATTGATTTTACATACTGACCACAGTTCCCCCCCCCTCTTCTAGGTCATGTCCCGCCATCTACATCCACCCATCCCTGCCTTGCAGTCCTCCTCCACTGTCTCCATTTAGAAAGGGGCAGGCCTCCATGGCCTTGAGCAAAGCATGGCCATCAAATTGAGGCTCCTCCCCTTGTGTCAAGAAGGCTGGGCAAGGTAATCAAGCATGGGGAGCAGGTTCCCAAAAGTCAGCTAACTGGCAGGAACTTGACGAGTCCTGATCTCACTGCTAGGAGCCTTACAAAGAGACCAAGCTACACAACTGTTACACACATGCAGAAGGCCTAAATCCATTCCATGGAGGCTCCCAAACTGTTGCTTCAGAGTCCATGAGCTCAGGTCAGTTGTCTCTGTGGGTTCCCATCATGACCCCTTGGCTTGTACAATCCCTCCTCCCTTTCTTCAGCAAGATTCCTGGAGCTCAGCCCAGTGCTTGGCTGTGGATCTCTGCATTTGCTTCCAACAGTTACTGGATAGAGTCTCTCTGGTGACAATTAGGGAAGTCACCATTCTGCTTACAGTAGATGGCCAGTTCAAGCACCCTCTCCACTATTGCTAGGAGTCTTAGCTGGGGTCATCCTTGTGGATTCCTGGGAGTTTCCCTAGCACCAAGTTTCTCTCTAACCCCAAAATAGCCCCTCCCATAGTTATATCTTCTTTGTTACTCTCCCCCTTCCTGTCCTGCCCCCAATCGGCCTCCTGCACCCAGCTCGCCCAAGTTCCCTCAAGCTCCCATCTTTGCATCTCGCCCTCCTGGAGGACTTTTAAAGTCATGAAACTTGAAACTGACAAGACTCAGGAAGCTCAGGAAACTTCCAGGACTCCTAGCTTTCCTCAGACCATCTAATCAGGAAACAACTGCCAGGGAGAGAGGAGTCTCCTTAGAGCTACTTCAACCAAATCACCCAGAGACTCCAACAATGCAGGGGACATAGAAGGTAGAAAAATGCAACTCAGATCTAGACACCAGGTTTAGTCTGCTCTAGAACCATTAGCCAATGGCCCAGAACGAGTCCCTGAGGAAGAAACATCACTTATTGATAATAGCAAAAACTTAGAATCCATCAACTCCCCAACGAAAATGAAATGGTTCAATAAAGGAGAGCAGACAGAGCCAAAGCAGCATTTAATGGCCAACAAAGCATAGAAGATTCAGTGATTAAAATGATTCAAATTTTCAGGTATGTGTGGAAGGGTAGTTCTTCCTTGTCCACCTGAATGGGTTTAGAATTGAAACACTCCTCTGGCTATGTCCATAAGGGTCTTTCCAAAAAAGTTTGAGGCAGGAAGACCCACTCTGGTGTGGATAGCTCTGTTCTATAAGCTGGGCTCCCTGACTGAATAAAAAGAGGTAGCTGGGCACCAGCACTCATCTGTCTATCTCCTGACTGCAGATATATGACCAGTTGCCTCAAACTCCTGCCACCATGACCAGCCCACCATGACAGATTAAAACGTCAAATAAAGTCTTCCTTAAATTTAAAGTATTTTTATCACAGCAATGAGACAACTAACGCAATGAACTAATTGTAAATATTGCATGTAAAAATGTAAATATAGAAAAAGAATTCAGAATGAAAATGTACCAGAATGAAGAACAATTGTATTGGAGGCATAGGATTAAAAGCTATTTTAAACACAAGAACTGGGGCTGCAAAGACGGCTCAGGGGTGAAGAGGACCTGAATTTGGTTCCCAGCTCCAACATGAGGCAGCTCACGACTGCCTGTCTCTCTGGACTCTGCAGCACAAGCACTTACATGTGCATCAACCCACATGCAGACACAAAACACACACAATCTAAAAGAAAATCTAAAAAACAGAACAATAATAGGCCTCCACACAAAATAAATACACACACAGCAAACAAATAACGTAAAATAAAAGGCAGGAAGCAGGAGGGAGACTAGCTGGGACGAAGTTGTTAGCAGGGATGGAGGCAGATGAGAGTGGGTAATGGGGGTGAATATGACCATGATAATTGTATGTGTGTATGAAGTTGTCAAAATGTTTAATAATTTTTAAAAAGTATCTTTACTTTTACCTGGGTTGCAGCTTTTTCTCCAAATGTAGCGTTCATAATTTTAAGAAATAATAAATGTACCAATAGAAAACAAGCAAGCCACACACTTAGGTTACCTTATAATAGCTTTACCTGCACAAATAGTGTAGCTGAGTATCTGATCATTCTCTGTAGTCGCACAGTGTTTGGATGTGGTGAAGGGTCCTGGTTCAAGCCCAAGGTTAAGATCTTCTTACTATATTGGGGAAAAAACGCATCAAGGTAATAGGTGCTGCCAGCCTCAAAACCAGAGTGACGTCTCTAGAGCTTCCAGGCTTCATACCACGAGGACGTGGAACAACCCAGAAGAAACTGAAGTGTTTCTCATACATAGCAAGGCCCACTCCTTCCCCCCTCTGACTTCTCTAACACAGGAAAGTTTGGCTTCACAGGTGAACACGGGGTGTGTCAATTAACAACCCATACTTTCATGCCTTGCTGTCACTGTCTTAAAATATTCAAGAGTGCAGCCACACAAAGAGCCTAGGAGGTTTCACAGGTAGTACAGCAGCTAGCTCTTATTTCTTTACTACTAATGAACATTAGAAATCTTTTTCTCTGGTCCTCTGCATGCTAGGAGAGTACTCTATTACTACCTACACCCCACCCCCAAATACTCCAAATCCTTAACCAGAAGTTACAGAGCTATAGCAGACAGCAAAGCAGGCAGCCTCCCCCTCCACTGTTCTGTCACCAGCAATCTAGAGAAGCCCAGAGCTGCTCCCCACCACTCACTGTTTGGTCAAAACACCATCTTCTTCCCATTAGCCAGAAGCAGAAACGTGCTCTAGCAACTTTACCTCAGAGCGTCTATTAGCTCATACACCTTCTGCACTTCCACTCGGAGGTCATTGGCATGCTCCAGACTGTAGGTTGTCTCCCCAGCACTAAGGAGAAATCATAAATGTTTGACCTAAGTTTCATGATTCCATCTGGAGAGCACAGTGTTTATGTCCTCAGACACAGGTGGTTAATTCTAAGGCATTTTAGATTTGTGGAGACAATGCAATAATGCCTCAAGCTATAGTAATCAAGCAGAAGCCATTTTTCTGTATATACATCTCAGGGACAGATCACTGACCAGGCCTCTTTTATTTTTTATGATTTATTTTACTATTTTTAGGTATGTGTATGGGTGAGTATATAGGCCTGTGGGAGCCAGAAGTGTCAGACCCCCTAGAGCGGAAGTTACAGGAGGTTGTGAGCCACCTGGCATAGGTGATGAATTTTGTTTTTCTTTTTAGGTGGAACCTTCTTGCTATGATGAATACCTCCGCTCCAGGAATCATGTCTCAGCCTCCAAAGTAACTAGCATTGAAAGATAACCATTTGGAAATGTGCTCAGCAATGGCTGTCCCCACTAGCCAGGGAAAATCACAGAATGTAGACATGCAGCACTAGCCATGGATGCATGAACCTCGCGCACACACACAAGAGCACACACACACCATAGAGATGCAGCACACAGTGAATAAATATGTAAGAAACAGGAGCCACAGAGTTAGCCCAGCTGTGGAGCAACAAAATTATAAAATGCCAGGACAAAGATCTATCCACACAGTTCTTTGGAATATAATTTTGTAGTTCCTCAAAAAGTTAAAAGCAGCCAGGCGGTGGCAGCGCACACCTTTAATCCCAGCACTCAGGAGGCAGAGGCAGGTGAATCTCTGTGAGTTTGAAGCCAGCCTGGTCTACAAGAGCTAGTTCCAGGACAGGCTCCAAAGGTGCACAAAGAAACACTGTCTCGAAAAAACAAAAAACAAACAAAAACAAAACAACACAACAACAACAAAAAACCAAATGGTAGTGACAATTGGACAACCCTGTGACTATGCTATCATAAACATCCTTGAACTATAAACTAAAAAGTATGTGAACCACACCTTAATTTTAGAAAAGAAACCTAAGATAGGCTACATTTTCCCAGTGCCTCTGTGTACCCATCTGTGCTCAAAACGAAAAGCCTATTATAAGCCTGACATTACAATGCACTGTTACAAAGCACCTTGGCAAGCTGGGCATGAGATGGGCTGCCCTTCCTCACCTATTTCCAAGTACTGCACTGAGCAGAGGCACAGAGCCTCCCCCACCCCCAAATCTGCTTTATCAGAATGGCCCTAAAATAAAAAACAAGTAAAAAGATTTCTGTCTCCACTTTCAATTAGTGAAGAATTAGCCTCTCCACCAATGAGTCAGAAAACAGAGGAGTGTGGCTTACTTTAAAGATGCTGCCATCCTGATGTATTCAGGAGCTTTCTGGTCAACTTTCTCCATGCAAAGTCGTAGTTTCTAAGAACAAAAGAGCAGACATGAGTGCTACGCTGAAGACAGAAACTCTGATCTCTATGTCAAGCTACACTAGAGATATAAGCAAAAGGCCCCCTTTAAAACAGTAGGGTTTTTGTTTTGTTTTGTTATTGTTAGTTTCCTTATGGATAGATACATTTTCTAAACAGAAAATCTTTCAGGAAGGAAAGAACACAGGGCCTTTAGACTAGGTGCTTTTGAGAGGCAGCCTCCCAGAGCACAGTGTGTCTATAGCGAAGAATAGTCAGTCACTGTGTTCTCTGCTAGGCGATGCCACCTAACACCAAGCTATCAGCACATGGCACTGCCAGGGTTCTCCTCAAAACAGTAGGTAAGTATGAATAATGGCTAGTTATGAAAAAGAGACACCAGTTTACGAACTCCATACAGGATGGAGGACAGCTATAGCTGCAGTCACCACTGATCTCACACCACCTCTGGCAGTCTCTCTCTCTCTCTCTCTCTCTCTCTCTCTCTCTCTCTCTCTCTCTCTCTCT
>NW_026067996.1:2118780-2171436 GCF_014885135.2 Alexandromys fortis
AAAAAAAAAAAAAAAAAAAAAAAACACCCCCCAAAAAACCTTATCTGATTCTTTATTTAAAAAAAAAAAATTTCAGGGCTGGGTGGTGACACATGCCTTTAATCCCAGCTCTTGGCAAGCAGAGGCAGGTGAATCTGAGTTAGAGGCCAGCCTGATCTACAGAGTGAGGTCCAAGAAAGCCAGGCCAACAGAGAACCACTGGGAAAAAAGAAAGAAAGAAAGAAAGAAAAAAAAAAAAAAAAAAAAAAAAAAAAAAAAAAAAAAAAAAAAAAAAAGATCTGGTACCCTCTTCTGGCCTCCAGGCATACAGGCAGGTAGAACACTGTATACAGAATTAAAAAAAGAAATAAAAAACAAATAAACAATTAAAAAAAGGCTCAGAACTGGTTAAAAGTACTTGCTGCTCTTGCAGAGGACCCAGCTTCAGTTCCCAGAACCCATATAGGGGCTTATAACTATCTGTAACTCCAGTTCCAGGGACTCCAACACCCTTTTCTAAAGAAAAGAAAAGAAAAGAAAAGAAAAGAAAAGAAAAGAGAAGAGAAGAGAAGAGAAGAGAAGAGAAGAGAAGAGAAGAGAAGAGAAGAGAAGAGAAGAAAAGAAACAACGCTCATCAGCCTGTACAGGCCACTACATCCTTGGGCCTTAACACAGTGTCCAGGCTGTAGTGGGCTTCTTGAACTCAACAAGCAAATGAAGGAAGATCCTGTGGGTCATTAATTAAACAAGTGGTCCTAAGGGCCTAGCCACACTCACTAATCCCAAAAGAGATTGGGGTTCAGGGCCCACAGCCACATCACCTACTTGCCAAGGGCAGGCCAATGAGCTCCATACATTTCTTGCACATGATAGACCCACAGAGGCGGCAGTGGTGACGACGGTTCCTGATGCTGAACTTATTCCCACAGTCTGGACAGAAGGGAACATCCTGGTCATTGACCCAAGGCACCACGGACTTTTCTATTGCTTTGGAAGGAAAAAAAGGAAAAAGCAGTTCAGCATTCTGAAGTTATTCTCAGGGAGAAAGCCAAAATGGAATGACTGTGAGCAAAGGTCTGGATTTACCTCTAATCTTTGAAGTCTCAGTATTTGCTCTGTCAAATGCAGTGAGCTGAACAGGAAAACATAAAGCCAAACAGAGTTACTGTTGAGGGACATGCTCCACACTTCTGCCACTCATACTCAGCAGACAATGCACATTTGCATTATTAAGGCTCACGGGTCAGTCCCAACCCCAGTTATCCAAACAATTTCACAAGGTACATGTTAGTTTCATAAACAGCTATACCTGTAAGAACTTTCCTGGTCTGGGACTTAGTTGGTAGTCGAGTGCTTGCTGGGGCACCACAAAAATGAAAACAGGGACTATGCCTACAAATGCTACCTCATGCCCCCACATAATTCAGATATATAACAAGTGTATATACTAGGGTCAGGGTACAACCCAAACATGGCACTGCTGCAGGCATAATCTAGCACTACAGGGCAAGAAAGGCTCCCCAAGAGGGCCTAGCCTACACACACTAGCCCCAGCCCTGACTGAGAACTCACAGAGCTGCACACTGCTTGTTTGCCATCAAATGACATCACACACTGTGCCCCAGAGTGACTGCCCAGGACAACTCTAGAACAGAAAGTTTTAAAGCAGTAAGTGGAGGTAAAAGGCGGAAAAGGGGAGTTGGGCAAGTCTATCAGTGTGAGGCATTCACTTCAGGAAGGCCAGTCCAGGCCAAGCCTGTCCTCTGCAGCTCTCAGAATCAGATATATATCACTCACATAACACACGCTAGAAATTTGTACTTGGAAAATTTACCTTCTCCAACCTGATTATTAATTTGTTGACTTCAACAACATAGTGATCAATTCTTGCAGCACGATGTTTTTTGAAGTCAGAAAGATGGCTTCTCACAGCACCTAAGGGGGAAGGAAAAATAAATGATTTGTTAATGATTCTCATGAGGCCTCTCTAGATCCTTGATGAATTGAAAAACAAGTAAAAAAATTTAGGGTTTTAGAGCCTTACCAAAATGTTAAAAGTCTCAAAGTACAGCAAATGAGGTTATATTAGAGCTAGCCTGAGCTCAAATTTCAATTCTGCTAGATACTAAGTAACCTCAGTTAAGTTACTAGACTACTTTGTGGCTTAGTACAATGTAGTTTTTTATCAAAATAAAAAGCTGGGCAGCTTTAATTCCAGCGCTTGGGAGGCAGAGGCAGGTAGATCTCAAGGCCAGTTTGATCTCAGAGTGAGTTCCAAGATAAACAAAATTGCATAGCTAGACTCTATCTCAAAAACAAACAAACAAATAAATAAATAAGTAAATAAATAATAAAAAATCAAGTAAAGCTGGATATAGCTCTGTAGCACAGCCAAGGCCCTGGGTCCTATCCCCAGCACTTCCAGTTAAAATAACTAAACAGATAAAGTCATAATTATGCACATCAGAAAAGTAAAGTGTACAGAGCCTCTCACTTGTCAGGTAACCTAAATGGAGACACATCTGTCAATGGGGTCTGTGGCTAGGCTGACATGAGACGGACCCAGAATCACACTCTACTGCTGCAGTTTAACAGCTGTCTGATCCTCAGCAGGTTCCTACAGAGGACAGTGACACTCCAAGGAGGACACACATACAGAGCATTTAATACAGTGCCTAACTTAAGAGTTCTCAGCTCATTTCCTTCTTTTTCTCTCCCTGTGAGGACATAAGGCCAATTACAATGCTTGACTCTTAGGGTTTACTGAAGCTTTCTCAATCAGCTCTAAAACAATGAAAGCAGGAGGATGTCTTGTTAGGAAGAAGGGATTCACTGGAGAGGGGAGGGGAACAGAGAGGTTGGTACAAGAGGGATGTGATGACTATTCTGGTCTGTCAACTTGTCTGTACCTGAATCAACTAAAATCCAAGTTGCTGGGGACTACTGTGAAGGATCTTCTTAGATTATTTAAAACAAGATCTGTCCTAAACCTGGGCCACACCTTCCGGTGACAGTCCACATGAGAGACTGGAAGAAGAGACTTTGCTTTTAGACTGCTTGCCCTCCCTCTCGCTGGCAAATTCATCTATCCTGCTGCTGCAGCCGCCACTACATCCACATTCTTCAGGATTCTAACACAGACTGAAGACCAGCAGCTCACCAGGAGTCCTTGAGAACACAGAACCAGATTGTGACTACAGAGATGAACATCTACCAGATTCTCATCCTTTCAGACTTGAGACAGTCTTGGACTACAAGAACCATATCCTATTGGTTCTGTTTCTTTAGAGAACCTGACTAATACAGGAAAAATAGAATCAAAGTGTGTACGTGTCGTAATTGTGAAATAAAATTTTAAAGTTGGAAAAAAAAATGACCTAAAACAGGGTGGATATTTCATAAGCACTGAATGAGTGAATGAATGAGTATTCTTACCAAGCTCCTGGGGTTCCCACATGTAAGGATCAACCCCTCCATAGCTGAATGACTCGTATCCTTGGGCCCCTGGCTCCACTCGATCATCCCCTTCGCGCTTCAGCAACTTGTTCTTTGCTTTCCTAGCCTTCTGAACAAGATCTTGAAGAAATGAAACAAGCATCACAAATGAGCCCAAGATTATACAAAAATAATCATCCTTATTTTAAAATGCATAAAAATATTCTCCAAAGAAATGAAGCAGTGAGAAAAATACCTTATTACCAACCCCACAGAAGTCAGCACCAGCAGAATGCTATTCATAAACCAAGCTAGTGCTTTCCCCAAGTTTAGTAGTCCATCTACATAAAAGGAGCCAAATCAAACTCAATGAGCATGGTGGACTTGTTTGTTTGAGGTAGGTAGGGTCTCTCTACATAGTTCTGACTATCTTAGAACTTGCCACATAGAACACTCTTGAACTAGAAGAGAGAGATTCACCTAGCTCTGCCCTTCACGTGCTGGGATTAAAGGTATAACTCTTCATTTTGCAAACAAGGCTGAACTACTTTGGATGATAAAGGAACTTCCCAGCAGCCATCTCAAGGTTGATACAGCCATTCCAAAGTGGCCCAGTTAACTAATCCATACATCTCTGAAAACCAAACAGAAGCTACAGTCAACATTCAACCACCTTTTCCTCTACCTACTGAAAAATGGCTTAACTTCACCTGGACCTGGGCCAGAGTTCAAACCTACAGACCACCTTTCAGAAATGGTGAGTTAGTGTTGGCTGCTTAAAACTGCCCCGAGAGGACAGTGAGATAGCTCAGCCAGTAAAAAGCTGTGTGAGCCCCAGGACCCACACGGCAGAAAGAAAACTTATTCCCATGAGTTGTCCTCTGACCTCCACATATGCACCGTGGCACATGCCCTGGACCAAAATAAAAATAAATGAATAAATGTAATTTTAATAACTGCCTTTGAAACCTGATACCTATATGCAATGTTTTAGTGCTCCATTTCTTATTGTTTACAAATATAATACCTATGGGAATGATGGTACACAGGCAGAGGCAGACAGATCTCTGTGGGTTCAAGGCAATCTGGTCTACATAGTGAGTTCCAGGCTAGCCAGAGCTACAGAGAGAGACCTTATTTCAAAATAAATTAAATAAATAAAACTTCTGAAGGATCAACAGACCAAATGGAGAGATGAAATGCTTTTTAAAAGGCTTCTCAGAAAATTCTATGTCAATCTTTTCCTACTTTCTCACTTCCTCTATTGGCTTTTTTGAAAGGCTAGCTTCTAACCTGCAGCTAGCTACATTCCCAACTCTGCCTCTCCAGCACTAGGACGACTAGAGCACAAAGACCTGCAACCTAAGAATTCTACCCAACCAGGGCATGGTGAGACATACCTAAAATCCAAGAACTTGGAAGTGGAGGCTAGTAGATCAGTACAAGGATATCCACCACTATGTTAGAGGCCAGCCTGGGATACTATAAGAAACTCTGTTTGAAAACAAAAATGAGACCTTCCAGATGGCTCAGGAGGTAATGCTTAAAGCCAAACCTGAGTGCCCGGGTTTAAACTCCAGGACCCTCATAGTATAAAGAGAGAACCAACTATCATCACAAGTTGTCCTCTGATCGTCACACACTGCCACAGTATGTGTGTTCACATACATAAATACACATACTAAATAAATGTAACAAAAAAGTTTATACCAGAAACATTAAAAAAAAAAAGAATTTCATCTTAACTAACAAAATGACTACTAGTGTTAGAATGTTGGAGCCAGGCAGTGGTGGTGCATGCCTTTAATCCCAGCACTTGGAAGGCAGAGGCAGGAGAATCCCTGTGAGTTTGAGGTCTACAGAGCAAGTTCCAGGACAGGCCCCAAAGCTACAGAGAAACCCTGTCTTAAAAAAAAAAAAAAAAAAAAAACAAACAAAAAAAAAAGAATGTTGGTTCTCTTGAGGTAGAAATAAAAAGAATGAAAACAAGAGGATTTTTTTCCTTCTGTGTGGAAGCCAGGGCCCAGCAAGTGCTCTAAGCTATGCCCTACTCTGTAGAAAGCCCATCCTGGAGGACCTATATAAGATTCTTTCCACAAGACATATTCATGCTGTGTATTTTCTAGATTCACTTCTCTAACATTCTATAAACAGTGAACACTTTCCTTGTTTAGAAAAGTTCCTGTAAGGGGCTGCAGAGATGGCTCAGCAGTTAAGAGCATTGCTGCCCTTCTGAGGACCTGGATTCAATTCACAGCATCCACGGGGGGCTCACAATTGTCTGTAACTTCAGTTCCAGGGGATCTAGTGTTCTCTTCTATCCTCTGTGAGTACCAGGCATACAAGCAGTGTATAGACATTTATACAGGCAAAACATCAATATCCATAAAATAAAAATAATAAAAGTTCAAAAAGTAAAAGGTTACTATGGAAGTCTGAGGGCACTTCTAACCTTTTCACAGTCTGGCCTATCTAGACCTCTGAGTAGCATGGTATATAGTTGAGGTCAGCAATGCTAAGATAGGAAGCTCTTTCAAACCCTTTGGCCGGCCACAGGAAACTTAGATAATCTGGTTTGGCGCTCCTCCCACCCTTTCTTCCTCCTGGAAGTTGCAAAGTGTGCTGTGATCAGACTAGAGAGAGGGTCTTTCACCACCAGAGATGCCCTGCAGAAAAAGCTGCACTGGACTTCCATGTGGCAGAAGATCTGGGGTCCATATCTATTTCTGCCAATTGCTGTGTGGCCTTGAAAACATTACTGGTCAACTTTGAGCCACACTTCCCTGTAAAATTACACCAAGATCCTCCAGTAGGGTCCGGGAGAGCTAAGTGACATGACAGTACATATGAAAGAAACTGCAAACATTACAAAGCACCACCCTTTCCTGCACTCCCTTTAGCAGTTCCTGGTTCTGCTTCAGCATCTAGAGTCAGCAGGTTCCTGGACAATCAGCCCTGAGGATTCTGAAAATGTCAGACTCCATGTTTCTGTATGGAAATTATAACTAATGTTATAATGATATTCCCAGCATTGTTGTTTTGCTTCTGGAGACAGGGTTTCTCTGTGTGTTCTTAGCTGTCCTGTAACTTGCTAAGTAGAGTAGGTTGGCCTCGAACTCACAGATATCCACCTGCCTCTACATCTGGACTACTGGGACAAAAGACATTCACCACCATCACCTGGCTCTTTTTTTTTTTTTTTTTTTTAATTAACTGAAAAATGGAGGCTAGAAGTCCAGGAACAAATATTTGATTATAAGGAACATGTGAATCACATGTCTGGAGAACAGAGTCCACTAGAAACACCATCCAGTGGTTCAGCCTTCTCTCCACCCAGTATAGATTATAAATCCAGTGTCCACACTCTGTGACTCTTGGGGGCTTTCAGAAATGCTGCCAAGTAGGAGATGAAACTTAGCTCACTAGGAAAGCAAGCTCTAGAGAAGCAGTGATTTATTTGGAGGTTAGAACATTAGATACAGCCAAAATTACCTTTGAAGATTTCTCTGTACAACTGGAAGCGTAAAAAAAAATGCTGCCAGGAGACGGTGGCCCACACCTTTAATCCCAGCACTTTGGAGGCAGAGGCAGGCAGATCTCAGTGAGTTTAAATCCAGCCTGGTCTCTATAGTGAGTTCCAGGACAGCCAGGACTATTACAAAGAGAAACACTGGCTTGTGGTGCTGGTGGTGGGAAGCTGGGTCAGTGGTGGTGGCACATGCCTTTAATCCCAGCACTCAGGAGGTAGAGGCAGACAGATCTCTGAGTTCAAGGCCAGCCTGGTCTACTGAATGAGTTCCAAGACAGCCGTGGCTACCCAGAGAAATACTGTCTCAAAAAACAAAAACAATGACAACAAAAAATGAACTTTGGGAGTTGTTTTTCTTTGCTTTCAACTGTTACATTCCTTTCCCTGGGCTTCAGAAGGCAAAGTCTAGCCAGGGAAGGAGGGATGGCAGCAAGGTTTAAATTAGTGACAGGCAAATGACATGTATCGAGCCTCCACTTTTTGTTGTTGTTTTGCTTTGTTTTGTTTTGTTCAGAGACAGTCTTGATTGTGCTAAAATTGATTTTGTAGACCAGGCTGGCCTTCAGCTCCTGGAGATCCACCTGCCTCTGCCTCCCAGGTACTGGGATTAAAGGACTACAACACCATTGCCCAGCAGGGTCTCCATTTCTGTAGCACAGGATAAGCATTCCTGCCCAAACCATTCCAGCTGTAGGTGAGATAATCTGAGTAATCCAGTAAGAGACAACAGATCACAGTGGTTACATTTATTAGCTTAAAGCCAGGTTTACTCCATTTGGGTGACTGGGCAGGCTATCTAAACTTTCTTAATCTGGTAACCTAGCCTGCAAAATGGAACTCACAGTAGCACAGCTGCCATGTGTATTAAATAAGATAAATAAGTGCCTGGCTTGGTGGCACACACCTTTAACCCCAGCCAGCACTCAGGAGGTATAAGCAGATGGATCTGTGAGGCCAGCCTGGTCTACATACTGAGTTCCAGGACAGCCAGGACTACATAGAGAGTGACTCTGTCTCAAAAAGAGTAAATAAATACTCAGAGAACCAAAACACAGAACACAAAATAAGTACTAGATATCTGCTTGCTAGTATTATTACCAGCATCATAACCCAGTAAATCTATTTCATTAAGTAAGGTCTCTTTAATAGAATGGAATGAGCAAAACCCTGGCTTCTTACTTTTAATTTGCCCTTTGACATCACGATCTTCTGAGTGCTCGTCTTCATAATGTGACTGAAGTTGGTAGAAAGACTGAAGGTCCTTCAGGCACAAAGGGCACAGGAAGCCTTCCCTCACTTCCCCTGGGTCATCAAGAGAAGACATAGTTGAGCTTCTTTCAACCCCAGGAAGGCAGGAACCTCATGCCAAGTCAGCTTGATTCCTCCCAAGGGAACAGGATTCTGGCAGTGTTAGCTTAAGCAGGCAGCACTGGATAATTGGGAAGTGACATTGTGGCCTTGGATGAGATTTCCTCTCTTTAGCAGGAGGAATCTAAGAAAAAACACAAAACACAAGCCAATTGAGGTAAATTAGCAGCAAACAAAAGGTTTCTTTGCTCTTCCCACAACTCAACAAAGGCACAAGTCTGTAATAGCAAGGTTAATTTTTGGTACAAATTTGTGCAAACAAACTATTTCTCAAATTCTTAGACTAATACAAAACCCAAGACATGAAAACAGCACAGGACACACTGGTAAATCATTGAGGCGGGAAGTAGAGTCCTACAAAGAAGCAAACAGGATCCCAGGACACTTCTTTTAAGTTCATTTTAAATGGTCGAACGGCATTATTTGAAAGGATTATTTTTCTTAGAACTAAGGATATAACCTAGAACTAGCACATGGTATGCAAGTCCTCTACCACTAAGTACACCTCAGTCCTTTTTATTGTTCTTAGTGTAGGATGGGGTCTTGCTAAGTTTGCCTGGGCTGGTCTTGGAACTCACTTTGTAGCCCAGGAAGGTCTTGAACTTTCTACCCTCTTGCTTCTGGAATTACAGGCCTAAGCCACTAGCATGGCTAACATCATCATTCCCATTTTAGTCACTAAGGAAAATATGTAAGATACTTATCAATGATCGGACTTTTACTCAGCCATATGTATTGAGCTCTTCATATTTGCTAGGCACATGTGCTAGAACTATCAGAAGCTAAGTGTAGAGGCTCATGACTATATCAGCACTCAGGAGGCCAGCCTGTGCTACACTGTCAGATTCTGTTTTAAGAAACCAAAAAAGGAACTGGCAAGATGAGTAAAGTGTATGCCACTCAATGGGTAAAGTGTACGCCTCGAAATTTGATTGCCAGAACCCCCAAAATTGTAGGAGAAAACAAGAAACTCCCAAAGGTTGTCCTCTGATCTTCATACGTATACTTACCTAAGTACACACTTCATATGCATACAAAATAATAATAAAAAGAAAAGTTAGTGTGTTTTAAAACACCAAAAAGTAAACTAACAATACAGAACAAAACTTTTCAACCTTAAGAGGAATATTAAGAAACCTAGCAGGGCTGGGCAGTGGTGGCACACGCCTCTAATCCCAGCACTTGGGAGGCAGTAAATTCAAGGCCAGTCTGGTCAACCAAGTGAGTTCCAGGACAGCCAGGACTGTTATGCAAAGAAACCGTGTCTTGAAAAATAAAATAAAAGGCTGGCAAGATGGATCAGTGGTTAAGAGCACTGACTGCTCTTCCAGAGGTCCTGAGTTCAATTCTCAGCAACTACATGGTGATTCACAACCACCTGTGATGAAATCTGGTGCCCTCTTCTGGTCTGCAAGGACACATGCAGGCAGAACACTGTTTACTTAATAAATCTTTAAAAGTAAAGTTTAAAAAAAAGAAAAACATAATAGGAAAAAAAGTCAAGAGCCATCTATCTCTCTGGCTCAGTGTAAAGGCGCTTGGCACCATGGCTGAACATCACCAGATGCTAAATAAGAGTGGGAGGAGAGAACTGATTTCTGAAAATTGTCTTCTAATCTCCACACAATCCGTGACATATGTATGCCCCCTCACACAAAATAAATGTTTATTTTTTTAATTAAGAGAAGGAGGAGGAGGAGAAGAATCTGTGTACTGTGGTGATGTGTGCATACTGTTACAGCAATTTGAAAGGCTGAGGCAGGAGGATCCTTGCTAGAGACTAGGAATTCAAAACCAGCCTGGCCAACAAAAAAATCTAATACTTAAACATTTCAGGACTTAATAAGTTACATTTTCTGTCTTACTGGGCCATGACAAAGTCACTGTTAAAGTGACCTTGGAAGACTCCTAGTCATAGAAAACCAAAACAAAATCATTTCACAGAAGCTAAGAAATCTGTCCCCAACACCATGTGGCCACAAATCACAGCCCCGAGTGAAAGAGTTAGTGTAGCAAGACTTGTGGTGTGTGCTTTAGATGGACTGCAGAGGGCACCATCTAGTCCTCAAAGCTGAAGGGTGGCAGCAACTCAGAAAATAAGTAAATGGGACACCAGATGCCTGTTGTTTCCCTTAAGAATCAGACTAACAAATTCCCTTAAGATTAAGAAATCTGACAGGCGTGATGTCTTTAATCCCAGCACTCGGGAGGCAGAAGCAGAGAGATGCCTGTTAAGTTTGATGTTAAGGCAAGTTCCAGGCCTGACATGACTACCTAGTGAGACCCTGTCTCGAAAATAAATTAATAAAGAAACCTGCTGACTACACACATGTAGACTCCGCCCAGAAAGGGATCTGAGGCATCACTGAAAGAGTCAGCGCCAGGTCCGACCTGTTCTATCCCCCAGGCTGTGGCTGATGGGATCCTCTGAGGGTGACGGCCTCCTCCGCCCCTGCACGCATCCCTAACAAGAAGTCAAACAGAAGCCGCCCCCGTCCACCCTGGCCACACATCGCAGGTCAAACGTCACGCTGGAGAAACGCCCCTAACTCAAGACAGACTCCGGTCAAGACGCCTTTCCAACAGCTGCCTCGGGGTGCCATGTGAAATGACTAAAGAATACAAGACCAGAGCCAGTGAGGGGAGCCTGGGATTTTCGCCATCACCAGCTCAGCGGTCTGGCGCAGTGTCTGACACACACACTCACACACACACACACACGAGAGGGGGGCATAACAGGACTTCATGAATGTACGAAGTGGGGGACCCTAAGATAAAGTCACCTAATTATGCGCCACCACAATCCACAGAAACCGATGCCGCAACCAGAAGCCCAGTGGTGCAAACCCTCGCATCCGGACTGGCGTGAAGAAACCCAGCCACGGGCACCGCAGAGGTCCGCACGGTCACGCGCACCCGCAGGACCGCGACTCTGCGGGCGCCCCGCAACACGGCAGGGGCAGGGACGCGCCGTCGAGGCCCTCAGAGCCTCTCAGCTCCCCACCGCCTCGTCGCTTCAAGTCACACGTCACACCCACCTCAGCCACCGCCGCCTTCTCGGTGGCGGCTCCGAGCGGGCCGACACCCTCCCTCACGCCCTGCGGCTTCCGAAACGCGGCCGGCAGTCTACTCTCGACCTCCGGCCGCGACTCCGGGCCCCCGAGATGCCTCAGAGACTCGCGGCAGACATCGCCATCGGCAGCTCGGCGCTCGGCAGGCACACCAGGGTGAAACCGGAAGGCAGACTGACACACGATGGTCGAGCGCCGAATCCTCGAGCGCTCAGCGGGGACGGACACAGTGTGAATTGAAACTGGCAGGCAGAGGATTTCGCGCAGGCGCAGGAGGCGGAGGCGGGGCGATGTTAATTTTCTCAGGTTCTAGCAACACACAGATTTGGGAAGACTACTGCTCGCCTTTCACCCACCCTATAGGCGGGGGAAAACGAAGCGTTGACTCTTAAACAATATACCTGCAACGTTAACTTTATTCAGAGGCCATTAAAAAAGTTCCTGAGGATTTTTGAGGCTGGATCAGTGATTTATAGTACTGGCTGTTTTTCTAAAGGACTGTTTGAGTAACCACTTTTCTACTGCCAACTGTCTGTAATTCTAGTTCTGTAATATCTGATGCCCTCACTGGCCTCTGTGGGTACTGCACTCATATGGTGTATAAACATACATGCAATCAAAACACACACAAAATTTTGTTTAAAAAGAATTTTTTTTTAAAGTTTGTGTGTGAGGGACTGAAGGTATGTTCAGCATACCAAGGAGACAGAAAGACATGGGCTAGTGCCACAGAGAGGTTGAGAAGGAGTGCCAGGGACTGGGAGTTGGCCCGATTGGTCCTGCTTGGGGTTCAAATTCCACCATATGCCCATGCCTGTAACCCCAAAACTCTTAAGGATTGAGGTCGGAGAATCAGAAGTTTAAGATAATTTTCAACTACATAGCAAGTTCAAAGCCAGACGGGGATACATGAGACCCTATCTTAAAAAGAAAAAGAAAAAAATATGGAGTTAGCTAGATCTCTGCAAAATAAGCGGCATTTACAAAAGACAGTATGGCAGATCAGTCACCTCTGCACCTAGGTGCACCATGAAACAACCACAGGGTAGAGACAGACGCATCTGTTACTGAGGTCTGTAGCACAATTAATAAAAACCCAAAGACAGAAATTGGGGTTCAACCTGAAGGTCAGAAAAGCAAAACAGCCAGCCCCTGGCTCTTACCTCTACCTCAGTCCAAAATGGTGATCCTGCCTCCAGGATGAGACTGTGTCTGTGAGCTGTCTCCTTCTGTTTTATAATCCTCTCTAGGGTTGGGATTAAAGGTGTGCACCACTGGGATTAAAGGCATGCTCTGCCCAGTTTGTGTGGCAACTAGTGTGGCTACTGGGATTAAAGGTGTGTGTTACCACTGCCTGGTCTGTAAGGCTGACCAGGGGGATTGTTTTACTCTTTGATCTTCAGGCAAATCTTATTTATTAAAATACAAATGACATACCACTACAGAGGTCTGTTTGCTTTATAGGCAGCACACCATCTAGACCTTGCAGTAACCTGGGCTCCAGAAACAGGAGCTTCAGGGAAGAACCAGGGCTTTAGAATGAGAAAGCAGCCTCCACCCCAGTCCATCATGGCTGTGGCTCTTGACCCATTTGACGCTGGGAATTATTGTCTGAAGGTGACCTGTAGTCACAGTCTCTACCTCCTTGTGCCGATGAAGCGAAGTGACACCCTCTCCAGCAGGTCTCTGGCCTAGGCTGATTTCTGTACCTCCCCAGCTCAACACTGATGCAATCAGGGCTCCCAACTTGGAGACAGTGTTGAGTGTGGAGAGAACAACTGCTGGGAAAGAGTTCCTGGTGCAAGAGAACCTTACTCTAAAACTCTTAACGTGTCCCTTTCCTTCTCTTCTTCAGTTCTCCCACATGCCCATGTGAAGTGGTCCAAAATAGTCTATTTTTATTTCCAAATTGCTGACTATTTTTGTCTGTTTGGTTTTGGACTTATTGTTTTCAAGTGCTGAAGTTGGAACCCAGGGTATCACACAGGCTATATAAATGCTATGCTACTAGGTCACATCTCAAACCTGCTTTCTCTATAACTTTGCGCTCTGCCGAGACAGTGACTTTTGCCAACAAGCCAGAGGCAAGCATATCTTTGCCTGTCACAAACCTTTGCCTTGTCATTTCAGAGTATCCCTCTCTGATGTGGATGTGGGATTCTCCTCTGTATGCTGTGAATACCATTTGTTAATAAAGAAACTGTCTTAGGCCTGTGATAGGGTAGAGTAAAGCTAGCTGGGGAAAACTAAACTGAATGCTGGGAGAAAGGAGGCAGAGTCAAGGAGAAGCCATGGAGTCACCCGTCAGAGACAGACATGCTGAAACCTTACTAGTAGGCCATGAGCCTCACGGTAAAATATAAAATAATGTAGATGGGATAATTCTAGATGTAAGAGCTAGCTAGCAATATGCTTAAGTAATTGGCCGAGCAGTGATATAATTAATACAGTTTCTGTGTGGTTATTTCAGGAGTCTGGGTAGCCAGGAAACAAATAAGTGGCCTCCTTACTACAAATTGGCACTCTAACATGGTTGACTAAATTCATATAACATCTTAGAGGGCTTGGAAAGGAATTCTAGACACTAAAAAAAAACAAAATTTAGCTGCATTTTTTTTGAATGGGCTCTGCTTACTGGTAGCATGTTGCAGCTCCTTTAAGAGAGGTTCTCCTAGCTGAGCAGTGGTGGTACACACCTTTAATCCCAGCTCTCAGGAGGCAGAGGCAGGCAGATCTCTGTGAGTTTGAGGCCAGCCTGGTCTACAAGAGCTAGTTCCAGGACAGGCTCCAAAGCTACAGAGAAACCCTGTCTTGAAAAACCAGAGAGAGAGGGGGTTCCTGATTCAGGGGCAGCAGAAAAAAGCCGTATGGCTTGGAAACAGCAGTTTTCTGGGCAGTGCTGCCAGTGCAAACTGGCTCTTTCAGGAGGCTGAGCATTTAAATGGTGTTTGTGGACAGCATGCTCCAAGTTACTTGGTGGCACCATGGGCCAACTGGTTATCAGAATTGAGGTAGTGAGGATGGCTCACACCCGGCAATCTCAGGCACTACCGGACTTCTGCCATGTTGGACTGAGCAGAGCAAGCAGCCAGGGCTATATTACCCCGAGCAATGATGCTGCTTGTGTTTTTAAGAAGTGCTTAGTATTTTAAGAAATCATCCTGGCTAGAAGAGGATTACAGATATGCAATAAGGACAGATTCAGACATAAAAGACATTTTATGAGACATGGTGCATTTAAAATATGTGCATAGGTTTGGGAGAGAGAAGATAATGAGTATAGAGAGTCATAAAAGGAAGTAAATGGTTTTAAAAAAATAAAACAAAGTATTTAAAGAGACAGAGTACAGACCTCCATAGATTAAAGAAGTAAAGATAATAAAATAAATAGTAAAAAGTAATACAGTAAAAAAATAAGCCACGTAAAGATGGAATATACACAGAGAGTCATGATTATGTATACTATTGTGTTTTCTCTGAATTTTTTGACTGTGAAGGAGCTAAGTACAGAGAGATATTTCATTGTGTAGGCTGCTAAGCTGAACCAGCATATATGTTCTAAAGGTATCATGACTTCCAAATTTGGGTCTAAGAATTTGTTGTTTTGGAAAAGAGGTTTTTCTTTTGTTTCCACGGAGGATGACAACCTGTGGAATTCTTCCAGACTAATATGGTTCGATGGAACAAGACCCCCTGAAAAGTCATCATAAACACCCCCAAAAATTACTTTGCCCAACAAAAGCAGGAAGCAGTTGAAAAAGAACTATTTCCAAATTCCCAAATATTGTTTATAAATGGTTTGTTTCATTTAAAGGATATGGAGATACTTTGCATTGGTATGGATCTTGTTTTATTTTTTTTTGGCTATTTATTTATTTATTTATTTATTTATTTATTTATTTATTTATTTATTATGTATACAGTATTCTGTCTGTGTAGCCAGAAGAGGGCACCAGACCCATTTACAGATGGTTGTGAGCCACCATGTGGTTGCTGGGAATTGAACTCAGGACCTTTAGAAGAGCAGGCAATGCTCTTTAACCTCTGAGCCATCTCTCCAGCCCCAATCTTGGTTTATTGATATGAGTTTAAGATCAGTTTTTGTTTTGTGCATATTTCTGCTCTTGATTATGGTATTGTGTTTGTGCAGCACATTTAAAAATATAATGAATACCAGCACTTGGGAGGCAGAGGCAGGCGGATCTCTGGGAGTTCAAGACCAGCCTGGTCTGCAAGAGCTAGTTCCAGGACAGGCTCCAAAACCACAGAGAAACCCTGTCTCAAAAAAACCAAAAAAAAAATGTAATGAATAATTAAGAAATACAGGTTAATAGAGAGTCATCTATAATATTCAAGCTTCTAGTCATGTTAGTTAGGTTTTCTAGATGTATAGAGGTATATTTCAGTTAGATAGGTATTCTTCAAATCGTTCAGAGACCTTCAGAATACGGCATTTAAAATGTTTACATTATTAACTTAAGACTTTTAATGACAATGAGACACATCTGCTCCTGGCAGCACCAATCTATTTCAAGAGAATGATGGGCACTGAAGAGACTCCTTATGGAGTTGATTAGCCATTTGGCCAAGAAACTGCTCTTAACCTGGACTGCTTGATGAACTGGACATGCAGGACCCACAGAGAAATGTCTGCTGAACTTGCCTAAAGGTGAGAAAGGGCCTTCGGGCTCCTGCTTCATTAAAGAGACTGCCAGACACACTCAGAGCACAGAAGAAAGTGATTGACAAACTGTCAATACAGGTGGAAGTGTCTTTGAAATTTTCTGCTTTGTGGGAAAGTCTTCTGTATACTATGGGCCTGTAGGCTGAAGATGGATGCCCCAATGGTACAGAAGAACTTTGGGTGACTGTCCAGGCAGCAAGAAGTCACTGTCAATTCTAGAGTTTTGGAAGTTGCTTACAATGCACTTCCTGTTTACTTAGGTAATATTATATCCTTCTGGAGTTGTTGAAATAAGAGCGGCGGGGCTGCGTCCCCAGCACCCCAGCTGCCTGCTAGCTTATGCCCGAAATAACAACACACAAACTGTATTCATTTAAAGACTGCTTGGCCCGTTTCTATCTAGCCTCTTCTAGGCTAATTCTCACATATTAATTTAGCCCATTTCTAATAATGTGTGTAAGCACTCCAAGGTGTGCTTACCGGGAAGATTCTAGCCTACGTCCATCCTGGGTCTGAGCTTCATCGCGTCTGCCTCAGAGCGCAGAGCTATTGCGTCTACTCTGGAGAGCTGAGCATGGCGTCTCTGCTCCAGAGAGCAGAGCTGTCGAGTCTGAGCTCATTTTCTCTTCCTCCCAGCATCCTATTCTGTTTACTCCTCCCACCTATGTTTTAACCTATCAGAGCCAAGGAGTTTCTTTATTGCTTAACCAATGAAATCAACAGATTGATATATGACACTCCCACATCACTTCCCCTTTTTCTGTTTAAATAAAAAAGGAAGGTTTTAACTTTAACATAGCAAAATTACATATAACAAAACAGTTATCAAGTAAAAATTACAATAATCTATATCATAACTAAGGAAAATTATAACTATAACTAACTATTCTTCAACTCCTTCAAAGACTCCAGAAGGATATAATATTACCTAAGCAAACAAGAAATCAGCAACTTTCAAACTCTAGAAATGACAGAGACATCTCGCTGCCTGGACAGTCACCCAAAGTTCCTCTGTACCGTTGGGGCATCCATCTTCGGCCTACAGGCCCATAGTTTCCAGCAGACATTTCCACAAAGCAGGAAATTTCAAAGGCAGTCACTATCTGCTTGTCCTGAAGAATGTCTTGCAGACTCTTTCATGAAGCAGGAACCCCGAAAGATCATCTCACCTTTAGGCAAGTTCAGCAGTCCTCTCTCTGCGGGTTCTCTGTGTCCAGTTTATGCAATAGTCCAGGCAAGAGCAGTTTCTTGCCCAAATGGCTATCAAACTCCATAAGGATCCTCTTCGATGCCCATCTTCCTCTTGAAGTAGATTGGTGCTGCCAGGAGCAGAGTGTCTCATTGTCATGAAAAGTCCTAAGTTATTAAAACATTTAAAATGCCATATTCTATAATCTTTGAAAAATATGAAGAATGCCTATCTAAAATATATCTATGTACATATAGAAAATCTTAACTAACATGACTACAAACTTGACTATTATGATTATCTATTAACAATCTATATTTCTAATTATACATTACATTTTTAAATGTACTACACAATCACAATACCTTAATAAAAATCAGAAATACATATACATATAATAAAATTGACCTTAAATCTCCATCAATAAAGCAAAATCTATACTAATGCAAATTATTCATATCTATATCATGGAGTCTTTGATGGAGTTGAAGAATATATATAGTTTTCCTTAATTATGATAAAAGATAAAGTAGATGTAAATATTGTAACTGTAATTCTTGCTTAATACCTGTGTTGTTTTGTGTAATTTTATTATGTTAAAATTAAAATCTTCCTTTTTATTGAAATAGAAAAGGGGAGGTGATATGGGATTCTCCTCTGTATGTCATGAATACCATTGGTTAATAAAGAAACTGTCTTAGGCATGTGATAAGGTAGAGTAAAGCCAGGCAGGGAAAACTAAACTGAATGCTGGGAGAAAGGAGGCAGAGTCAAGGAGAAGCCATGGAGCTGCTGTCAGAGACAGACATGCTGAAACTTTGCTGGTAGGCCATGAGCCTCATGGTAAAATATAAAATAATGGAGATGGGTTAATTCTAGATGTAAGCTAGGAATACGCTTAACTAATTGGCCAAGCAGTGATTTAATTAATACAGTTTCTGTGTGGTTATTTTGGGAGTCTCGGCAGCCAAGAAATGAACAAGCAGCCTCCTTACTATACCTCTTCCCCTTCTGCACCCCAAAATGAGGCAGAATCTGATGGGCAGAACTATTTGAGGCCATAAAATGACCTCTTAATTCAACCGTGATTTAGCCTGTTATCATTTACAAAACCAACATCACACTCACAACTCATTTGCTCCAAAAGCAATGGCAATCTGCTGGGCAGCTTGTAGATAAGTCTGCAAGTCAGTGGATTGGCCACTACTGTTCTCAAGTGGTAGGAATGGAACTTTGCAGACACTAGGCAGGTAATGAGCTGCACCCCAGCCCTCTACTGGTATTTTAAACATGATAGTGACATTCTGGGCTTGGTAAAACACTCTTGCAATCTGAGTGCTTGAGAGGCACAGGCAGGAGGATCAGGAGTTTAAGAACAGCCCTGTTACATAGCAAGGTGAAGGCCAGTCTGGGCTACTTAAGATCTTGTCCTCAAGAAACAAAATCAGGGGCTGGAGAGATGGATCAGTGATTAAGAACACTTGTTGAGCCCAGCAGTGATGATGCACACCTTTAAACCTATAATTTAATTCTTTAATTCTCTAGAGGCACATACCTTTAATCCTATAATTTAATGATATAATTTAATCATTTAATTCTCAGAAGGCAGAAGCAGAAGGATCTCTGTGAACTTAAGGCCAGCCTGGTCTATAGAGCATGTTCCAGGACAGCCAGTGAAAACTTGTCTCAAAAACAAAACAAAAAACCCATAATAACTGAAAAACAAAAAACCACAAACTAAAACCAAACAGCAACAGCAAAAATTGTTGTCCTTCCACAGGGTACCGGTTAGGTATCCAGTACTCACAATGTAGGCTCTAACTGTAACTGCAGTCTCATGAGATCTGACACCCTCTTCTAACCTCAGTGAACGTCAGAAATGCATGTAGTACATAGACATGCATGCAGGTAAAACACCTATGCACATAAAAATTTAAAATTTAAAAAAATGATAGTGGAATAGGCCAGCATGAATGCATTATAGTTTATAAACAGTGTTTTCCTTGTTTGGTTTTTGGGCAATTCTTTTTTTAAAAAATTTATTTATTTACAATATTCTGTCTGTGTGTATGCCTGCAGGCCAGAAGAGAGCACCAGACCCCATTGCAGATGGTTGTGAGCCACCATGTGGTGGCTGGGAATTGAACTCAGGACCTTTGGAAGAGCAGGCAATGCTCTTAACCTCTGAGCCATCTCTCCAGCCCCTGGGCAATTCTTTTATTAGTTCTTTTATCACTTTTAATAGGAATTTCATATTTTTATTATTATTAATTAAATGTATTAATGTATTTTACATCCTTACCGTAGTTTCCCCTCCCTCCTCTTCTCTCACTCCCAACTCCTACACTCCCATACTAGTTCCTTATATATTTTATGTATTTGAGTACTCTATCTGCATGCATGGCTTTATGCTAAAGAAAAAAAAAGGCATCAGATCCCACTAGAAATGGTAGTGAGCCACCACGTGTTTTCTGGGAATTGAACTCAGGTCCTCTGGAAGAGCAGCTGGTGCTATTAAGTGCTGAGCCATCTCCAGCCCCTTACTATTTCCTTTCTAATTATAACAATGACTAATATTTACTGAATGAGTTGCAAATGACAGTTATTCTATAGACTTTAAACATCTCAACTCACTTAATCTTCATGCAGTCTTATGAGGTACCACTCTCAGAAGAAGCTGCAAATGGAGAGTTAGATGCTTTGCCCAAGACTCATTGCTGGTTAGTGCAGAACACTGCCATTTTGCTTTGAGGCCTTCACAACACTCCCCTTCCATACCTCTGTGCAGGCCTAACCTCTGAGACTTCCTGTATTAGCATCTAGTAGGCATCAACCATAGGCCAGGCATAGACAGGGTATTAAGAAGACAGGCACTAAAGAGGAAATGGTGGTGTGGGTAAACTTACATCAGAGGAAACTGAGCATATCACGTAACTTCCCAAAGCGCCAGCTGTACCCAACACCAGGCTTGGGCTCTGCCTAGCACTATGGTTCTGAGAGTTGAGGTTAGCACATTCTGCTGATGGCACAAGAAACATGAGTGATTGCAGAAATCCCTTACTTGGTCTACAGGACAGGCAGATGGACTGGGCTGTGTCTGAGGGAAGTAGAGGGTGGCTGTACAGGATGCTCAGGAAATAAGCAGAGAGGGGCTTTTTTTTTCTTCCCAGATGGAAATTGAGTAGGCAAGGAGAAGTCTCCAGCACAGGGGCCTGGGACCCTCATTCTAGGTATCCTTAAGGTGTTAACAGAGCTCAGGTCAGGGTGTCTAAACCCTCAGTCATTGGTAATAGCAAGTCTACATTTCTCAGTCCAAGGGACCTTGAACTCAGTTCAAGATGCAGGGGTCAAAAGTGGCAAGGATGAGCCAGGTGTGGTGGCATAAGCCTGTAGCAATTGGGAAGTGGAGGAAGGAAGACCCCGAGTTCAAGGGCAGCCTCAATTCTACAAGTGGAGCTCAGCTCCAACTACACCAGACCTTGTCTCAAACTATCCATAAAACCAAACCAGCAGCATGGGCAGGGGCCAGGAGACAGCTAAGCCAATACAGTGCTTGCCCCTCCTGCATGAGGACCTGAGTTCGGATCCCTAGCACCCACATTAAAGTCAGGTGTGGCAGGGCATGCCTACGATAAAGTGGGCATGGAGAAAGTTCTCACTCCGACTTCTTCCTACAGGAGAGGAAACAGGCAGAGCCCTGGTGCTCAATGACAGCCAGTCTAGCCAACCTGGTTAGCTTCAAGTTCAGTGAGAGACCCTATCCGGAAAAACAATGTGGACAGTGAATAAGGAAGCCATCCAACATTGACCTCAGGCCTTCACATGCAAACTCATACAAGCACGCACACACACACACACACACACACACACACACACACACACATTTTTCTGTCAGCTTAGCGTCTGCACCTGAATCTACTGATATTTTAACTACCTTCCAAAGCCTCGAGGCCCACCAGTCAGAGACCCACTGCTCAGGTTGCAGCCTAGCAGTACTTCCGGTTCAGCTGATGCAGCCAATGTAGTTTTAACTAAGTCTCTATTGTTCTACTTACCAATAAAGACTCAGGAGTCAGATGTTGGGGTGAAAACCTGCTAGTTCAGAGAGACTGAGAAGCAACCAGCTAACCTTCCTTTTTGGACAGAGACCCAGCAAGGGAGTTTATCTCCAGCTGATCAAAACAAAGGGAGCCAGGCGATGGTGGCGCACGCCTTTAATGGATCTCTGTGAGTTCGAGACCAGTCTGGTCTACAGAGCTAGTTCCAGGACAGGCTCCAAAGCCACAGAGAAACCCTGTCTCGAAAAACCAAAAAAATAAAATAAAATAAAATAAAATAAAATAAAATAAAAAAAAGGGAAAAAAAGACCTTGAAACTCCAAGTCACTCCCTCCTCCTCTCCTCCTTCCTGAGCACACATCTTCCAGGCTTCTCTGTACTCCCTATGGCTAATTCCTGCCAACTAGTTACTGGCTTCACACCCTGATCCAAGGCTGATTTTATTGACACAGTATCAAGTTTCATAGTACGGTCAAAAAACACAAAAAACACACACACACACACACACACACACACAGAGAGAGAGAGAGAGAGAGAGAGAGAGAGAGAGAGAGAGAGAGAGAGGGAGAGAGAGAGAGAACTGCACACATAAACACAGGCACATCCAAATGAGTAATTGTTTATAGCAAGGGTATTTAGCACATACCAAGTACCAGATAAATGTCAGTTGAAGTGTGCTCCCTGGGTCTCTGGCTTGAAACATCACTTGTGATAGTATTGCCCCCAGGTGTTAGAGACCTCGGCCAGCGTGAGGTCTACTCTTCGCAGTGGATATTGCTGGTCTCTTTCACGTATATGTTTCAAATGTACCGAAAGCAGAAGTAAATGGTTAAAAGATAAGTGGGAAAGATTAAAAAGTGAACAAAAAGATGAACATGGGACAGGGTCCTCAAGCCACCTCCTTGTCCAGACGTTCGTCCCCAGCTGTACCCATTTGATAGGCTGAGATTCGGGTTCACTGTCTCTCCCAGGTACACTCAGCAAGCCAAACTGTGGGGAGACATCCATCCCCCAGGCTCCCGAGTTTTCTGCCTGCAGCTCAGTTTGCCCCAATCTGGATGCAGGACTAGATTCTGTGTGTGTAATCAGAGGGTTGTGAAGAGCTACCAGCCACCAGAGGGTGCCATATAGCCACTTAAGACACACTCAAATAGCTCAGGTTTCGAAAGTTGAGCTTTCTGTGTCCAGCAAAGGAAAGCCAGCCCCCACGGACCAGCAGCTGTACTACTGGCCAGAAATTAGCCTCCTCCTGTGGTGGCCACACTGAGCGGCCAATACACGGTGTGCTACAGCAGGACACTCAGTCCTGTCCTGGACTGGCACAGGGTCTTCAAATGAGCCCGGACATCTATTTCTGTTTACAACCCCAAGCAAAGCCTGCTAGGCCTGCAGGTAGTAGAGTTTGTGGGCACGTCTACCCACCCAGATCTTCTGGGTGGAAACCTTTGGCTGTCTTGATTGCAATGGTCATGTCTATTTCCAGTTCATCAGCAGGTCCTGCCACTGGATAGATCCAGAGGATGTCTGGTCCCAGTGTGACAGCCACCATGCCATCTTTCATGGGACAGCTGCAGCACTGCTCTTCCTTCCTGACTCACAGGACCCTAGGTTCAAATACTGAGAAACACAGACTGACTTCCTTCTGAGCACCACAGAGGATGGTATGTCAGTCAGCACCAGCTGCAGAAGCTCAGGGCCTTAAAACTGCTGTTTTCCGGAAGACATGGCAATGGGGTTCCTTCTGAGCCTCTCTCTCCCCTTGACTTGTGGGTAGCAGCCTCCTTCATCTCTTTGCATGGTTGTTTTTCTATGTATATTAGTATCCAGACTTTCTCTAATAACTTAAATTACCTCTTTTTTGCTTTTAACTTTTTTCAAAAATATTATTAATGAATTCTTTGAGAATTTTATACTTTTTTTGTCTTTCCTTTCCTTTCCTTTCCTTTCCTTTCCTTTCCTTTCCTTTCCTTTCCTTTCCTTTCCTTTCCTTTCCTTTCCTTCTTAAGACAGGGTCTCAATGTGTAGCCCTGACTAGCGTGAAGCTCTCTATGTAGACCCGGCTGACCTCAAATTCACGAAGATCAGCCTGTCTCTGCCTCCTGTCTCTGCTGGGATTAAAGATGTGCGCTACCATGCCCTGCTTCATACAATGTTTTGGTCACGTTCATCCTAATGACTCCCCTAAGTCTTCCCAGATCCACCATCATCTCCTCCCTGCACCTTCATGTCCTCTTTTTGTTTGTTGCTCTTTAAAAATAATCCATTCAGTTCAACTTGTGCTGCCTTATAAACCCCCAGGTGGGGGCCATGCACTAGAGTGCATTTGACCTATCAGTGACCACATGCTTAAAGAAAACTGACTCGTACCTAGGAGCCATCAACTCTTCACAGCTCCTCAGTTAGGAGAGAGGCTTGTGAACCCCCTTCTTCCCCATGAGCCTTGGTCATCCTGTGCAGACACCCTCTACCAGTCTCTTTCCCTCCCTAGATGGGTCCCCAGCTCCAGGATGGACACCAGCTGATATGAGGAATGGGGTAGGACCCATATCCCCCTTGTGGAGGAACAGAAACAGGGGTTAGCCAGACCTCCTTCCTTTGTTCTGAAAGCCCTGGGTTGTTTCTAATAAGTAGGACACTTGAATTGGGAGCCTCCCATTGGACACCACTCTGAGCCTATTCCAGATGCATTTCTGCCAGGCTCTCTCGTTTCCTTTGCTTGGTGTTTGGTTTGGTTTGTTGCAGTGCTGGAGATGAGACTCAAGGCCTTACAATGCCACTCCACCATTGAGCCGCACCCTAGGCAACAGACGGTTCCTCATTCATGTACTGTTTTTCACCTCTCTTGTCTTTGCACAAGTCCTTCTCTGCCCGGCATCCTTTCCTGTTCTCTTGTCCACTCCTCACCTGGCTAGACCCATTTCCGGTGTCCATTCTCCCTGACCTTGCCAGAGGTGGTACTTCATGTCTTGTGATTTCCAAACAAACCTGAACCTAGAAACTTCTACAAGAAAAGAGTCTGGGGGTGGGGGGAGAAAGAAGAGAGAGAGAGAAAAGAAAAAGAGAGAGGGAGAGAGCCTTGCCACTCCAGTGCCCTTACAGCTATGAATGTTTGAGGGAGTTATTGAGTTATTGAACCTGGTATATTTTCCTCACCTTTAATATGGGACTCTGAGGACCCAGGTGAGGATTGAACTACTGTAGGCAGGGCCACAGTGCCTGATGGACAGGGAGTTATTATCTCTCCTCCACACCTCTCAGCCTGCATCTTGTTGCTTTGTGCTTGCACAGGGCCTGACCCCAGGAATTATTTGCTGAACTTGACAAGTTATGAATGACTCTTGCTTGTCATTAGTGGAACTCTGGATGGGGACGGGTGAGACTTCAGCCTTGAGGAAAAATAGAAACATCGCCGAGTGCATTAAGTACTTTAATTAAAGCCTCTTCCACGCCTCTATACTGTCTGGCCACTGCCTCCTGCCCTTGTTTCTATTTGAGAGCGGGTGACACTTCTGATGACCAGAATTGGGGGTCGCTCGCTTTTGCCTGAGTCCTGCACCCATGTGCTAGGCCTAGTGGCTTCCCACGTGTTTTCTGGTCACTTAAGAGGACACCTTGACTAGTGTCCTCTTGTTGAGTGTTAATGTGCATCGTGGAGCACAGTTTATTTAAGTTGGCTGGCCTTCCTCGCCCTTAACTCAGGAAGATCAGGGCTTTGAAGCTAACCTGGGCTACCTTGTGAGACTCTGTCTCAGAAACAACCAACCAGGGCTGAAGAAATGGCTCAGCAATTAAAAGAGCACAGGCTGCTCCTCCAGGGCACTTGATTCCCAGCACCCATACAAGGCAACTTCTGGTGGCCAAAACGATAAGCAAATAGACTTATGTTGTTTTAAAGCCAGTAAGTGCATGGTAATTTGTTACAGCAGCAAAAGTAAACTCATACAGACAGTAAATATTTTTTTTAAATATTTATTTATTATGTATTACAATATTCTGTCTGTGTGTATGCCTGCAGGCCAGAAGAGGGCACCAGACCCCATTACAGATGGTTGTGAGCCACCATGTGGTTGCTGGGAATTGAACTCAGGACCTTTGGAAGAGCAGGCAATACTCTTAACCTAAATATTTTAAATAGAGAGGTGGGACTTCTAAGAAAGTGTCTGTAAAGCCCACAGACGGTCCTGAATCTCAGGAGAAGGGACCTACGTTATGAGTCCAAGGACTCAGTCACTGGCTTGTTGCAGCCAGTGGAAACCTAGCCTTGGAATTACAGTGGAGAGAGGTATGTATGGCTGCCACATACCACAACCCTACTAAACCGTGAAGAAACTAATGTGCTGAGTGGGGAAAGAGACTTGCCAAGGTCACACAGCTTTTAGGCTGATGTTAGGCTTTGAATCAATGGAGACAAGACTTTAAAATATACACAATCTAGTCACAATCCTTGAATGCTTTCTTTGGATATCTTTGAATAAAAAAATGCTTTGAGACTTCTTTTGAATTAGAATGTATATAAGAAAGATCAATTAAAAAAAGATTAAGGTGGGGGCTGGAGAGATGGCTTAGGAGTTAAGAACACTGGCTGCTATTCCAGAGGGCCTGGGTTCAATTCCCACATGCGATGATGGATTGTGCTGTATCCAGATGGCCTCTGTCACTGAAGAAAAAGGACAGAGGTGTGATATGGACCCAAAGGAAGTGGCAAGAAATAGAGGGGGATTTATGAGTCTTGGGAATGGGGCTGAAGACATGGTTCAGTGGTTAAAAGCACTGGATGTTATTCCTGGGGACCCAGGTTCAGTTCCTAGCACTCACATGGTAGCTCTCAGCAATCTCTAACTCCCGTTCCAGGGAATCCAACACCCTCTTCTGGCATCCTTGGGTACCAAGTATGCACATGGTATACAGACAGACAGACATACAGGCAAAATACCCATAAACATTTACTAAATAAATAAATAGAGACAAGAGAATCCCACATGTTCTTGGGTTAGCCTGGCTTATGCAGTGGCAAAGAGCCCCTCCCTGTCTCAAATAAGATGGAAAGAACAGGACTGGGTTCCCTAAGGTTGCCCTCTGACCTCCACATCACTACCCCCCCCACATTAAGCAATTAATTAAATAAAAAGTGTTGGAACAATGTCTGAAAAATAAAGCATGTGTGAGAGATAATACAGAGACAGGTGTGCAGGCCACACACTCCTGTGAGTGTGCCCAAGTGTGGTCAGAAGTCTAGAGAATCTCGCCTGAGTCTGTTACCCAAGTGTGATCAGAGGTCTGGCGGATCTCGCCTACCTCTGTTGCCTAGCCTATTCTAGAACAGTCCTGAGGTTCTGGAGAGTTGTGAGCAGAGCGGCTACAGCAGACAGACAACCATATCCCTGCTGGAGGCGGCCTGGATAGTCTGCCCCACTAGTTTCTAGACTGTACTGCTGTGGCCAGCACAGGCCATGCGATTCCTTGTAAGCTAACTGCCTTTTCCACCAGTGTTCCTGATGCTTTGCCATATGGAGATCCTGGGTCTGGGCAGGCTGCTCTCCCAGGGAAGAGTAGGAGACTGCTTACAAGCAAGCCTTCCTTCAGCGAAACCCGTAGCAGCACTGTAGCTGCAGGCCACCAATATTTTGAGACAGTCCTTAACCCAGAGCCTGCTAAGGTCCTCCATTCTAGCTGGTTAGCTGCTTGATCTGTGGTCTCATCGTTCCTCACTGCCAAACCTTCTTCCTTACTTGAAACCACAAGAAGACCTGAGAGCCACAGCACGCACCAACATTGCCAGAGGGCAAGAGAGCTTATTTCTCCGAAGCAAACAGGACCAAGGGGAGGGGCCGGAGGATAAGTCCCTTCCTCTTCTGCTCTACTCCATGCAAGCTTTCTGGTGTCCATCCAGCATGTTCCTCATGTCAGGGATGAGCAGGGTTGACCATCAGGCAATGATCACAGGGTACCATCCCCGTGTGACTTCACAGCTCCCTCCACCTCTAAAGGAGCTGAACTTAGCCACTTCTCATGGAGCTTTTAGACGGATCCTAGTTAGCCCTGACCAAATTGTCAGGTCGAGAGGGAGACTAGGCGGGAGTATTAACTGTGGCTTCAGGAAGCTATATATGTTAGGATTTTTTTTTTTTTTTTTAGAATGAGTCAACATTAATTTATTACTGACTAAACTTAGGATATTAAATAGCATTAGGGAGGGAGAGAAGGGGAGGGATTCCTTGATAAGATGCTTCCTTGGCACTTAAGGGGTTGGGAAGGAAGAGAGAAGCAATTACAGGCTCCTCTCTGATCTGGCCACCCCCTCCTCTAACAGCATCCCTGGCCCAGTGGTGGGAATAGGTCTTTTTTCCTGGTGTCCTTGTCCCTGGCTCTTGCCTGCTCCCTGCTCTAGCTCCCTCCATCCCCACCCCTCTGCTGCAGTTGCTTCAGCCTTTTATGAAAGATCCACCAAGACTCCCTCTCTGATCCCACCCCTCTTGCACATCCCAGAGCTGCTTCCTGGCCATACTCACTCTCTCAGGAGGTAGCAGAACATGGCCAGCCCTCAGCAGGACATCATTAGGTCTTAGACGCTAGCTGAATGGGTGCAGCCCTGAGAATTGTGACAATTCCTGCAGGCCAAAGAAGTGGGCTCCTGAAGCAGCAGGTCTCCATGTCTGGAAGCTGGAGAGGGCTGGAGAAACAAACCAAGTGTGGTTGTTTCGGTCTCTGATGAAATTGAAAAGGAACCTATCTTCTTTTCCTCCTCCATCGAGGTCCAGGGCTGTCTTGCACTCTGAAACTTAAATGTATACCCCCACACCTACCCCAGGGCCCACTTGGGCCCCATTTGGCTGGAAGAGATATGCAAATAGGATGAAATATATGGCTAACCATGGAAGAATGATCAAACCCACAGATGTGGTGGGGTGGGAGGTCAGGGGGAGAGAACCTTGTGACCACCAAAGTTGCTAAAAGTTCACAATCAGGTTACATGTCTCCTGGGTCTGCAAAAGTCAAAAGTTTTAAAAATTCAAGCCAGGCGCTTCTAATTCCAGCACTTGGGAGGCAGAGGCAGGTGGCTCTCTTGTTGAGTTCAAAGGCCATCCTGGTCCATGTAGTGAGTTCCAGGAGAGCCAGGACTGCATAGAGTGACCTTGTTTCTACCCTCCCCCTCTTCGCTCACCCCCCCCCCGGGAGAATTTTTGCTAGGGAGTGGGGAGCAGGAAAATGGGGAAAATGTGGTGTATTTCTTTTTTTCTTTTCTTTTTCTTTTTTTTTTTTTTAACAGCTGCTGTTGCTGTGCAAACAGCAACCCCTCGGGAAAACTTCACACCAGGTCTTCGAATGAATGCTCACTTTCAATGATCAATTTTGGTTTTAATTAATATCCATTCATCTACATACTAAACTAGTATGTGTTCGTGTGTAGACTTGGGGTTTTGTTTTTGAGAAGGGTCTCACTGTGTAGCCCAGGCTGACCTCAAACTCATGTTTCTTCACCCTCCTAAGTGCTACGATTACAAGCGGGCGGCCCTCGTGCCCAGTTTCTAAACCCATATGTACTGAGTGCCTACTGTGTGCTTAGCCTGTGCTAGTCTCCAGAGTTATAAAGCGGAGACAAGAGTGTCACAGGCTGGTCTGGAGCCAGTGGCAGCAAGAAACAGACCAGACACCAAGAAGAACTTCTAAGTCTGACAGCTTAGTGGAGCCCAGCGGTGGAGGGAAAGTGTACTCTTCCTACCAGAAGTGAAGATGGAATGGAGAACATCTGGCCTGCGGCGGTGCATACAACCTTTTGAGTGACGACCGAGAGGAGCAAGAGAAGGGAGAAGTTGTATTTTTCCAGATCGCGTTTGGTGTGCTTAGCAAGAGCCCCACAAAATTTACAACGTGTCGATAAGCAGTAGTTTGATTCTCCAGCCCAGCAGGTTCCTGCCTGACAGGATTGGAACCGAGAGAGGTTGATGAGAAATAAATGAGACAGGTGCCCAAGCCTCGTCTTTGCCAATAAAAGAAAACACCAGTTGGAAATTGGTCGTGAGCCCGCAGGATGTGGGAGAAGAACCTGGGGTGAAGGCAATTCTTTCCTGCCTCAACCCTATTTGTAGAAGGCCCCTGGGGGCGGGGTGGCCAGACCCTAGTGCAGCAAAGAGCTGAGCTACACTGGCAGATGATTTAATGGGGCCTTGCAAACTCGGAACTCTAGCTGGGTTTCACAGGCTTAGACTAGTTCAGTGCTTCTCAACCTCTAGGACCCTCTTTTTCAACTACTTTCCTCTGCCACATGGGGCCTGAGAATAGAGGTCTTGTTAGTGTCCATGGGATGCTGGATCACTCTTGAAGATGTGCAGCTCTTGATCAACCTTTAAAGGTTCTTCTGACCCCAGATCTCCCCAACTCTAGCTAGAGGGAATACTGAGGAGGCCCTGGTGCCATTGTAGAAGATCAGGTCAGAGAGGGTTTCCTGGAGAAGGAGATTGTGTGTGTGTTTTTTAAAAATCTTTTGGGGCCTACCACCCAGCTCCCAAATAAATACACAGAGACTTATTCTTATTTTTGAATGCCTGTCCTCAGTTTGGCCTGTTTCTAGACACCTTTCCTAACTTAAATGATCCCATTCTCTTTAACTACATTTTTCCTCTGGGCTTTTTACCTTTCTTTATTCTTTCTTTCCTTCTTACTCCATGGCTGGCTGGATGGCTGACCCCTAGCATCTCCCCCCCCCCTAGATTTCTCCTCCTATTTATTCTTTCTGCCTGTCAGCCCTGTCTATTTCTCTCTCCCATCTAGGTATTTTCTGTTTAGCTCTTTATTAGACCAATAAAGACCAAGGTGCTTTAGACAAGCAAAGTAACACAGCTTTACAGAGTTAAACAAATGCAACATAAAAGATGCAACACATCTTTGCATCATTAAACAGATATAACACAGCATAAATGAATATAACACATCTTCAACTAATATTCCACAATAGGCGATGCCTATGGTAATTGTAAATCCGGGGTTTTCCAAGTGAAAAAGGAAGAGTCCTGTGGGTGAGGGGAGCTGTGGGTGGGGGAAACTGAGACAGATGGGTCTTCATCACAGAAGACTTTGAACTTGGCCTTCCTGAGGTGCTGAGATTGCCACTGAGGGATGCTTGGGGTCAGATCTGATTTTCAGGAAAAAGTTTTTCCCAAGAATATTATGTTTATTCCCTGCCCCCCCCCCCCACCAAGTCTCTTCCCATGAGGAAGGCTGTAGAAAAGACCAACCAAGCACAGACCAGAAGGGGAACCAGCTGGCTGGCATGTCAACCATGCAAGGTTTGGGAGCAGTGTATAACCCCAGCTCCCCCTCCTTGTCAAAACCACTGTCTACATCATGCCATGAGAAGGGCCAGAAGATGAGGGACCCATAGATGACACAGGCTGGTGCTGCTGGTGTCCTTGGCAAGGAACTGGGCCTGGCCTGGGAGCCCAGGGGCCGGGTGGCAGAGTGCGAGCCCCTAGGAGAACCTGTTCCAGAACTGCTGTTCCTCCTTGATAGCTGTAGTGTTCCCTGCATCACCCAATTCTCCTGGCTCTGCTCTCAAGGTTAACAGCATGGGCCTGTGGACGACAGCTCAGGAGGTCAAAAGGACCCAGGCCTGGATGGAGCAGGAAGAAGCTAGCAATCACCTGTGTAGCACCAGGACATTGGCACGCTGACCCTCAGAGCAGCATCGATGAGTGATTGTTGACGGTAGCATCCTCAGCCAGCCCAGAGCCTCCAGCAGTTCCTGTGACCCTCAAGCTATTACTCTTGACCTGATTCAATACTCCTTTGAGAATTTGTTGAAAGCTCAGAATCCTTACCCAGTAAAAGTTAAACACAAATTGACCACATTGAGCTGACGGTTCCTGTAACATTACTCCTCTGGCAATCAACTGACATCTAAGCGTCCAGCTCAGTTTCTCTTCCACAGATGCTACTGTCCCCCGTTTCTAAGTGGAGGGACCAAGAAAAAGATGTTGCTATCCCACTGGTACCCTAAAGACAGCCCAGTGATGGGGGTCAGGTGCAGGGTATGGATGGAGGGTAGGCAGACTCACTTCTGGCTGGTCCCAGCTGCAAATAGGAAGCTGGTGGCACAGAGGTTGACTACCCTAGGGTGTGAGGAAAAAGCCAGCCCAACATGACTGGAAACTTCAAACATTCTGATAAGGACCATGGTTGGAAAGCAGAGACAGGAGGATATCTGGGAGTTCGATGTCAACCTGGTCTACATAGGTAGTTACAATCCAGCTAGGGCTACACACTGAGACCTGTTGCTGTGGGATAATGTTCTTGTACACTGTAAAGATTTGTCACTCATCTTGATTTAAGAAAATGCTGATTGACCAGTAGCCAGGCAAGAAGTGTAGATGGTTCAACCAGACTAAGAGAATTCTGGGAAGAGGAAAGGAAGAGACATAGTCACCAGCCAGATGCAGAGGAAGCAAGATGAAAATGCCTTACTAAGAAAAGGTACCAAGCCACATAGACAAGAACTACGGGTTAATTTAAGTTGTAAGAGCTAGTTAATAATAAGCCTGGGCTAATAGGCCAAAGAGTTCATAATTAATATAAACTTCTGTATGTTTCTTTGGAACTGAACGGTGCAGGACCTGCCAGGACAGAAAGTTCCATCTACACCTGTCTCTAAATAAAGAAATAACTTCATGAGACTTTTTTAATTTTTGTTTTGGTAACTGGCTCACACAATTGTCAAGTATAACCATGTGTAGCATAATGTCAAAATCTTAGACACCCTTGTTGTAGCTCTCTATATGTATACATGCAGACATTGTATAATGCACAGCAAATTCTGAATAGTTCAAACCAGTCAGAGCAAAAGTAAGTTCAACATAGTATCAAGGAAGACCCAATTGCTAAAGACATGACATACTTTAGTTGTAGGACATATAGAAATTGAGCTGGGATTGACCTAACTTTCATAATGCTGGAAGGATTTATGCAAGCCACTGAGAGCAAAAAGTCATCAATGGTCTTATCCAGAACTGGACCTTGAACGCTACTATGCTGACATGCCAGGCAAGAAATGCCCCCTAGTGGAATAATGGTATGAGGGTTATGGGGATAGTCAGCTACATTTGCATTGGACTTGAGGCCTGCTGCACAGGAAAGAGTTCATGCCTGGTATTGTAAACCTGATCCAAACCCACAACTTGGGAAGCCATAGGCCCTATGGAGGAACCTACAACTATAGTCTTGCTAACTGGACACGTGGGCAAACTGACTTCTAAGCAGTTATACTCATAGATTAGTGCTGCCCACAGCCATGGGCAGAAACACTTTTTTCTGCAGTGGTCAGTGGCTCCTGCAGAGACTCATAACTGGTTAAAATGAAGAGAATAAGTGGCTATTGAGTGTTCATTACTAAATGGAACATCTACGTCAACTCCCTCTGCCCTTGCCAAGGCTCAGGGAACGTCATAGAAGAGGAGAAGAAAGAATGCTAAGAGCTTGAGGCTGGGGAGGAGAGTTGTGAAGTGCTGACTTCTGGACGTGACAGCTGTTGCACTCATGGACAGCAGCTATGCTCTCCCACAAAACTCCGAGCCAGCAAGATCAGCCGACATTCTAGCAGGCAGCACGAATTACAGTCAGTGAGTTACAAATAAACAAGAGAGGACTTGAAGATGGGAGTGGGGGTTGGGTTGCCTGGGGAGAGCTAAAGGTGGCTGCTGGGGGTGTGGATCCGAACAAGATAACGCTATGCATGAGTCTGAAACTGTCAGAGAATAAATAAAGACACCCTATTTTAAATTCTTCATTTTATATTACATTTGGGTGTTCTGCCTCGTGCATGTTATGGACCACATGCACAGAGCGCCACCGAGGTCAGAAGAGGGTATAAGACCCCTCTGGGACTGGAGTTTCAAACATTTGTGAGTCGCCATGTATGTGTGTGCTGGGAATTGAACCCGGGATCTCTGGAAGAATAGCCAGTACCTTTAACTGCTGAGCCAATTCTCCAGCCCCTCTCACATAGTTCTTAATTATTCTTTTCATCTTGTGGTGCTGGGAGTAGAATTTGGAACTTCACGTATGTTGGGCAAGCATTTTTTCCAATGAGCCACATCCCCAATCTCTCACTCATTAAAATTTTTATTATGTTTATTCATTTATTTATTATTAATCAATTTTTAGTTATTTATTTGGGGGAAACGTGTGCCACAGCACATGTATGGAGGTCAGAGGACAATTTGTGGGAGTGGTTCCTTCTTCTCATTTCAGGGACTGAACTTGGGGTCAGGTGTGGTGGCAAACACCTTTACTAGCTGAGCCATCGCACTGACTCTCCCACTTAATTGTTTTTTAAATTTCATTTCCATGTCGACTGGTTTGATAAGGTCTCTTACTGGTAACATTACATGACATAAAACGTAAATTTTGTGTTGGGTCTTTGATGAACCCTTGATCCGAAATCAAGCACAAGAGAAAATGATTTGGTCTGGGCAAAGCACACACGGGATGTTTGAGACTCTGCTGACCACTGTCACCTATTCGGTCCATTGTGGACTAAAATGTGGACAAGGCAGGTGGCAGACTGCAGTATCCTTAGAGCAGTGACTAACCCAGGGGATATCAAGCACAAGCTCTTAAGACATGATGTCACAGCTCTCAGTCCTTCCGGCCTCGAGACTGTTATGCTCTTCAAAATAATTGAACATCTGAAGGAAAATTTCATTATGTGAGTGATAGATTTTGCTATTTCCCCATGTCAGAAACCAAACTAGAACTTTAAAATTTTGTGTGTTCCAGCAGAGGCATGCATGTGCCACAGTGAGAGAGCGTGGTAAGGACAGACGACAACTTGCAAACATCGGTTCTCTCCTCTTCGTGTGTCCTGGGGCCTGAACTCAGGCTTGGCAACGAGGGTCCCTACCTGCCAAGTCATCTCTCCAACCCTTAGAATTTTCAGCTCTACAGCAGTGATAAACCATGACCTCGAGGCTGGAACAATGGCTTATGGGGACCTGGGTTCAGTTCCCAGTACCCACATGTCAGTTCTCACCTACCACTCCATTTCCAGGGGATCCAACACCCTTTTCCGACCTCCAAGGGCACACACACACACACATGTTGTACACATACATTTATGCACACTCATACAGATAAAATAAAATCAAACTTTATTTGTAACATAAATTGTATATGCTTATGAAGATATTAGCATTTCTCAAAAGAAAACAATTTACTAAGAGTGCCTGTGGTGGTTGGAAAGAAAATGGCCACCAAAGGGAGTGGCGCTTTTAGGGGGTGTGACATTGTTGAAGTAGGTGTGGTCTTATTGGAAGAAGTGTGTGTCCTTTGATACACTTTGAGGTGAGGAGCTTTGAGGTCTTGTATATGCTCAAGCCACATCTAGTGAGACAGACCTACAAGATGTAGGAACCTCAGCTACTTCGCCAGTGCCATGTCTCCTGCACACTGCCATGTCCCGCCATGATGATAATGGACTAAGTCTTTGAACTGTAAGAGAGCAACCCCAATTAAATGTTTCCCTCTATAAGTGTTGCTGTGGTCATGGCGTCTCTTTACAGCAGTAGAAACCCTAACTAAGACAGCAGCATTAGTCTATTTGTGCAAACTATGAGAATATCTGAAGTTGTACAAGGTGCTTTGAGCATCATCGGCCTTCTGTCATTGCTTTGGTTAAATATAAAGGAACCTGGGCTCCCACTAAACAAGGGAAGTGAAGGCATTCAGGAGCCCCAAGGATCCTGGGGCAAACTCTGGAATTGCTGTGTTCATGTAAAGCAAGAGACCCAGAGTTCTGCAGCCGCTCCCCGGTAGAGGAGACTGCCTGGACCTACATCTCAGCCCAGGGTGCCTCAGTTTTCTGTGGAGTCCCTAGAGCTCAGTAAGCGCTGACATAGTAAACTCAGTCTTGCACGATTGGTGTGGAGACTATCTCCAGGAAGGCCTCACTGGAAGATTTATCATCGTGAGAACATCATAGCTACATCGTGTCCACGATCTCATCGCTATGTGGTATAACCATTCTTTAGATTATGTACGTGGGAGTGGGGTGGGGGGCAGGTCATGTACATTAGTGTAGTGCATTTAGAGGTCAGAAAAGGGTAACAGAAGTTACAGGCAGCTGTGAGCAGCTTGACTAGAGTGTTGGGAATCCTATATGAGTCCTCCGTAAGAGCAGCATTGTTAAGCGCTGAGCCATCTCTCCAGCCATGATATAATCTTTTATGTTTTTCTTTGCTGCTTTATTTAGTAATTCTAAGGATGGGACCCAGAACCTCACAAGTGCTCTGCACGGAACCACACCTCCATCCTGCAGGTTCTGTCATCCGAAGGGATGACAGCAGAATCCGCAACTAGCGGTTGACTATTTCCGTTTACACCGCACATGGCTGTCTTCAGCCACGCACCTGACACTGCATACAGTGTTCTTCCCAGGTCAGCTTCCACGGGCAACGGCTGCAACCTTCCAGGAAATGATCCCAGAGTTCCATGCCCTCTAGGGCCTCCCAGACCCTTGAACTCTTTCTAAGGGCTCCTAACTTAGTCCCGGGTATGCCCTATACCGTCTGTTCCCCACTCTGGGACTGTAGGCTCAAAGCAGCAGTGCAGGACCCGTGCCAGCCTCCAGCACGTCACACGGGGCGTACCTGCGTGTGCCTGGACACTCTTCTCCTCAGCATCTGGTGATTAGGAAGTCACTCTCACTGTGGGACGAGGTCTAATCAGCCTGCCGATAATCACCAGGCCCAGAATGTGGCCGCAATTCAGGAAAGACGATCCCCGAAGACAAGCACCACTTAAATCCTGGCACTGACCACAGTCCCCTTGGTAACCCATGCTTCTGAGCACGATTTAGCTCGTGAGCTAATTGATGTTCTCATGGGCAGTTAGCTCGTGCCCGGCAATCGAAATGGACGCTAATTGCTGACATCCTTCAGGTAAGAAGCCCTTCGTGTTCTCAGGCCACCCAAGAGGCCCGGAGCAGGAACTGAGTCTCTCAGCAAATCAGTGCTATGATTGCAAATAATTAATCGAAACAAGGTTTGCAGAAAGAATTAATTACAGGACCTATCAGAGGAAATGGCGGCTTCACTGCACGGGAGAGGTTGCCTCCTTATAGAGGTGCTAGCTGGCTTCTTGCAGAAGCTCAAAGCAAAGACGTAGGTAATACAAAAATAAATATTTTTGAAGCACTTAGTGTACTTGAAGTTTTACAGAGCTAAACTATGCCTTTATAATTTTTTAAAAAAAATTTTTTTTGGTGTGTGTGTGCATGTGTGCACACGCTCAAGCACTCATGCCAAGGCTCACATGAAGGTCAAAGGGCAACTTTTGGGAGTCAGTTCTCTCCTTCCACCATGTGCGTCCTGGGACAAGCTTAGGTCATCAGGCTTGATAGCAGGTTTCTGCACTGAGCCATTGCACTGACCTTAGGCTGTGCCTTTTATAAGTGACATCACCACTCTGAGCCAGATATTCGTCATTTTTAAAGGGGTGGGGGGCTATCAGCTAGCATTCTTTCGTGGTAACAAAATGCCTAAGATAACACATTTTTAAGAGGAAAAAGTTTGTTTAGCTTAGCTTGAAGGTTCTGGGCCCTGACTCCTTGGCCCCAGTTGTTTTGTTCTTGTGGTGAGGCAACCCCATGGCATAGAGCACCCCAAACCCCAAGAAGTAATGAGACAGAAGGAGGGCCCTTGAGTCCTAGAGTCCTCTTGGAAGGCATGCCCTCCATGACCTAAGGATCTGCTACTGGGTACAATTTCTTAACGGTTCTACCATCTCTCTATAGCACCACTGTGGGGACCATGCTTTTAACATGTAGCCTTTGGGACATTCAAGATCTAAGGAGGCTTATGAAATGACTCAGTAGATAAAGGTACCTGCTGCCAAACATGACAACCTGAGTTTGATCTCCGGAAGGAGAGGATCTACTCCTGAAAATTGTCTGTCCTCTGACCTCTGCAAGCATGCAGTGGTGTGTATACCACACACACATGCATGCACACATACACATGCATGCACACACACGTAACTAAAATTTAAACTCCCAAGATTTAAACTACTACATAAGGGTGTAAAGGGAAGCTGGAAAGAGTCTTGCACAGAACCCAGCTCAATAGCTTCTTAGTGCCATAGAGCAGAGGAGTAAGACAGTGCCCAGTGGAGAACTATCTGGTATTCTCTGAGGTGGAGTGTGCGTGTGTGTGTGTGACTACCTATAGACTTTCTTGAAGCAGCTTCACAGGGCCAGCTAGTTGTGGCCAGAAGGGCATCATCAGAGAGGAGCCATCAGTCTCTGATGGGAGGAAACTGAAAGACATATTCCCAGGTTCCTCAGCCTGTCAAAGTTGGACAACTCTGAGGTGTGGTCCGTGTCTCCCAAGAATCCCCCAAAAGATGGAATCCCATTGCCAACCTGTTTATCAATATGGTCCAAATTCTTCCCTTCCCTTCCCTGTATCTGTCCCCCATTCCAGACCACTGCTTCCTGGAATCCAAGTCCATATATGTAAACTGTGTTCAAGTCTTTGTCTGAGGGCTGGTGCCGGGGGCATCCAGTCTCAGGTAAGTGTAATTATAGACTGTGATAACTATGAGAAAGGAGAGGACCTCAGGGCTGCGGTGTCACATTCTGACAAAGGGAAGGCTGAGGTGACAGCTAAGGAGGAGCAGGCAGAGCATCAGGACAGCACGGTGAAGCATGGTGACCAGTCAGCAGGAAGCAGAATCCAGCTTGACAATGCTCAGCTCTTCTACTCTGAGCCTTACTGTGCAGTCAGAATCTGGACATTCTGATTGGTCAGGGCATGTGTACTGATTGATTGTTGTTGTCTGATTGATGTCTGTTGAGTGATTTGAATACTGCCCTTGGAACTGGGTGCTTGTCATTGTTTTTTAGGGACAGCAAGGGAAAGGGGGTGGCGTGGGCTGAAGGAGCCATACTTCAGGGGCCACCATGGGAGTGAGGAGAAGAGGAGAGATCTAGAGGCCATTAATGTATTCATGCTGCATGGCTGACAAGTCAGTGACTGTACCACTTAGAAAAGCCATTTAAAAAGTTACTAAGGTGAGGACAGCTCAGCGGTTAACAGCACTCGCTGCTCTTGCAGAGGACCTGGGTTCAGTTTCCAGCACCCACAAGTTCCAGGGGACCTAATACCCTTTTCTAACTTTTGTGGGTGATGTGGGATTCCCCTCTGAATGCTGTGAATACCTTGGTGAATAAAGAAGCTGTTTTGGATCTGTGATAGGGTAGAGCAGAGCTAGGCGGGGAAAACTAAACTGAATGCGGAGAGAAAGAAGGCCAAGTCGGGAGAAGCCATGTATCCCTGCCGGAGACAGACACTGGAAATTTACCTGGTAAGTCACAGCCTTGTGGTGATACACAAAATAGTGGAAATGGGTTAAATTCAGATGTAAGAGCTAGCCAATAAGAAGTTAGAGCTAATAGGCCAAGCAGTGATTTAATACAGTTCTGTGTTGTTATTTTGGGTCTGAGCTGTTGGGCAGCAGGGAAACAAACAAGTGGGATCCTACTACATGTGGGAAGTATGTAAGCATATGATACGCAGACATACATGCAGAAAAAAGACACACAGTTCCTCTTGGACAACTCAGTGAGACTGTCTTTAAAAACAACAATAAAACGAAAAACAAAGCAAAATAATGTATGCTTAAAATGGGTTCAAGAAAGGGGTGTGTGAGGATACGCACAACACACACACACACATACTAAACATATTTGGTTTGGTGGGTTTTTTGGGGGGTGGTAGTTTTGAGACAGGGTTTCTCTGTAGCTCAGGAACCTGTCCTGGTCTCGAACTCACAGAGATCCATCTGTCTTTGCCTCCCGAATGCTGGGATTAAAGGTATGCACCCCCAACACCTGGTTGGTGGTGTTTGATTTTGTCTCTTCATAGGACCTTTGCTGCCTGGGCTGGCACCAAATTCCTGGCCTTCAGAGAACCCCTCCTTCATCACCCTCCCACAAGCTGAGACTACAGGAATGGACCACTTCACACTATGGCTTCTGTTTGAGTGCGACAGAGTGCTGGGAAGGAGTCTCCTGCAAGCCAGACTACCACAGAGCTACATCCTCAGCCCTAAGACAGACAGAGTTTGTGATAGAGTGCTGACCACCACAAGACAGTACTATTAGCTATAAAAAAAAAGGAAGTACTGATATATTCTATAACATGAGCACACTTTCAAAGCTCAGAGCAGGGCGGGGTGTAGCTCGGTAGTAGAGTGCTTATGTAAAGGGACCTGAGTTCAATGTCTAGCATCAGAATCAACCAATCAATCATCACACATACTGCAGATGTGAAGCTGGCCAGACAGCTGCCATAGCAGTTAACTAAGTACATGTAGAGAGCTGCTGCATGCTCTGTTTTTACAGCCAAACTTTTTATAAAACTCCAGCATCTCTTTATAAAAAGTTTAAAGTCTCTCAACCAGGGGCTCCTGTAAAAATCAAAAATAAATACTTTCTTCAAGAGGGAAGAACCAGGGAATGGTCACAATCTGAACAGAACAAAACAAACAAACAAAAAACTCGAGCAGTGTAAATAACTCAATGTCAGCTGGGCAGCGGTGGCACACGCCTTAAATCCCTGAACTCAGGCAGATCTCTGAGCTCTTGTGGCCAGCCAAGTCAAGGCTACCCAGGGAAACCCTGTCTCAAAAAAAACAAAAAACAAAACAAAACAAAAAACCAAAACCTCAATGTCCAGTATTTGAGATCAACTCATGATCTTCTGGGTTCCTCCAAAGGGCTTGGGTCACTTCTCTGGCTCTACCCTCTGCGGCACACACGGCTTGTCTTCTAAGCTAGGAAGGCTACACCCCACTGCTGCTGCTATTCTTGGTGGTCACCCCAAGGTACTGGTATTTTCAAAAACTTGGGTCTTAGACTGCAACTGGGCAGCACTTTATCACCAATAGGCTCTCTTGGACTCTCTTCATGGTGCCAGGCCTAGACTTTTCTTCATGACCCCTTCAGTCCTGGGGTTTCAACTGCTACTGAGGCTGTAGCTTCACCAATGGTCTCTCCTGGCCTCTCCACAACCCTTACAGACCTTCAGAACCAGTACCACTTGAGAGACTTTGACACATTACCAAGTCTGGCTGCAAGCACAAGGTATAGCCTAGGCCACCTCTAGAACACAGCTTCTGTGTGCCGACTCTCAGGAAACACTTCCCAGAAGAGTCTAGCCCAGCCGTTCTGGTCTCCTCTTAATCACTGCCGATTTCTCAGCTCCAGCTGACTAGTGTAATTATCCCGTACAACAAAAGTTTCACTTTGGTGGTTCTGGTCTCTAGTTAATCATGGCTGATTTTTTAGCCCCAGTGGATCAAACACCACATATTCTTCACACAGATGACCCAAGAGATTCTTTGCTTCCTTTTGGGACATCATAAAAAAGCAGGCCTTCAACATCTGCATGGTTTCTCAACATTCTTTTTGTTTGTTTTGAGACAGGGTTTCTCTGTGTAGCCTTGGCTATCTGGAACTCGATCTGTAGACCAGGCTGGCCTCAGACTCACAGAGATCCACTAGCCTCTGCCTCCCAAGTGCTGGGGTTAAAGGCGTACATTACCTGCACTACCACCGCCTGACTGCTCTCAACTTTCTTATTCCCTAAACTCCTAAAGGAGTGTTACTATGGCTGTGGTGAAATACCTTGATCAGAAACAACTTGTGGAAACAAGCGATTATTTGGCTTACATATCCACCGCGGGAAGTCAAGGAAGAAGCACCAACATGACAGGAACCTGGAAGCAGCATCTGATGCAGAGGCCATGGAGTACTGCTTACTGGCTTTCTCCTCATGGCTTGCTCAACCTGCTTTCTTACAGAACCCAGGACCACCAGCCCAGGGGTGGCCTCACCCTCAAGGGGCTGGACCCTTCTCCACCTGATGGGGAAGCTTTGTTAACCAATTATCTTCAACAGGTGGGACCAAGTTAGGGCGTGGCTTTCTGGGACCTGTGGCGGTGGAGAATGGGTGGGCACATGGCCCACGTGCGCTTTCTCTGTGGCTCCCACACAGCACAGCTGAGCTTGGACTTCTCGTTCCTGTTTTGTGAGGTTTTTCCCTTATAATAAACAAAACTGTAATTGCTTTATCTTGTATTTAGCCTGGTTATTTCCTGAATTGAGCTAACTTCTACACCCACCAATCACTAATTAAGAAAATGTGCTACAGGCTTGGCTTCCTCCAGCTTCACCTTTGGAGGCATTTTCTTAGCTGAGGGTCCGTCTTCTCAGATGACTCTAGCTTGGGTCAAGTTGACAAAACAAGCCAGCAGCCCGCTGAGTCATCCTATAGACCCAGGACCTCAAAGCTTCTGTGTGGGAACTGGACGGAACCTGAAAGGCCTGGCAGCAGAAGATGTGGCATTTGCTCCCCTCAGGGCTTGGAAGAGGGTGGGAGAGGGAAGAGAGGCTCCCACACATTTCTATCTCACATACTCCCCCAGAACAAGCAGCCTCGGCCAGGGGCCCTTGTTGATGTCCTACACGTTTGCCTCAGGTGCTTTTTCTCAATTGAGACTTGGGCTTAGTGAGTTCCTCCTCCAGGAAGGCCTCTCTGCTTTGCCAGTTTCTCCTTCCTTCTCATTTCCCCGAACCAGTGTTTCTCATGCCAATCTGTCCTCCTCTGTTCGCTTGTTTTGTTTTCCCACTGGTGGAAAGTCAGGTTAGAAAATTAAAATAGAAGTGACTTGAAGCTTGTAATTTCCATGTAATGAGCGTTAATCAAATACCTTCTTCAGGTCAGGCCCTGACCTAGGAGACCTCGGGGTGGGGGGGGGAGGGAACGGAACTTGGGAAGGGTTTTTGTGTGGTAGGAAAATGCAGGTTGCGTTTGTTTGGCAATTGGTTAGTTTAGTGACTCTCAGGGACTTTGTTTCTTCAGCCCCTAAGTCTGCCCATTGGCCAGAATCGATCACGTGACTGTGTCCCACTCATAAAGGAGGCTGGGAAATGTAGTTGCCAAGTGCAGAGCGCCTTCCCCTCTGACTTTAGCCTATACTGAGCGAGATGTGTGCGGGAGTCCCAGGCTGAAGGAAGTGTCCACACCTACGCACACAGAGAAGGTGGCATCAGGTAAAGGATGCACAGGAGCCAATTCCTTCACTGAGTAGTATTACCTAGGAGGGCTGTAATGCACGGCACAAGTGCGTGTTCAGGGACAGCGCTCGCGAATACGGTGTCAGGTGACTTCAATTTGCCCCCTCCTAGCCTGCTTCCCAGAACTCCAGAAGTCCCCCAGTTTTAGACACAGTAACATGTGCTCCCCCAGTCTGGAAGACTCTAGGCTCCTCTGCTGCTTGCTAGGTCTGCTCCAGTCCCTAATCTCCACCCACCACACCCCGCCAATCAGACTACAGAGCGGAGACCCCTTTGCCACAGTTACATAGTGGTCTGAGATTGTGAACAGGCAAGAGAGTCCTGATTTCCTCAGGGGAGAGTGAACCCTTTTAATGTCCTCTGAGCGGACAACATCTGTGGCTGGGTGCCATCCCCAAAACCCCCAAAGAAAACCTGCAATCTAGACAGAAGAGCAAAGCAACAGATGACCTGAATTTATTTTATTGTTGTTGAGATTAACAAGAGCATGGGGTATATACAAGATATGGCCCCCCCCCAGGGCATGTCAGAACACCCCCCCCAAACTTCCCAGGGCCCCCAGCCTTAAAGGGGGGTGCTGAAATTATACCAGGTCAGTCTTGCCACATGGGGCAGAGGATGGAACTTGGATTTTGACACCAAACTTTTCAATCCCACCCTTTCGAGGAGGTCCCATCTTGGCCAGTGCTGAGGAGTGTGCGACACCATGGGGCTGTCCAGGACAAGGACAATGACAACGAGACGGTCCCCTCTTGCTTGCAGGGACAAGTAGGGCTCTAACTTCCTGACTGGGGTCATTAAAGTGGGTAAGGAAGAGGATTGGGAAGATGCTATGAACAGAGGGCTCAGGGTTAACCTCTGAGGGGGGAAAGGTGGTGAAGGAGACAGGGTGGAGCACACAGGGCTTCAGTCATCCTAGACTAAAGCCTGACTCTGGGTTTAGTCCTCCAACAGAGGCTCCCTGACCCAGTCTTCCAGCTCTGGACTTTGCTCCTCCAGGGTCTCTTGACCCCTGCTCAGTTCACCCAGGAGCTGGAGCAGGCCTGTTTGGCCACAAGTTCCCTGGGGCCCACAAGGGTGACCCAATGCCCTCTTGCCAGGATGCTGGCGTTTCTCGGGCATTGGGACACCCTCTCCCTCTTCTTTTTGTTCCCAGCTTCTCTGAAGCTTGGGATCTATGAACCTCCGGCCTGGATGCTGCCTCTTGGTGAGATCAGACTCCATCCAGGGGAAAGATCTCCGGCCGGGGTGCTGCCGCTTGACTTGGGGGACATCTAGGAACCAGGAATCCAGAAAGAAATCTGGTACCCTGGACTGTGGCATCCAGGCGCTGTCCTCTGAGTCCACCCACGAATACTTGTCCTGGTTGGCACGGCGGCCAGGGTGCTGTCGTTTGTGGGGAGTCCAGGTTCCCCCTTCTCCCATGTCCCCCCTCTCTTCAGCTTCAGTTTCTTCTTCCTCCTCCCTTTTGCCTGGATGTTGACGCTTCGTGATCCAGGAGTCTGGAGAAGAAAAGCCAGGGTTGGAGAACCTGGTCCCTTCATCAGGGACACTAGCCTTCAGTCCATGACCCACTCCAGACTTCTACTGTCCTAGCACTGCTGACAGCTCCTTCCGTTGTCTGCTCCTCAGGCCTTATAGACAACCCCACCCTGGGTGACCCCAGATGTTCAAGGGCACTGCCTCAGCTCTCTTCTTCCTTTTTGGTTGACCATAAGTCACTTGAGTTCTCTGAACTCAAATTCAGTACAAAATGGCAATGTTCCCTTACAGGTAGGGCAATACACACAAGTGCTTAGTAGGCAGCAATTAAAACTGTCACAGATAGGGATCACATGAAATTGTGACTACTGAAAGTCTGTCTTCTGATTATGTCCAGCACTAAGAATTACTGTGGTCCCAAGGGTTGGTCACCTTTTCACCCTGTTGAGGAAGTGGCTATGAGGCTATCTGAACTTATGTCTGGAAGGGGCATGACAGGTGGCTCCCTACCCATTCACATAGCTCCCCTACCCCCTATATTTACCTAAGGCCGCACCTAGGTCCCCTCGCACCCGCTGCAGGTCTTTCTGCAAGAATCGACGTTCTGGACGTATCTGGACGTTCCCCAGGTGGGGAGTCACTGCACCCTCCTCCTGGGCTGCCTCCAGCAAGGCGCAGGATTCGGGGACACCAGTCAGGGTGAAGATCAAGCCCAGAGCCAGCAGCAGCCAAGGGCCCGGCATCGTGGCTTCTAGGGTCAAAGACAGTGGGAACAAGGGTGAATGCACCGTGATGTTCTGGGGCCACCCCTACCCCCAACAACAGGGTCACCCGCCACCTGTCTGGTGCATCTAAGCCTCTGGCAACTCTCCTGGTCCACTAGGGCAGCCAAGTCAGGAGGCGGTGGAGGTGGAAACCCCTTTGTCCCCACCATCCCTTACTGTCTCCTAAAGCACAGGAAGTCAGCGCTGCGTTTGGGATTGAAACCCTCCACTCCCGTGTTATCCACCAAGGTTGCAGCGCAGCGCTGGCCCGAGAAGCTAAAGTCATTGCTGCCAAAATTGTCCCCAAGGTTTCATTCTAACCCTAGCCCTCCACTGCCAGCCTCCTTCCTTACTCCAGAATTGAGATTCTGGCTCGCTGCAAGAACTCCTCGTGCAACCCTGCCGCTCCTGTCTAGGCTAAACCAGGAGTCTCTTTGGACGCCCATATCCTAATTCCCAAACGAAAGGTTCTACTTCTAATGTTAATGTACGCCTTGAACTCCGGGGTGGGTCCGACCGTCGTAGCGTAGACCTGTTGGTGGACCTCTTCCATCCAGCGCTCCGGGTGTCCCTGTCAGTGAGCTCCATAAAGGCGATGAGGAGAGTAGAAGGGGGACACCTGTTTGGGGTCCCGGGGTCGGAAGCATTACCTGTGAGGTGGAGACTCCGCTGTGCAGTTGGAGATGCTGAGCTGCAGAGTGCAAACTGGTGGGGTAGACTCTGCAGAGCTCCAGGATCCCGCGTCGACTGCGCGCTCCTCCGAGGGGCCGTCGCTTATATGCGCTCGTGATGCCGCGCCAGTGAGGTCAGCGGGGAGGGGGCGCAGACCGAAGGCAGGGGTGCTGACGGCAGAGCCGAGCCGGGGGACCCGCCCGCTTTCCGGAAACACGGTGGGGGCCAAGCAAGGAGGCGAGGCTGGCGCAGGTTGGTGGCTGCACCCAGCTCCCGAGGTCTGTTGACTAAGAGAACATTTGACTAGGGAACAAAGGGAGGGACAGACATCCCGGGAGTAGCCGGAGATGGAAAGGTGGCAAGAAAAGGGGGACCAAGAGACATATGCACGCAGACACCCAGAAACAAGATAGATGCAGGGTGTGAGAGAAAGGAGGTAGTGACTGATGGCACCTGGTCTTGGCTGTGTCACTGGCTGAGTTCCCCTCCTCTCAGTTTTCTCATCTGTGCAATGGAAGAGGGCAAGGCACACTATGGCTACAACCAGCTTATGGGACTTTTTGGCTCAACTCTCACAAGATCCTGAAAATACCTGAATAAACATCAAAGCTAGACGCTGAGAACGAAATTGAGGGTATTTGAAATGGCTCAGTGGTTAAGGGTGCCTGTCACCAGGGCTGATCACCTGAATGGACTCCAGAAGGTCGTCCTGTGATTTCTACCCTCTGAGTACTGTGACACCCATAATACATACCCCACCTTAAATAATTATTTAAAAAATTTTATAAAAATTTTAATTAAAAACTAATAATAAAAAAGAACAAAATTGGCTTCTCTGGAAAATTAATGGTCCCACATATTTCCCTGACCTCAACCAGCTGGGACTGAGCCAAGATGTTCCTAGGGACCATGCTTCCCACCTCATCCTGAGGACTTCCAAGAGGGACATTAGAGCCCCTGATAACCTCACACTCTGATTCGTCAGTCCAAATAATTGAGTATTTTGTGTATGTTTCAGGCATATTAATAGTCCGGCAAGGGATTACAAAGGCATCTCCACGTAACTCCTGCTCCTAGTAGATAGAGGCCGAACTTTCTGGGCATTTCCACACCCACCAGTCATCTCGTTACACCTTCCTGTCACCAGCAGGAGACACAAGACACGAGTTGGGAGTGATTGTCCATTTCACAGAGAAGAGCCAGGGCCCTATGGAGGGAAAGCTACTGAAGGCAAAGTTGGGAGGGGATGTTTAGATTTTAGCTGGGGTCCTTGCCTTAGTCTCAGGTGAAGACAGTTAGGGTCTGGGGTCCTGATCTGACTCAGCTTCCTGACCTCCAGGCACCTCTATGTCTCCCAGTCATAAGAGTGTCATCAGGCAGATGGGAAATCTAAGACCCCAGTTTGACCCCTGCCTCCCAGCCAGACTCCAGGGTTTGAAGAATTTGTCCCCTGCCGGTTTCCTCCTGCTTGGATATGACCGTGGCTATTCTGAGCAGCTGTGACCACCCACAGACGATCCTCACCAGCGAAGGTTGTTAACATGTCCTGATTAGGGGCTGGAGATTGAAGCTGTAAGTTGCCCCCATGGTACTTCCTAGTGATGTAGCTGCCTTTGACTCACCCATGCTCCACAATGTAACCCTAATAAACTCCTTGGTTCACCAAGTTAGACCTTTCTTTGACTCACTGACACCCTCTATATCTGGGGCGAAAGAATGTTTCTCCAGTTCCAGAAAAGGTCATGTGACATGAGTTAGCTAAGCCATCAACCTCGCTTTCCTATGCAAGTAAGAATGGACCCTGGGCTGCAGATGTGAGCAGTTACTAGGTGTTTCTCCCCACAAAGACAATTCCCTCGTACAGATATTCTCCAGCCTGTGCCTGAGGAAGCCATCCGAGGGTATCTAGTGCAGAATGGCTTCTTGAAGCCACAGATGCAAAATGCCAGGTGCCTGCCCATCAGGAGGGGGGCTGCTTAAATCAAGTGAGCGTCTATCCAAGATGACTCTCAGATCTGCAGTTTGTGTGTTGTGGAGTGAGCTACAAGACCCAGTGCAGGATAAAAGTAGAGGGAAGGAAAACCACTGGCGGACCACTAAGCCTCCTTACATGGAGAATGGATAAAGAGAAAGGGAGCGAGGGTGAGCTTCAGGCCAGGATAGACACTCGGCATGATGCAGGAGGCTTGTTTTTCACTGCCAGTCCTTAATGAGTTGTTTTTTCCCCCCCCCCCTTCTGTGTGGCAGCATATACCCATGGAGAAACAGCACCGTCAGGACCTGGCCAGCTGGGATTTGGAGTCCAGACCGGGCCTGGGGGCTGGGATAGATGCGAGGGACTGGGGCCTACGCTCCCAACTTGACATCCTGGTCTACAGAGTGAACTCTAGGACAGCCAGAGCACCACAGAGAAACCCTGTCTCATAAAAACGAGCAACAAGGGGCTGGAGAGATGGCTCAGAGGTTAAGTGCATTGCCTGCTCTTCCAAAGGTCCTGAGTTCAGTTCCCAGCAACCACATGGTGGCTCACAACCATCTGTAATGGGGTCTGGTGCCCTCTTCTGGCCTGCAGGCATACACACAGACAGAATAGTGTATACATAATAAATAAAAAAAGAGCAACAAAAAGGAGTAGGATATGAAGTGTTGCCTGCTGGAGGGCACAGGATGTGGCCCTCTGATGGGCCTGGTGCTGGGTTGGCCAGGGTGGCGGGAGAGAAGAGAGGTGTTCCTAGGAAGCCCAAGGAAACAGAGTGGGAACTCCTTAGCTTTGACCCCTGTGGACTTGCTGATTTTGGAGAGATCACCCCTCTAGGATTAGCCCAGGTGACCCTTTCATATGCAGAATGACCCAGCCCTGTGATCTTTCCCAGCCGTGGCTTTTAACACCCTCGTTAAAGTTCAGGTGTTCTAAACCACTTTCACCCTCTGGCCAGTTAAGGCAGGTACCACAAGACAACTATTGCAGTGGTGACCAACACTGGCCAGTCCTAACCTGCTGAGCCTGTCTTGACCAGCCCCTTCTATTAGCCGTCTCTAGCCCTCATTCTTCCCTCCACCAGCTTCACCTTCTGACCTGGGGCTTCCCTGCTCAGCACCTGTCACCTGGTGTGGGTGGATGCCCCACCGTTCTGCTCCTTTCCTCATAGCTATCCTGGGTTTTATTCTGAGACAGGGTCTTGCTGTGTAGCTAAAGCTAGCCTGACATTATGTAGCCCAGGGTGGCCTCCAATCTGAGATCAGATTACAGGACTGTGCCACCATGGCTGTTACAAAATGTTCAGTCCTAGCCGTGTCCTCCTGACTTCACCATACCTGGACGTGCCTGAATAATCCAACCTACATTTTCACAGCAAGTCCGGACCCCACGTGTTCTCTGTCCTTCTCCCTTTTGCTGAGGATCCGAACGGAGGGCTCTCCTGTCGAACTACACAGAAGGACGCGGTTGCTGTCTTTAGTTCTCAGATTATTTCAACTGGAGCTTTGAAAGTGAACGATGGGATTATTGTGGTAGACATGCCTATTTCTAACTCCTATTTCCTATTTAACCTATTTCTAACCTCCAGAGCCCTGTTGCACACCACCGTAGGTGTGCTAAATCTGGACCGCCTTAGGCGGTGGTGGTGAACTGGCGACCTGCGAGCCGAGATGCCACTGAGGATGGCCCCTCCCCCCTCACAATCAGTTTTGGGCCACGCCTCCTGTTTTCCCAGTGAAAGTGCTAATTTTAAGAAAGGGGACAAAGAGACAGTCACCCTTCTTAGAATTTGAAAGGCCCCCAGAAAGGATAGAGGAGGCGTCACAACCGTCCCTCCCTGAGGGGTAATTAGCATAAGAAAGGGAAGAAGCCGCTACCAGGCTTTGTGGTGGAGCAAGGGAAAGCCGTTTCCTCCTGGGAAAACTTGGCTACTTTGTGGATTTTGTTTTTTATCTTCTTTTAATTCACTTTAGTCTACTCTGTTATGTAATTTCTGATCGAAAGAAGAGAATCTGGGTCCTACCGCTGCCCCTTGTGGAGACAGGCCATCTAAACCACTCAATTGATAAAGGACATGCTTTTGTTCTTTATCCTAGGAATCAACCTCACTGGACCACTGCTCGCCAGAAGAGCTCTGCACCTGAAGACACTGCCTAGGGGTGGGGGGGGCGCCGCCGCCGCCGCCGCTGCCGCCGCCGAGACTCTCCCCGGAGGACTGGGGTTGTTTACTGTTTATGCAGTTGGAAGCCCTTCTTGCAGTTGCCTACAGGTCTTACTGGCCCAGCTTGTCTGCTGTTCTGAGTCCTAGCTACAACCTCACATCTCTCCTTCATGTTTACCCAGACACTCTCTGGTGGGCACTCTCTTTCCCTCCGCCTCTGTTGGTCTCCCTCCCTCTCCGTGTCTCCTCTCCCTCACCCTTCCATTCCCCACATAGGTGTCTTAACCTGTCTCTGGACTTAGATTATGCTTTTCTCTCTCCCTCTAAGCCATCTCCTTCCTCCCAGAGATCTCCAGGCTGCCGTTTTTCTTTCCAACTTCAATAGAATGGCCCTGTTTCCTTCTAAGTTGGTCTCATCGGTTTTTTTTTGTTTTTGTTTTTTAGCCTTTGAGCCTAAACCAGATGAAGGAATCCCAGGGCAGTGCTGGGTTTCATGAACCCAACTCTCTCAGTTCCCCAGTCCTTCCTCTCCCTTGTTCACTGGTTTCTTGCAGATGAATGAATGAAATGAAGTTTATGCCCTGGCAATGCTGAAGCATGCATGGGCAGCTGGTATATGGTGGTTCTGTTGAACTTGTCCATATTGGGTTTCATGGTCTAAGTTGATGAGGATGGTTGATCAGGTCTCTTCCTCAAGAGCACACCAGATCTCATTACAGATGGTTGTGAGCCAACATGGAGTTGCTGGGAATTGAACTCAAGGTCTTTGGAAGAGCAGGCAATGCTCTTAACCACTGAGTCTTCTCTCTAACCTCCTTCCCCTGCCCCCACCAACTTTTTATCAACTCCAAGCAGAAATAAGGGCCTGAAGCGGCTCCATCTGGCCTACCTGTTAATTTTGTAAATGGTAGGATTGTTTAAGTATTTATTTTTATTATTTTTGATAATATTCATTGTGTGGGGTTTGCACATGTGTGTACACAGGTGCATGCGGAGGCCAACAACCTGGAGCTGGAGTCACAAGCGTTTGTGGGTCCTGGCACGGATGCTGGGACGTGAACTCATTTGCAAGAGCAGTAAATGTCCTTAACCATTGAGTTTCAGTGGGAGGATGTTTTGATGGTTTGTTTCATTTAGTTTTACAATTTTTATGTTGTGTGTGAGAATTCCTAGAAAGAAGCTGTGTCTGCAAATGCTTGTTGATTGAGTGGAACTGAAGAGATGTGGACAGGTTGGAATATTTCAGGCCCAGGGCCTAATTACATTTACTTTGGGCTAGCTTTAGTCCCCTAAAAAGCTGCTATTCCTTGCCCACCTCTGTGCCAGACCTAACACCCTGTGACTAACAGATACAAATCCTTTGGAATCTATGGACAGACCCCTAATTTCTGCACCAATCAAAGGACTAAGAACGCTGTCAGATGGGTCTAAGGCCTATAGCAAAGTGCTCACCACTTTGCTATAGCCCACCTGTTTCCACCAATGTACTTGCCTTTCTCTGTTCTATAGCTATTAAAAGTTTCATGAAACTGCTTCACCATCAGAACGTGGAATTTGAAGTGACTTAAATCTGTGTTCTTGGTGTTAGGTATATTTCTTAAGATGAGCCTCTCACCGACGCAAATAATTCGTCAGACCAGATTAGACCGAATCAAAGATGACCACATTTAATAAATGCAGCGCTCTCCCCGGTGGCAGAGAGAGCATGGCGGAGAGAGAGGAGGGGAGAGGAGCCCTTACAAACCCCAGAGATCACGTGTTCCCTTTCTGGGTGGCAGCCTAAATAGCTCGTGGGAGTGGTCCTGACCCTCCCTAGGGAGGGGTTTCCAGGAGGTGGACTCTGGACCAAGGCAACCCCCAGGGGGCGGGGACTTAGGATGGATGCCAGGGGCTGGGGTGACGCTTCCAATCATCCTAGACTTCTTGCATATAGGGGTGTCAGAGGGCTGGGTCTCACTTTCAGTCAAACACTTGGGCCACAGTCAGTTCAGAACAAACTATCTCTGATTTCTTCTGAGATGAGAGCTGTGTTCTTCTCTCAATACCAATGTCATCACAGAGCTGTATACTGTCTTAAGAAATAATACGCAGATGGTTGGAGATAGGTTTGTGGGTAAAGGTGTTTGCTGCTAAGCCTACCAACCTCAGTTCAGTCCCTTAAACTCACAAAGTGAAAGGGAAGAACTGACTACAGTAAGTTCTCTGACCTCCACATGCTAATAAATACACAATAAAAAGAAAAAAATACAAAGAAATCATGACTGTTCTTTAGTTATGCATGTATGCATGTGTGGATGATGTATGTGTACATGTGTGTGTACACATGTGGTTAGGTCTATACAACTTTATTATGTTCAGGTTTGCTTATCAATCACAAGATGGTTGTTTAAGAAAAATTGGGGCAGGATCTAGAGAGATGGATCAGTGGTTAGAGCATTGGCTGCTCTTCCAGATGATGGTGGTTCAGTTCTCAGCACCAGCATGGTGACTTACAATCATTTATAACTCCAGTATAATCTCTGCTGGCCTCTGAGGGTAGAGCATGCATGTGGGGCATACAAACTCACACAAGCAAACACACATGCGCATAAATAAAATGTTTATTTTATCTTACTTTAAATTTTTTATTTTTCTTTTTGAAACACGATTTTACTTAACTTGGCTTCCCTCAGTCACAATGATCCTTTTGTGTTGAAGGAGCTGCAGGGCTGCATTCTGGCAGCCCTGGCTCCCACATGGCTAGCTTTACCCGAAATAATTACACGGACACTGTATTCTTTTAAACACTGCTTGACCCATTATATCTAGCCTCTTCTTGGCTAACTCTCACACCTGGACTAGCCCATTTCTAATAATGTGTGTAGCACCCCAAGGTGCGCTTACCGGGAAGATTCTAGCCTAAGTCCATCCTGGGTCGGAGCTTCATCGCGTGTGCCTCAGAGAGCAGAGCTATCGAGTCTGAGCTCACTTCCTCTTCCTCCCAGCATTCTGTTCTGCCTACTCCACCCACCTAAGGGATGGCCTATCAAAATGGGCCAAGGCAGTTTGTTTATTACCAATGACCTTCCTCCATCACTTTTGCCTCAGCCTCTCAAGGCATGGACTCCAGCTCTGGAATCTCTCTCTCTCTCTCTCTCTCTCTCTCTCTCTCTCTCTCTC